>NC_134546.1:20900151-21203181 GCF_050624435.1 Tenrec ecaudatus | reverse complement strand
TAGTTCACTGGGTGGGTGTTCATGGGGAGCCCTGTTGGCATAGTGGTTACCCTATGATCACAAGTTCGAGACCACCAGCCCCAAATGCCCAGCCATTCCAGGGCAAAAGATGGAACACGTTCTAGTCCTATAAAGAGTCAGTCTCGAGAGCTCACACAGTTCTAACCTGCCCTATAAGGTTGCTATGACTCAGCAGCAACTCAGTGGCAGTGTCATATTAAGTTTTGAGGTATTCACTGATTAATAATAATGATAATAATTCGTGATACTGGGTTAGTAGGTCTTTGTTTATAAAATACTCTCAAATGTTTTTATCTCAGTGATACAGTGGGACCAGGGGCAAGGATTTGACTTATCTACCCTTGTTATGGGAGCGCTGGTGTCCTGGTACATCCCGCATTTGGCTGCTTACCACAAGGTCAGCAGTTGGAACCAATGGCTGTTCTGAGACAAGGCTGTCTGCTCTCTAGAGATGTCCAAACTGGGAAACCCCAAGGAACTCTATTTTGTCCCATAGAGTAGCTATGAGCCTCAATGACCCGATGGTCCCTGGAGGAAACTGGTTCAGAGAAAGGAAGAGATGTGCTCAGGGCCACCTAGATGATACCAAGGGATGCCAGACAGTTGGCAAATGCTCCCGCTTGCCTGAATGACTGAGCCTGCTACTTCTTGTTTCATGTGGGTTGTCTCTTTTCTTTAACCAGACTTCCTGGGCCACGTGTTAAACACTTTTTTGGCCTCCTCCAAATGCTACAATCACCCCAGCAGGTTGACAGTAGGAATTGTTGGAGAAATTTGTTCAAGAAAGCCAATTTCCATTGCTGTGCCCCTTGCTGAGAAGATAGGGCCTGTCTGGACACACACCGACATGAGCTGCCCGGGCCTCGGTCCGCATGCTTCCCGGGGCATGCTCTGGTCTCTTCCTCTGGGAAGTATGGCTAAAGCAATTTGCCTCCTTTGAAATTCCGCACGATGCTTTGACAACAGACAGACAGCTAGAGATCTGTGAACCCCTGAAGTAGCTTGAACACAAAGCCAGGAGAAACAGGGAGCATGGGTGATTCAGAGACCCCCCGCTTCAGAAGCTGAAGCCGGAGGGCACGTGGGCAGGAGGTGAAAGGGGGACATCCAGCTAATATACTCCCTGACCCCGTTCCCTCAATCTTTAATTACATCCTTATTTCATGAATAATGATGTCACCATTGCCTTAATATTATTCATTAAAGTAGTTGATCCCAAGCCACCCTCCAGGGCTCCGGTGCAAGCCCCTGTGATACCTCCTCACACTTTCACAGCAGGCTTCTGAACAGGACCTGCCGGGCATTCAGGGCAACCAGGCTGCCTGGGCACTTCCCTTACCTTCTGCGTCCCAACAGACAGACCTGCTTAAACTAAGCATAGGCCCGGCCAGAAATAATGGGTCCACTCAAAGATATGAATGAACAATTACTGCCTTTAAAAGACAAACCAATAATACTAGCAATGCTAGAAAGCTCAGTATAAACATAAAACATTTTAATTGAATGCAAAAGGGTCAATGCATTTGATGCCTCCAGGGGCAGGCAAATTATAGAATGAAATGGATGAATGAAAGGGACTCTGAAAAGTATAAGCTGGGACCAATGGCTTCAAGGAGAGGGCAGGCTTTAGGTGACTAGTGCCCTGTGGGGGTCTGAAACCATAAAAGCACATCATGAAGTGCCAGCAACTAACTGAAAGTCAAGCAAAATTAAACAAGCACCACAACCATAATTGTGTGGGAAAATAAGATTGACCGTGGAACAAGAGGGAGCTAGGGGCCACTCGCCTGAGCTGTGTCATAAACCCATAGTGCTGGTAGCTCGGAGTGGCTGCTTCCATGCCACTGATGCCCAGCCTGAGCCAGCAGGGGCAGAGGCTTCTGAAAGTGTTCTTTGGCCAGAAACAGTTCGTTCTTTTTTTAAAAAAGCATGTCCCTAAAGGGGGTACTAGTTACTCTATACAGAAATGCAGATACTGTGTTAGATAGTATACAAATGTGTAATCTGATCCCCCCTCCCACTGCCATAAAGTTGATTCTGTCTGCTCATGGCCCTGTCTAGAGTTTCTGAGACTGTGGTAGGCCAGCTGACGAGAGAAACAAATCCAGTGAGACTCATAATGTATAAGAAAGAGCTTTGTATCGAGAAGTAGTTATATATCAAGAAAGTATACCAGCCCAGCCCAACTCAAGTTCCCAAGTCCGATCCTAGTCCATAAGTCCCTCATGAGATTCAGGCAGTCACATGCAATGATGCAGAATGCAGGGAGATCATGGGCCGGTGGGTACAGAGTCCTGTGGATTCAAGGTGGTAGAAACATGGTGGGGTTGCAGCAAGCCTTCAGGTGGCCACCAGAGTCCCAGCAAGCAGGAAGGCGGAGTGGCAGAGTGAGAAGGTGGTTCCAGGGTCCTCCTTATGAGAAGGCCACACTCCCAAGGAGACTCCATTCAGCTGTGAATTCCACCTTCAAGTTGACATACAATATCGAACGACCACAGAGAGTGTTGATATTTATGGGACCCAACAGCTCAGGAGCGACTGTGTGTTTAAACCACAGGCCTTGTGGTTAGCAGCCCAATTGCCTAACCCACAGGGTCACTAGAGCTCCTTATCCTTATTAACCCTGCAAATTGACTACTATTATCCTTATTTCACAGAAAACAAGATAAAGGTGAAGAAAGGCTAAGTAACTTATCCAGGGTCACCCAATTAAGTGCCAGAAGTCATGTTTAAAATCAACTTGAGCTACTACACTGTGAATACCTGGGGTTCCAGACACAGCCGGGGGAAAACAGTCTATTGATTTTATCAAACAATGAACCATACAAATGGTTCATTACTAATAATCTGCAAGATACCTGGGACTGTGTGACACACTAACCTTGGGGGCATCCATGCATTCTTTCTTTCATTCATTCCAGACAGGATGAGAAAGGTTCGAATGACTACAGTCTATGATTCTGACAATAACCAACTACCTCGACCACTCCCATTTTCCAGCTGTGTTGACAACCTACTGTGTGCCAGATGTCATGTCTCAGGTTCACATGTGCTCTTGCACCAAATCCTGTGACACATGTATCAGCCTCATTTCACAGATGAAGAAAGGGAGGCTCAGAGAGATTAAACAATTTGCTCACATTCATGCAACTAATAAGTGGCAGAGCCAGAATTTAGGGTCAGGGGTGTCTGACTTCACTCCTTTGAAGAAGCGGGATGTAGGATTGGAGATCCAGTGTTGTCTGTCCCGCCTCAAAGGGTCCCTGAAGAACACCACCAGCTGCCTGAGTTGGAACCATGGTCCGCCATTACTCACAGTCTAGTGTGACATCAGCGAGTCACCTAGCTTCCCATCTATAAACTGGGATACCAATAGTTCACCTACCAGTTAGCGTTGTTACTGAGCTAGCATGCCTCCTTTGCGAAGCGCTCGGAACAGTGTCTGGCATTTGGAAACGGTATGGAAGTGCTAGTGAGATTACTACTATTTCCCCAGAGCCCTGAGCCTGTGCTCTCTCATGGGTGCAATCCTGGGCACTATCTACACACTTCTTGTACCACGGTGGGAGACATTCATCCCCCAAACTTCCAGAGGCCCCAAACGTACCAAAACAGCCTTTCTGACATGAAGGACACGTGACCTTCTCTTCTCTTTCTCTCCTTGTGTTTACTTTGATCATGCTAGCCACAGACAAGTAGAATCCAACCCATTCAAGTTATATTCATTCTGAGTTTGATGAATTATCGAAGACATTTCTCAGGGAGCAGCTTGCACGGTTGGCATTGGACTGGCTCTCCTCCACGCACTTACAGGTTCAAGGGTGCCACCTGGAGAACATGTCCAGAGACTTTCGATGAGAGGCTGGGGCGGGCAGGTGGGGATGCTGCGAGGGTAAGAGCAGCTTTGGGGCTAGGTAGCAAGTTGTCTTACTATTTTACTCTAATGGGCCTTTATTTTTGTAAGGCAAGGGGGAGTCCTCATTTTTTTAAGGAGGGTTGTACCCTTCCTCACCAATTCTAGGACTTATTTTTAATGCCTCCTTTTTCATCTACATAACGAATTCAGTAAACTGTCTTGGGAAGATGTAGTCAGTTGCTCTGCGTCTGATGTAAAGAGACTAGGCATGCTACCTGGAGCCCTCCGCAGGGTTATTTCTTAGCTTGTGTTTCCCCTCCTCCATCCTCCCAGACTCCTCTTGCACCTTCACCCTTACTCCCCAGCAGAGGCAAGCCTAAGACATGGCCATCTGGTGAGACTTGGGGCTCCACTTAGGGAGGTAGGGAGAAGCCACGGAGTACTTTTCGTTCACCATCGGTTTCCAGCACCAGCTGCGAGTGATCGCTTTGTAAGTTACAATACATGCCTTTGTATCTGTGAGTCTTCATGGGTTAAGGCAGACTGTGTGATCCTGCTCTGCTGAGTGTAGAAAGAGAAGGGGCTGGGAAAGCTATGACTTTGAGCACCTCAGAGACCAATTTTTACCAGTGCACGGAAGGTGCCGTTGTAATTTTCGTGTCTTGTCAAAATGCGTTAAGTAAAAGATCAACGGGTTTGACTTGTGTCTCTGAGCGGCTGGTACGGCCAAGTGCACTGCTGCTCTCAAGTCGATTACAATGCAACCCTAGATAGGATTTCTAGGACTGCCAATCTTAGGGGCAAATAGTCGCACCTGCTTTAGTAGGTGCTCAGTGACTATTGGTGAGGTGAAGGTATGACTGTGCTGGGCTCAGACTCAGCTCTGTTGGCTGGGGAGCTCTTCCAGATCTCCACCATCTCCGCTGTGAATGTGTTCCTAGTTTCATCTTCATCAGAACATGTATCATCTGAAAACCCATGAAGTTTTCACAGTAGCACATAAGAGATGAACACACTTCACATCGACTTATAGTCATTATTTCAAGTCCTGGTTTCCTAGCAGCGTTGAAAACGTCTTCAAGTCAGGGCTAGGCTGGCTGTTTCCTTCATACTCCGTACAGTACTTAGCCTGGAGCCTGTTAGTGGGGGAATGTGTGAATTTGAATCATTTTCCCTACAAGGGTGGGCTGCATAGTAATTCCAAGTATGCCTTTTCCACCAAATTATACTTCCTTCCAGGTCACGGTTGTGATTTACCCATCCACACTTCCCTATCCCTTAGCTTAGCCATATGCCGCACACCCAAACCAGTTGCTGTGGAGATTCTGACTCAGGGAGACCCCATGTGTGTCAGAGTAGAATTTTATTTCATATGGTTTTCTTTATCTATATTTAATTTTTCATTGTGAGTTGAGTGAAAGGTTACAGAATAAATAGTTCTTCCCTTGAAATTCCTACACAATTTGTATCATGACAAAGAATGCAATCCCACTCTTCCCACTTTGTCCATGTGATGATCATTTTTATGCTTTCTTTCCTGTCTGTTCCTGCCCTCTGAGCTTTATCCTTGGACCAAGGCTGCCCTTTGGGTCTCTTCTCTGTCATTGTTCTAAGGGATGTGTATCTCCCAGGGGTTATTGTTCACCTTATAGACATGTTCGTTGGCAGACAGCAGGACTGAAGAGTACCAATGGACCAAATCTTGAAAGTTCCAGTTTGCTTGGACTTTATGATTTGGGGCCTCGTTTTACATTTTCTACTACTCTTTCCAAGACCCTCTATTGTAACCCCTTTTCAGAGTGGTCAGCAGTGGAAGCCAGGCACCAACCAGGTGCTCTGGTCTCAGGGTCACGGAGACTAGGGTTCATGATCTAGTAGTCCTTTAGACAAGTTGATTCTCTGAGTCTTTGACTTTCTTTGCTCTTCTTTGTTCCTGATAGAGAGAGACCAGTTGTTATGTCTTAGATCAGTGGTTCTCAACCTTCCTAATGCCATGACCCTTTAATACAATTCCTCATGTTGTGGTGATCCTCCAACCATAAAATTATTGTCGTTGCTACTTCATCACTGTAATTTTTCTACTGTTATGAATCGGGCGACCCCTGTGAAAGGGTCGTTCGACCCCCAAAGGGGTTGTGACCCACAGGTTGAGAACCGCTGTCTTAGATGATCACTCAGGAATTTGTAAGACCCCAGCCAGTACTCACCAAAGTAGGATATAGAACCTTGTCTTCATGGACTGATATGCTGATTGTCTGGTGTTTGCTTGTACAATGGTCCTGTCTCATGCTCTCAAGGTGTCTGGTAATATCTCAGGGAATTTCAAAACTCTTGCCTCCTGTATGCTCTACGATATTCATGGGTATATTTACAGAATATATAAATGCATAGGTAGAATGCCAGCTCTCTCTATATTCATGGGTAGGTTCCCACTTGCCTTCGCACCGTGGTGCAGTCGGAGGGTCAATGCATTAAGTCATCGGTCACTGTTATTACTGGGATTGCAGGATTGGGTGTGTAACCATTTCCTTTAATGCTTGTGCTCCTCCTCCGAGGCTCTTGCACTGCCTTGGTCAGTTTTGGCTGCCCTCCCCCCTGTTTATTGCATATTGCCTTTCCTTTCACTCGAGTTAACTCATGTCTACCCTCTGGTTCGTGGTTTACCTTCCTTGCCCCTCCTTCAAAGACTATTCCTTTTCTGGTTTTAAGTCTTTTCTTGACTTTTATAGCACTGGCTTCATTCAATATTTATCCATTTGCGGTGACGTATTTCACTCAGCATAGTGCCCTCTACATCCGTCCACATCTTGAGGCATTTCACAGATTCATAACTATTCTTTTCTCTTCACACCAGTTTTTCTTTTTTTTTTAGAATCCACTCACCTGTTAATGAACACTTAGATTGTTTCACCTTTTTTTACCATTGTGAATAATGCTGCAATGAACATGATGTGCATCCATCTGTTCCAGTCATGGTTCTTATTCTTCTGGTCTGCCTGCTTATTAGTGTTCCATAGGGTAATCAATGACTGATTATTTCAAATCACCAGGCCTTCCTTCTGAGACAGTTTTGGGTAGATGAGAACCACGAACCTACTAGTTAGTAGCTGAGCATGCTAAGTGCACCACTCAGAGATTCTTTATGCCTCTCACATGGTCAGTGTTTATACCCTGCCTCCCATGTGACTACACTTGTCTCTTTACCAGAAATGCCTTACTCCCTTAATTAGTAACTATACAAGTGGGTATCCCCCCCCCAAACAGAATTGTTTTCCCCAAACTATGTATGTATATATATATATATATTTACAAAACAACCCTATCCCCTTCAAAGTACTCTCCATTACACTTAATAAATTTGTCAAATCTGTGATTCCATTTTCAAACTTACCTGTTTGGATGACTGACTGCACCTCCCTCGTTTTTTTCTTCATGTCTTCTATGTCATCAAATCGCTATCCTTTCACGTCTCTCTTCACTCACAGAAATAAAAAGAAGTTGCACAGAGTGAGGTCAGGTGAGTAAGGTGCATGGGGCAAGAGAGGCATGCTGTCTTTTTGTGCAAACCTGGCACGCTGAGATGGCTGTGTGAGCAGGTGCATTGTCATGGGGGAAAAACTAGTCTCTCATCTGCCACAAATCAGGCCTTTTCTGTCACACTCTTTTAGACCATCTTTTCAGAACCTCTCAATAGAAACCATGCTTATCAGTCTGACCAGGTGGAACAAACTCCAAATACATGGCATTTTTGTCCATTCAGGAAGTTGACAGACATTCAGAATGAGGTTTGTCATCAATCAACATTTCATCTCTTTTGAAACAGAAAAAAATTACTCGTGCACTTGAGTTTTTCCCGTAGTGCTGTCCTTGTAAGCTGTGTTCAACAGCACAACAGTTCCTTTGGCATTTATCCTGAGCAGGAAAGAAAATTTCACAGCCACATGCTGTTCTCTTAAATTGGGCATCACAAAAATGAGGTTCAAATGAAATAGATTTTACAAAAAAATTCATTGTGCCCAGAAAGAACCTTCCCAGGGGATGCCACTGGGTACACTCATTCAGAGCAAGTTGTTCAATGCTTTGTTTAGCGGGAAAAATGCACACTATGAAACTCCGCTCAGTCCAGCACAACTCCGTGTTTTGTGGGGGGGTACCCCCTAAAATTTATTCTCATCTATGAAGGACCTGCCCATTTACCTGCTCCCCACAGAAGTCATTTCTGATCCACCCAAAAAGAACTGATTCCTCTTTTGTTCCATCACTGTATGTACCTAGGAACGAAACTGGCTGGCAGTAGCTGAGCAGAGATGAGATTTTTGAATAAATAACATAGGATCAATACTTTATACTTTTTCAATGAGTAAATGATGGGACCTGGTAAGGACCTCAGACTCCACACTGTATTTACCTTACTTTCCTATTTTATTTCTGGCTCTTTTCCATGTGTGCATGCGTGCATGTGTGTGCGTGTGTGTGTAACACCTAGCTCAGTGCCTAACACATAACAAGTGGCAATTTACAACTACGTGTTAAACCCACGCAACTTAGGCAAGAGCTGTGATGGGAGCCAGGGGTGAGGAGGAGTTGGTGGTCTCATTGAAAGACCTTTAGAGGGAGGTCTTCCCTCCTCCCCTTCATGTGGCGTCATCAGTCTGTCTTCCCTTGGGCAGGACCAGACAGGGGTCTCTTTATGCCCCACTGCATTCCTAAAGTCAAGGACAAGTTTGCTTGGTAGAATGAAAATAGAATTTCCTCTGAAGCGCTATCCTTATAAACAAGAGTGACATTTTTAATGTATGTGGAATCATGTTTTATAAACTTAGTGTCAGCAGTTGTTAGCAGCTTTCCCTCCCCGACAGTGGTGTGCTGGCGTCGACTCACACAAGCATGCGAGAGACAATCGTGTGTATCTCTTTCAACTCTGCTCAGTGACATGATGATGGTCACTTGGAATTGGCTATGGTGGGAGTATTTTATATCACAAAAAATTGGCTACACCTCAGAGCTTAATGAACATCTCTGGCTGTTAAACACTTACCAGCACTGCACTGTTCTTCCACCCACCCACTTACTGCACTTGCTCAACAGGCTGGGAGTGTGTGCATCTTCAATGGGTCCAGCATAGTGAGGTACATGAAAGAAGAACTGGAAGAACAGGGAGGATTGTAAGACTGCATATGGGACCCCTCAGCTTCCTGGTGCTATGATTTGCATTTTCTTTAGACACTTGCAGCCCCATGGGTAACAGCTGGTAGGGACTTGAAAACATGGAGGAACAGAACGATTGTCTTTCTGAACAGGGTTCCACGTTTTATCTTCCATATGGGTAATTATTACATCTTCCATTTCCCTTTATATAGCATCTATTCAAACGTCTCCTGTCCTCACTACTCTGGCCCCAAGCCTCATGACTTTGCCCCATTAGCATAGCAGAATTTTGGAATGTTTGAACTCAAAGAGACTTAACATCATCTAGTACCCAAGAAGTATCAAATTCAGTACATTGAGAGGTTGACTATATAAGTCTATAGTGGGGCTCAGTGGGAATGGTAGCAGAGGTGGGGTCTAAAAGGAAGAATTAACCCCATACATGCCATTTAGTTACAGAGCCTGCATTCAATCCACCTCATTAAATAAGAAAGCAGAGGATCAGGAGGGTTAAATGACTTGCTAGGATCCATAACTAATAATTGGCTGAGCTGGGATTCAAGGGCAGTTCTCTCCCAGTGCCTTGTCCTGGACCGCTTGTGTGCAGTGAGCCATGCAGCATCGAGGGAAGAGAAAGAAACCAGCAATATCATGACCTTTAAATCCAGATCAGAATCAGAATGGGAGAAGCAGAGAGATTACAAATCTGACAATCACCCCATTCTTTGCTTTGTCACCTAGACCACGTGTCCTATTGCACTTACTGCTTCACATTGCCTCCGTTTTGAGCAAGAGAAGGACAGGGCATGCATGTGTGACACTATTAGTCCCACAGTATGCTAGCCCTGTGAGTTGCCCAACCGAATACTTGGAAGCTGAGCGTCAGGAACACCCACTTTGATTTGAGTATTATATTTGATAGGATCTTCTCCTCTATGGAAGTCACTCAATTTCATGATGGCTTATGAAGTGCAATAGTTTCAATAATGTTTTGAAATTTCTCACGAGTCTGTCATCTCATAATCTCTTCAAGGTATTACAAGGAAGGTCTTATCTCTGTCCATTCAGACCTCTCTCTCCTGTTCTACATCCTCAAGTTTCTTTCCTGTTTCCTGTTCTTAAATTTCAAAAGAGGAGTCCAGATGTGCCCTCTCTACTGCTTGTCTGCTCATTGGTTGCACTGTGGGTACTTGGGTATTGCTGTGATGCTGAAAGCTATGCCAATGGGATTTCAAATACCATCGGAGACATCATGGTAGACTGATCTTAGTGGCACTTCCACACCTAGACAGACTAGAAGAAAGGACTTGGCAGTTTACTTGTGAAGACTATTTTATGTACAGTGGCAGAGCATTGTCTGATACAGTGCTAGAAGGTAAACCCCTAAAGTTAGAAACCATTCAAAATATGACTTTGAAAGAGTCGCCTTCCTGAAAGAGTTGATCCTTAAGGATACGAATGAAGCAAAGCTGTCAAGACCTTCATTTATGATGTGGCATGGATCAAATCGAGAAAAGAAAAACAGCTGCTCACATCCATTAATAATTGAAGTGTGGAGTGTCCAAAGGACAAGTCTAGGAAAATTGGAAGTCATGAAAAATGACACGGAATGCTTACAAATCAATATCTGAGGCAGTGGCGAGCTGAAATGGACTGCTACTGGTCATTTTGAATAAGACAGTCATGTTTTCCACTCTGTTGGGAATGACAAATTGAGGCAGAAAAGCATCAGATTCATCAAAGACAATATTACAAGATCCATCTCAAGTACAATACTTTCAGTGATAGGATAATATCCATCTGCCTATAAGGTAGCTCAGTTAATACAACTATTGTTTATATTTCCACAAATCACTAATGCCAAAGATGGAGAAATAGAATTTTTAACCAATTTCTGAAATGTAAAATTGATCAAAATACAATCAAAATTACTGATAATTTCTGGTGATCAACATGAGAAATAAGGATCAAGAGTTGGAAAATATGGGCTTAGTGATAGAAATAATAAAAAAATTAAATTACAGAGTTTTGCAATACCGATGACTCATTCATTCCAAGTACCTTTTTAAGCAATATGCATGGAGAGTAGATACAGGGATCCCACCAGAGAGAATGCCAGGGATCAAGTTAACTGAATCTGTGGAAAGAAACTATGAGAAAGCTCTCATGGACCTGCCTAATGCCATGATATTTTCAATCACCTTGTATGCATGTAAAAGCAAAACAAAAAATAAAGGAGCCATTTAAGTTATTCATTTGAATTATGTTAATGGCGAATGATATAAAATGGCCATAGATTACTAGAAGAACTATTAAGTTTGACTAGGAAGCAATACAACCAGAATGCTCTTAGAAACGAGGATGTTAAAAGTTCTCACATACTTTGGACATGTTATCAAAAGGGGCAAATACCTAGAAAAAGACATCATGCTTATTAAAATTGGGGCTAAGCATAAGGAGGAGCACCCTCATTGAGATGGGTTGATACCATAGTCCAAATGATGGGCTCAAGCAGAACCATTGTGAGGACGGGTGCAGGACGGGATATGTTCTGTTCTGTTGTAGAGTCACCACAAGTTGTACCTAACTCAACAGCATCCAATAACAACAACAACAACAACAACATACAAATGAACCTCACCAGCTGGAATCCACAGGAATCAAATGGACTACATCTGTGGAACAATAAAATGCAGCAGTTCAGTGTTATCAGTCAGAACAAGGGCAGGGGGAGACTGAAGAACAAACCATCAATTGCTGTTATGCAAACTTAAGGGAAAGCTTCAGAACATTAAAACAAGTCCTTGAGAATCAAAGTATGACCTTGAGTATATCCCACTTGCATTTAGAGACAACATCAAGAATAGATTTGATGCATTGACCACAAGGTGTGAAGACGTGGAGTTATAAAAGCAAAAGGAAAGAACATGCTTGGAGTTTCTCAAGTTAAAAATAAAGTGAAGAAAAAATCCCAACATTGAAGGATTCTATGGACAGAATATTGAACAAGAGGAAGAATCAAAGGATTATGGAAAGAATACACAGAGCCTCGGTACCAAAAGTACACAGGCTCAGTTCACGGAACCTCAGTACCAAAAGTACACAGGCTCAGTACACAGAACCTCAGTACCAAAAGGGAGAAATCCATGTCACACTAATAGCATGGGCGATATACATGACCCCAGAGTTAACAGAATTCGATTTGAAATGCTTTTCACAAACCTATGCAGCACTTGTCTATGCCAAGAAATTTGGGAGATACTGACTTGACCCTGGAAGAAATACATATTCACACCCATTTCAAAGAAATGGTGATCCAACAGAATGCCGTTATTGTCCAACAATATCCTTAGTACCATGTGCAAGTAAATTATACTGAAAATTGTTTAGCAATGCTTTCAGCATGACTTTGACCAGAAACTCAGAAAATCTAGATGGATTGAAAAGAGGACATGGAAAGAAGTATATCATTGTTCAGTCAGATGGATCTTAGCTAAAAGCAGAGAATACCAGACAGATGGGGTTCTGTGTTTTGTTGGCTATGCAAAGATATTTGACTACATGGACTGTAATACACTATGGCTATCATCACAAAGAATGGGAATGCCAGAATACTTCACTGTGCTTGTGGGGAACCTGTACACTGACCAAGTGACAGGCATTTAAAGAGAACAAGGGGCTACCACCTGGTTTAAAATCAGGAAAGGTGTGTCTCAGGGGTGTATCTTCCCATCATGCTTATACAATCTGCATTTTGATAAAATAGCTGGAAAAGCTGGACTCTAGGAGGAAGAACATGGCATCAGGATTGGAGGAAGACTCATTTACACCTTGTGATAGGCAGTTGGCCCAGCCTTGTTTGCTGAGAGTGGAGAGGACTTGTGGCAGTTTCTGATAAAGATCAAAGAACACAGCCTTTAATATAGATTGTAACCCAATGTAAAGAAAAATTCTCACAACTGCACCAGTGGACAACATCCTGACAAATGGAAAAATACTGAAAGTATCAGGACTTAATTTTACTTGGATCCGTTATCAATGCACATGGAAGCAACAATCCATAAATCAAACGATGTATTGCACTAGGCATAAGACCTATTGATAGTGTTCGGGAGCAAGGATGCCACTTTGAGGACTCAGGTGCGCCTGACTCAAGCCAGGCTATTTTCAGTTGCTTCAATTCACGTGAAAGCTGGAGAGTAAATAAGGAGGACCAACAAAGAATGGATGCACTTGGAGTTTGGTGTTGGCAAAGAATACTGAATATACCATCAGAAGAACAAACACATCAAACACATTGGAAGAAGTACATCCAGAATGCTTCTTAAAAGTGAGGATGGTGAGACTTCATCTCTTGTTCTTGGGTCACGTGGCCAGGAGGAACTGGTCCCTGGAGGAGTACAGTATGCTTAGTGAAATGGACGGTCAGCGACAAAGGAGAAGGCTCTTAGTGCAATGGACTGACAATGTGATCGCAACAATGGGATCAAGCATAAGAACAACTGTGAGGCTGGTTCAGCGTTGGACCAGGTTTCCTTCTGCTATTCATTGGGTCACTATGAGTCAGAACCAACTCAGTGTCACCTAACAATAGCAACGGACCTCTTCTTGTGCCCTCAGATCTCTTGTGCCCCCAGACCTCAATGTAATATGACTTCTTCTAATTCATGTGACACTTGACAACCCTTTTTGATCCTTCATCTCCTTGGCTCCTTAATACAAACCCCAGGAGACAGTCTAGGTAAGCATTGTGATTACCATCTTATGAGTATAGGACCTGAGATTCAGAAAGCGACTTGCATACGGTTTCTAGGACGGTCAATGTTGAAGCTGGGAAGAAACCTAAGTTGTCTGAGTTCTGATGCGAATCTCATCACAGTTCTCTCTCAGCTGGCCCAAATCATCTTTTAAACTAAAAAACACAATAGCCTTTTCTCTGCCCTTAGCTCCTTGATAACATTTAACAACAACAACAAGTTAAAAAAAAGTTTCTGTTGCGACAGCTCCGACCCATGGAGAAGAGCCCAGGTGGACCAATGAGCCACCGGGCTCCCGGTGACTGATTCTGAAAGGTTATCACCGGATATTTCTTCCAGGGGCCCCCTGGGTGATTGAACCATCAATCTATTGGGTAGCAGCCAACTGCTACCCAGTAACTCCTAATAATATGACCACGTGACCATTATTTTTCTTAATGATGACATCTCAATTAAAATGTAGAAGAGAAAATGTCACGTGAAACACCACTATCTTGATATCATAACTGTTCCCCTTTGTTCACCTCACCTTTCAGGTTTTATCCATATGTACTTATTAGACTCACTCCTAATGAGTAAGTCAGAGGCAGAAATTCATGTCAGATCGATGACTTGAGAGCATGCCAAAGCCATGGACAAATATATCACCATGCGGAGCAAGGTGACCACAGATAGACTGATCTTCTTCCCATGGGGCTGTGCTGAACTGCTCTGTTGCTTTCTCTACAAACTGGTAGGCAATAGGAGTAGCTCTCTGCAATATCCTGGCTTTGTGTATGTCTCTGAGCATTACCATGTGAACGTGGGGACAGAGCCTCAGAGGACACATTGAGATTCCCTATTCTGACAGTATCTCCCACTGGAGAGGGGTGTCATTGAGATTTCACACACTTTTCCAATTGTCTTGTCTTCCCAGTATGAGGCAAAGGGTCTTGGAAGAAGCCTGAGGCCAAGCAAAATGCTCAAGAAGGAGGAGTCTGCTCCTGACGTCTAGTAGAGAGAGTACAGATGGACTCAGGACAAACCTGGTTGTACTCCAACTTTGTCATTTAGTCCTTTATTCCTTTGTAGCTGCCCTTTCTCCAGAACAATTTTGAAATAGCTTACTGCCTTGATACTTACTATCAGAAGGCCATGCAGCAAATCACTTAACAGATTTTGAAATCTCGGTAGGCTGATGGGGGGATGGGTTAGATTATGTCCCCTCCCCAATTGATGTTGAAGTCCTAGCCCTTGTATCTGTGAATGTGGCCTTGTTTGGAAACAGGGCATTTGAATTTGAAATCAGTTAACATGAGGTTGTGCCAGAGTTGAGTGGAGGACCCTAGTTTTACATGGCTGGTGACCTCATAAAAGCAGAGAATGGTCACAAGAGACCCATAGGGTGATGATGGCCATGTCAAGTTGTTTCTATAAGCCAAAGAACATCAAGAAACACTTGGGTTCACCAGAAGTAGAAAGAAAGATCCAAGGAAGAATCTCTGCTGTGTTAGAGAAACAAATTCATAGACACTTATATGTGTATAAGAAAGAGCTTTATAGAAAAGAGCAATTGTATGTTGAGAAAACACCCCAGCCCAGTCCAGAAGTCTGATATTAGCCCATATATTGAAAACTAGTCTATAAATCCCTCTTCAGACTCAAGCAATACATGAAATGACACCGAATGCAGGAAGATCACAGGCCAGCTGGTGGAAAATCTTGTGGCTCCAGTGGCAATGGAAGCATTTCAGCACTGTCAGGTCTCCACGTGGTTCCTCCAGCTCCAGGGGTTTAGCTCCATCCATGTAGCTCCATGTGTCTCATCAGCAGGAAGACAAAGCAGAGTGAGTGAGAGCCTGGGTTCCAATGAGCTATTTATCTCTGTGGCACCTCCACATGAGGTCATCAAGCTGCAACCTGATGGACAGGCTAAACTCCACCCCTTCACTCTTAATAGTCTCAAATTGACACCAGATTATATAATCACCACTTCCGCCACCCTGATACCTAAGCCTTTTGAGCTGAGGCAATAAATTGCTATTTTCAAACACTACCCACTTTATTGTATTTTATCATGGCGGCCCTCAGAAATAATATATATGCGAGGGTTCTAAGCACACTATCTGGCACTTGGTAGGTGCCCAATAGCAGCATCCATTACTTTAAACATGCAAATGTGTCTATGCAGTAGGCTTATGTTTATGGATCCTTGTATAAGAAAATGTCTTTCACCCATACTATTTATTCCTCTTTAAAACTCATATGGCCTTGGCTATACAGTTACACTTCTGCATAAAGTTTATACTGCCCTGGTGTCTTCCATAAGGGACTTATTATTTCATTGGTTTGGCGAAGCAATCCCTGGAAAGGCATTAGGATTTTGGAATGACAAGTGATTATGGATGGGGCTAAATTATTTACTTCATCAAAGTGTCTCTAGGTTTTATCATGCAGGCCTGTCATGGGGAGCTGTACATAAAGATGAGTAATGGTCTCTTTAACTCAGGGATCTGAAAGGTCACTGGGGCCGTGGCAGACATATAAAGTTGTGTTTGCTACATCCATCAAGATGCAATTGTGTATGGATGTAATGCATGGCAGGAAGCACAAGGTGGACTTCTGCTTTCCATTTGTATTCCAGTCACACCGGGCTTCCATGTAAAGAGGCAACGGTCAGCCCTCCCGAGTCCCAGAATCCTGTGCTTGCGCCATTCTTTGTGGCCACTACCTCCGACGGTGGGGCCTTCAGCGCAGCAGGGGTTTGGAGGGTCAACCACGGAGGAGAGGACAATAGCATGTCTGTTTTTCTATCTGATAGGTGGTCTGGACTTGAGCTCACTCTTTTTCTCCCTGGGCTGTAGGAAATGGATGGGATAAAGGAAGCATCCTTAGCAGGGAGCGGCCAGTTGCTTCTTGGTTGCAGGTTGCGTGGCTGTGAGAAGTAGGGACCGGCTACTGCTAAGGGTCTTGGGACACAGAGCCTCAGAGAACTTGGTTGCATGGTTTTCCAGAGCTCCAGAGGCTTTCCTGGTGAGGCTGACTTTCATCTCCTCTCAGGTTTCACTTGTGCAAGACTGGAAGACATCGCCCAAATGTGCCACCGTGAGCAAGCTACTTCCTGGGCTTCCTGTTTTGCAGTAGCTGACAGTACAATTCCTAACTCTGGTCCCATCTATGCCACCTTCGGGTTTGTGAAACATTCTTTAATGTTTACTCCCAGGTGGAATAAGTTCGAATTTCAATCCATTTCTTTTGATTTCGGGCAATATGCTTTTTATGGTGGTAAATGTGTATGTGGCAATATGCTTACTATTTCAGTATCCCTCACAGATACAGTTCAAGGACATGGGTTGTGTTCGTCATGTGGGCTTCCAGTCCTTCCCCTTCTGTTTCCAAGCTCCTCTACCACCCTTCACAGAAGCTTAGTAACTGTTTTAAAAAGAAGAAACCTTACGAGGTGATCGTGAATGGATATAGAAAATGCTATAAAGGAGAGATGCAATTGTAACCAAACAATGAGACTAAATTCGTATTAAATATGCTGGCCAATCCAAAGCCTCATAGTCTGAACATTGCTCTCCCTTTGTTAAAAAGAGAGCTCAACACACACGTGAGCACCAATATTCATCGCCATTTTCATAAAAGGCAAAGGCGGAAAAATGGAAATGCTTATCAGCAGATGGATAAAAAAATGTGATCCATAGATACAATGGGGTATTTCCAGACAGGGAATCCATGACCATAAACTTCTAATATATGTCACAACATGGATGAACCTGAAAAACACTATGCTGAGGGAAATAATTCAGTCACAAAAGGACAAATATTACATGGCATTACTAATAGGAAGTACATAGAATACGCACCTGTATAGAGAGATCAGAGTTTAATAGAGGTTCCTGAGGCAGGAGAAAAGAGCAAGGGGGAAATCATGGTTTAAGAAGCAGTGAATTTCTGTTTATAGTGGTGGAAAATGTGGCATTGGATATTGGTGATGACCACACCATGTGACTGCTATCATTGATCTTCCTCAATTGTGTTTCTATGAAAAATGTTGAATTGGCTAAGGCAGTGAGTTTGAATGGGCAAAGTCTGAGTTGTTGAATGTACCACGTATTTTACTGTAATTTTTAACAAGATAATTTTCAAGCATTTAAGAGATTTTAAAGACCTATTAGCCCCTTATTGAGACTTTTTCTTTGATGTACTCAGAAAGATTCAAAGAAAACAGGAGTAACTTTTTTACAGTGTGATTTGATGTTACTTACTAACCCACCCTTCTGTTACCTAAAGCATTTCCCAGGCTGTCAAAAAAGTCATCACATGCTAACAGCAGCCTGGATCTAGACTTTGCAGAGAACCATTCTAGAAGCCTTCAGTTTCCTTTCACCTCCAAAAATATGTATGCCTCTGTGTTAGTCTAGGTAGACTAGAGAAACAAGTTCAGGGAGACTCTTATGTGTATAAGAAAGAGCTTTATATACAAGAGGAGTTGATTATTGAGGAAACATCCCAGCCCAGTCCAGGTCTAGTCCATAAGTTCTATATTAGCCCATATGTCTGATACCAATCTATAAAGTCCTCTTCAGACTTATGAAACACATGCAATGGTGCCAAATGCAAGAAGATCATAAGCCGGTGGGTGGGAAGTCTTGTGGATGCAGTGGGATTGTAAGTATCTCTGTGCTGGCAGGGGTCTCCGTTTGGCTCCTCTAGCTCTGGGCTCTGGCTGCCATCAGCCTGTTTTATAAGCTGGCTTATAAGCTGCATTGTTTCCCAGGGAGTGAGCTGAGTGAGAATTTCCTGCCTCCAAGGAGGAATACTGGAGTTTCCAGAATCCTCAGAAAAAGGCCATGTTCACACAGAGGCCTCATTGGCTCGGACCTGATTGACAGGCTAGACGCCACTCCCTCATTCTGTATCCTCTCAAATTGACAAATGATTATACAACTATGACAGACTCCCATTGGTTATCCCTAACGCGCACCTTATGAACTATTTGTTTCCTCTTCCACCTCTACGGAGATCTGGTGGGTTATGCACCAGATTGGCGACCAATTGCACCCGCGACTCCATGGGGAAAGATGAGACACTCTACTCTTGAAAAGAATTACCACTTTGGAAACCCACAAGGCAGTTCTACTCTGTCCTAGTAGGTCAATATGAGTCATAATCAAGTAGATGGCAGTGAGTTCAGAGCCTGTACCTTGACTACTTGTGCACCGGTCTGTGCGAAGATGCTATGTATTTGAAGAACCACCCCCACCCGACCCTGCCTGCTTCCCAAATCTTGTTCACCTTCAGAAAGCTTCCAACGTCGAAGGAGACACCCTTGACACTTTCACTCAGCAATTATTAAGGCAGGTAGGGAGGCAGGCCAAGGGAGAAGGCACTGGGGCTGCCTCTGCCTGCTCCTATTGAGCCCTGGGGCTCAAGGCCTCCCAAGAGAAAGGGAGCTTCCACCTTTCCTTCCTGAGGGCTGCCACCATTCCAATGAGAAATGTTTTTGAGACAGATGCAAAATCCATAGCGCCAGGTTCACACTGCTCCGGTTATCTTCCCTTCTTTCTCATTCACCTTCCCTTGGCTTCCCTAGATGGGAGCCTGGGGAGAGATTCAGCTCCTCCTCTGCTTCTTATTATATCACTAGTGTAGCCACCGGGGTGAGAGTGACAGGTAGTTTTAGGTTGTCAGGGGAGAAATAGGGAAGATGAGCTTTTTGATTTTCGTAGCACCTGACAACTTGCCATGAAGACCCAAAGCACTATTTGCCTGCGTTAAAAAATAAAAAAGTGTTTTAATTGTTGTCTTTAATCCATATGGATTGTAATCCTTACTGAGGATCACTCCCCAGTGAAGTTTGCAAGTGCCTTTGGTGGTTGGGTTTGCTGAGATGTCTTTCCTCAAAGTAGTACGTGGGGAGCGGGGGAGTGTCCCATGCTTCCCCTGGTGATGCCTATCTACCGCAGACCAGAAGTCTGTCCTCCAAGTCCCCTGCTTGTTTTATGCCACCTTTTAACTTGAGACTTTGCTCGACAACTCCCTCTTTTTGATTTCTACCCATTGACCACCCAGAAATGGACCCTCACTCATGCCTGGGCATTGCCCATGGCCGAGGAGCATGGAAATGAATCAGTCCATTCCCCAACTGAGCCTGTGTGCTATCACTGATTCCTCAACATTTATCCATAAGGCTTTAGCATCTAGCAGTTCCAAACTCGAAAATTAAACCTCGCTGTCAGTGAGTTGATTCCCTACAGGACAGGGTAGACCTGCCCTTATGGGTTTCTGAGACTAACTCCTTACAGGAGTAGAACGCTTCTTCGTTCTCCCACTATTAGTTCCAGAACCATGGAAAATATCTGGAAACATAATATTGTACAGGTCAAAAATTCTTCAGACAAGAGCTTGGAAAGGATGGATGGTCTCAATAGGCTCTGATTCAAGCCACATTTTCCATGTGCTATGGATTCTTCAGCTAGATTCTTAATTGCCTACATCTGCTTGCAGCTCCTTTGCTCAGCTTCCCGTGGTTCAACAGTCAGTGTTCTAACCACCATTTTACGAGGGCGGCCTCAACTTTCTATCTTTCCTCTTCTTTTGTTGGCTAGCTACTTCCTCTTCCTCTATTCTACTGACCTCTCTCCCCCCAATATAAAAACACTGTTCATCCTTCTCAAATGCTTTTAAGAAATTATTTTTAAATCATTTCCATCTGCATCCCCACCAAGTCCCCCTCCCAGCAACATAAGGTACAATGTACACATTTGCTTGTAGATTTTTCATTCAATTCTTTCTGTGTCTTGTCTTACCCTTAAAACTCCCCCCAAACACTCTGGCCTTTCCTGAATGCCACAGATATAAGACAATAGAAAAACGAAATAATACATTGGAAATTTTATCAAGCACTTGGATAATTGAAAACCACCGGAAAGTATTCACCTATGAAAATCTGGGTATATACAAATCTGTCTTTAGTTTGTAACCAATGTCAAGGTAGATTACACACACAGATACCCGTGCATTCTACCTCTTCATTTAGCTATGCATGCCTTGCCCGCTGGGCTACGCCCATGGAGTTTGAGCGCTGCCACACTTAGCTTGTGTCTCTATCTACCAAACCCAGCCATGTGAAGAAGGTGCATGGATTGGGGAGTGGAACATATGAGGGACAGCAAGATGGGAGAAGCTTGCATCCTGGTTGGTACCCACGAAGGATGGGTTGAAGGGGATGGGAAGATGAGAAAAGAGGCTTGCTGGCCAAAAGTGCCCCAGGAGGTGGGGGTTCTGCCTATTTACAAACAGCCCCTGTCTTGTAGCCCTTACTGAGTATGACAACTCCTTGCCTATTACATCGGCTACTCCTCAGAGCCTCTGTGAGGTTGGGAAGGTGGGGAACATCTTTCTCATTTTATGGGTAATGAATCTAAGGGACAGGACAGGCATCCTTTTCAACCTGGAAAATCAGAGAAAGGACTAATGTGACTCACCGTCACTCCTGGTCAGTACCTCACACCTAACCCTAGTGTTTCTCCGGAAAATGGAAGGCTGCGGATATAAAGTGGGAGGCAGGGATGTGCTTCCAGGAAAGTAAATTACCAGACGTACCGTCAATTTCATATTTTCATGGCCTTATCTGCCTAACGCAGGCAGTCTTCCTGGCCTTACTTCCTTGAGGCGAGGGTCAGAGTTACACAGGAGGGGAGGGTCTGAAGGTCTCTGGAGACCAGAGAAGGAACGAGCCCATGTAAAATATCAGGCACTCCATCATTCCCTACACCCAGCCTGCTTCTGTTCGCAGAGATCTCGTTCCCTCTAATGGAATGAAGCAGAATAAAGGGGAACAGACTGCTGGGTGCCCCTTTCTTTACTTTCCATCCTCACTCACCTGTCACCAGTGGCAGCAGGCAGACACCCTTAACCTTCCCTGGGAAATTCATCTTCAAATATCGCAGTTACCTCTTAGAGTAGAGATTACCATTCTGAAAATGCTTTAACTGCTGGCTTCACAGATAGGCAGTCTTTTACATTTTTGTAGTGCAGTCATGAGAGAGAGAGAGAGAGAGAGAGAGAGAGAGAGAGAGAGAGAGAGAGAGAGAGAGAGAGAGAGAGAGATTGATTTAGTTTTCCTGATTTGCCTCTGAGTATTGCCTAATTGTCTTATAAAGCAATTGACTTGGTGTTTCTGACCCGGCTTCTAATACTAAGCACACATCTTTTATGTCTTCCAGCCTACTTATCTATTTACCACTGGTGCTTAGGGAAGGTTGATTTCACCTTAGTCTAAGGTATTTGTTCCCTGAAAATGCCTCCTTTTAGAGACACTGAGACCAAGTCCATATGCACAGACAGGGAAAGCAAAAATTGGGTTATTTACTGAGTCGTATTTCCATGGAATGGCTTGGACTCCGGCCCCCAGCCTGCCTCCCCCAGCTTAGGATTCCTGTATTGAGCTGCATAACTGTCTGGAATCTGCATTTCCCTATGTAGACAGCCAAAGACAATGTTTATTCTACATGAATGACTCAGCCCTGGTGCAGTCAATTTATTTCCCTTAGTAGGATAAAAAGACAATTTCCACATGATGAATCTGATCAAACAGACAGCAATCTGAATTAATACTTAAGACGGTAAAAACCAGCTCCCTGACGTCCCAATGTTATTTTTTCTTTCTAAACACATCTAGAGACAGTTAAAACTCTGAATTCAATTTCCCACACCTTGACTCTGAAGAGTGTGTGTGGACTCACACAAGCAATGGATTGCTGTTTGAAGAAATTAATAACCAGTAGCTAGTTGTTATTGTTATTAAACAACCAATTACAACCACTTGAATGCAAGCCAAAAAGGTGTTCTTGCCTGTATTCGGCAATCCAGTAGGAGCTTCTGGGAGCGCAGTCTCTTCAAGTCCATTCCCTGCCCAAATCTGCTGCCTAATGAGCTACCGGTAAGTTGTTCGGGACCTCATGCTAATAGCGTCATGGCGATGGTGATTTTCTTGGGTGCGAATTATGGGGACAGTTGCCCACATTGCCATTTTGTTTTGCTGGCGTGGACACAGATCACTGAGAGTGAGCATCTCCCTAGGGCTGACATTTAATAGAAGCAATACCTTACGAGCACTGCAGTTCAGGACATCATGATAATGAAGGAAGAATGCCTTTGAATTCTTCTGAAATATGTTTAAAAGTCCTGTTTCTGTTTTGTTTCTAACCCGTGGAGGTGATTTACAACTTTACAAGAGACAGAAAATGTACTCAAGTCAGAAGCATGATTGGAAGGGAGAGGTTGAAGTATTGGTCTAAAACAGGTCTTGGATTTCATTTGTGGCCTTTAACCTCCTCCATTTCTGTATTGTGATTGCTGTTGTTCCTATAAAAAAATCAATAACCAAAACACCTTGTTTCAGTACTTCATTTCTTGTCCCCATTCAAATGCAGGGCAAGTGACTAGAACCATAATCGAAAACCCGTGTTGGCAGAGTAGGAGAGGTAAAGCCAAAGAATCCACAAACTAGATCAATCGCCTCTAGGTACAGAATTGGCAATGGAGGGTTCCCCTCATTCATTTATCTCTCCTTCCCCATTTCTTGGCCCCCTCTCAAGACTAGACCTCCACTTCAGACAGCTGAGGGGCTTTATTCTCTCCTGTGATCTCCACAGTTGACTGAACTTAAGTGGGTGACTAGCTGACAGAAGTGCATGCGTCTCGTTTCTTACGCAACTGAGGCAGCCATATTTGATCTTAATGATCCTTGAGAGATTTTATTTTGTTTTGTATTGACTTTTGAAACAAGTCAACACTTGAAGCCAGCCTCTTTTCTTTGATAGACTAGTTCTTCCTCCAGAACTAGAGGTAGGTTTTGACTGAGGGAATGCGATCATCCTTGTCCTGTCTGATCTTAAGAAGTTGTTCCCGAACAGATGAACCATGCTCTAGAAGGAAGAACAATAACATCAGAGTCAAGCGCCCCCCCCCCCCCCGTCCTCTGGCCCCCCTGGCTTCGGAGCTGATTCTTCAATGCACATCTAACCTCTTACCTTTACTTTCCTGGATATGAATTGACTGGGCACTGTCAGAATCTCAGGAATTCCTTCAGCATCAATAATGGTTTATGTTTATTGCTGCGGTTGTTAGCTGCCATGGACTGAACCCCCAGCTGATGGTGACCCCAGACATAATGGAGAGAAGACTGCCCTGTGTCATCTCCACGACCACTTGCGCAATGAACTGTTAGGAATCATAGGGGCTCATGGACTCATTGCCTGATTGTTGTTTTTTTTTAAACAGTGCTATTGGCACTTAACCACATCACACAATTCAATACTTCAGTCCTATCAAGAAGAGTTGTACCATCATCTCCACCATCAATGTTGGAATATTTTCTCCCCCCTGCCCTACCCCATGGTTGAAGCTGAAATAAGTTGTGTAATCACCATCAGTTCTAGTGCTCCTGACCCCTTCCACATATATTGTTTACTCTCCCAACCCCCTCACCCTCTCTATCTCCCCCTCCCTCCCTGCCCTACAAACTCTTGCATCAGTCCTTATCATTGTGCATCTACTCTTTCTACTTCACAAACTGGAAAACCCAACAGAAACAACAAAAACCCAAAACAAAAGTGGTAAGGATAAAATAATAATAATACAGAGATAAAAGTACAAATAATGACTCAGAAATGAAAGACCACCATGACTATTGAAAAGGCCAGGGAGGAAATACTTTGTCATGGAGCAAGCTAGAAATCCTTGCACGAAGAAGAATTTCAAGTTGGGTCAAGAGGGAGGTCAACTGACCAAGTATCCAGTTCGATCCAGTAGGATCACAATTACAACGATCTCTATCTGATAAAACTGTGGGAAACCCTTGCCTGCAGCTAGAGGGTCAGTGATTGATTTTTGGAAGCAGATTATCAGGCCTTTCTTCTTAGTGTACTTTTATCTGGATGTGCTAATAAAACCAGCTCAGCATCATACCAACATATAAATCAGTCTCCATTGATAAACCAACAGGTGATGGCCAGGCATCAGGTGTATTGGCAGAAAAGCAATCCCAGGTCTCCTACATGGAAGGTGGGAATTCTACCACTGAATGGCCAATGCTTCATAATAGTTTATCTAGCAAACAGATGTGTTTCTTTTTTCATTGAAAGAGAAATAAGTTGGGCAGGTAGACAGGCAGGAAAGGAAAAAGCCAGGAAGGGCAGAAAGCAGATAATAAAAAAAAAGGTTCATAGAGAGGTAAACAATGACAACAACAGCAAAGACTACCTGTGAATTTCTACTGAGGTAGTGCTGTTACTTCTGGAAGGCTGAAGGCAGCTCAACAGCAGCGTAAACAGTGTACCATACAGGCAGAGTCCACAATCATTGAAAGTAAATGAGAAAACTGACGCATTGCTCAATCTAGGTTGCAACTAAAATATTCTTTAAAAACAAACACAAACAACAGTCTCTGGGACTGAGTGATAGATGACTAGTCATTCAGCTTAAAAATTATATGCGTTTTTCAAATTAGGTGCACTGAAGAGGAACTGCAAATTGGGTATGCAAATGGGCAATTGTTTCCTATGTTTTATTTTCTTCACTTTTCTTGGGGGAAGACACTTCTCACTGCTTGTTATTTTCGTTCTTCTTTGGCTTCCTTCCAGCTAGGTTGGGGATAAATGGACATCCCTGGATGCTATGACCCTTCCCTCTTGCCATCTGTGGGCTCACGCAGGTTGGAGGTTGCGGTGAGCTCAGGAAGGAAAAGGCTGTAGGTCAACCTTTAGGACGGCCCTTTCCTTCACTGTGAGCAGGGCACCCTGGGATCTAGAGAAGACCAGACACATCTGTTTGGGAGCTCACAGGAACAGAGAAGCAAAAATGACTTTGACTCTGTGGCTTTTTTGCTCTGTGATCACGATCAGAGTTTTGTAATGGCTAAGCTGGGAGCTGCTACAGCTCCCCAAATTGTCTCAGGATCTGCTGGCCCTAATCTTGGGGCAATTGTGGTTCTTTCTTTCTGTGGATATTTCCTAGAGTGGAGAGAAGATTTGACTCTCAAAGAACTCCTCTTCGAACTCAAAGTGGAAGAATGTGAGGGTCTGGCTCTTTTGAAAGAGCACCCTTGTTCCAGCACTGCCCACTGTAAGCACATGGCCTTAGTCCCAGTGAATTTCTCAGTGGGGAAGGGAGCTGTCGGTCCCTGCTGACCATGGCCTCCTAAGATGAATCTGTTCTGTAGGGCCTTTTCTCCTGCATCTTCCTAAACTCCTTTTCTTCCTTCTCCTCCTCCTCCTCCTCTTCTTCTCTATAACCACTTTTGAGAGTCCAATGAAACAAAACCAAGAACAAAAGCAAACCTCCTTGTCATCCAGTTGGTTCTGTATCACAGCAAGCCTAGGAGACAGGGAAGAACTTCCCCTGTGGGTTTCTGAGACTATAACTCTTTCTTGGAGTAGAAAGCCTTATCTTTCTCCTGAAGAGCAGCTGGTGGTTTCAAACTGCTGACCTGCGGTTAGCAGCCCAACTCATAACGCACTATGCCATTTAAGGCCGATTATAAATCATAAATAAATAAGACCGTGAGTGCTTTAGGTTCTTTGCCTGAGCCTCAGAACATCCTTGGAAGAATGAAGGTACACAAAAGGACTCACTATGCCGCTCAGGTGTGTTGGCTGGATCAGTCTGTTGCCTGACTTTGTCCAGCATGTTGCTGGCTGGACTTCCTAGGCCCTTCTCTGAAATGATACTTCCTGCTCTATCTTAAACATAAATGCCCTGCCCAACCTTTTCTCCCTTTTAGACACACAGCCAGGCATTATCTTCTCCCAAAGAACATCTCCCTTCCATGTTTCTCCCCACTCTTCCCTCCACGCCACATAGGTGGGGTGCCCCTAGTTGGTGCTGCCATTGTTCCTGGAAGACTGAATCTACAGTGGGTCATAGCTGTTACTTTGTATATTTGCCCACCCAACTGAAGGGCAAGGGCTTAGCCTACGTCCCTTTACCTTAACCGAACCCTGGCCATGGTTGTTAGCATTGTCTGAGGCTCACTCTTGCATTCTTTATTCACCCAAGTGTGGTGTGTCCACGAGAGTCCAGTAACATATCTTTTAGCATTTTCTCATTCTGAAGTCTTTTATTATGATCTGTACCCATTTCTCTCTTTAACTTTTTAGCCAAAGGTTCTCTGTCTTAAAATATATATATTAAGGTACTTGAGATTATGCATGGTCATTTTCTCTCACCAATTTCTCCCCCACAGCCTCGTTCAGAATCATTTCAGGGATGTTACTTGGAGGGCTAAGGTAAACATGACCATAGTATTCTCCATTGCAACAGATGCATGTGAAAGTTGGACATGAAATAAGGAAAACCAGAGGAGAATAGATGCATTTGAATTGAGGTGCTGGAGAAGAATATTGGAAGGACCGTGAACAGCTAAAAGGACACACAATCTGTACCGGAAGAAGTAAGGCCAGAGAGCTCCTTAGGCAAGGTTGACAAGACTTTGTCTTACATTCTTTGGACACATTGTCAGAAGAGATCAGTCCTGGGAAAAGGACATTTTGTTTGGTAAAGTAGAAGGACTGAGACAATAGTTTGTTTATTTACATTTATTAATGATTCCGATCTATAGAAAAATGCTAACATGGTGCAAAAACCGTCCATTTACCCCATTGCTCCAAAAATCAAACTCATTTGCCACTGAGTTGATTCCATTTCACAGCACTATTATTAGAAAGCGTGGAAACCCTTTGGTTTCCCAGATTTTAAATATTCACACATGTGAACAGCTTTAACTTTCTCCCATGGAGTGACTAGTGAATTGGCCAAACAAAGATGATTTTCCTTGTACTTAATCTTATACTTAGCAAAACACAGTCTCAGTAGCTGAGGCCCCCAATCACCTTGAGCCTCCTCTGTGCCGCCTCTCACCCATCTCCATGTCTGTGATGGTAGTTCTGTCTCCACCTGCATCATTCCCAGTTTGGGAAGGAACAGCTGCTGGATGGCCAGGTTGCTCATAGAAAAGAAACAAGTTTAAACAACTCCCAGGTTGTTCACAGTCTCTGCTGCGTGGAAGTAGACAGGGCCATCTGTGCTTTCTGCTCATATCTCAGGAGCTGGAAGAAAATTTCCATGAGGCTTAGGAGAAAATGACATAAAATGAATCTATTCGGCTGTCAGAGATCATAATGAAACTGGAGAAGAGGCACAAAATCAATTCATTCTTATTATAATTTTCAGATTGCCATCTTCCCGTTTGTTCAGATGTAAGTCTGATGGCTCAAATTGGTCTTTGGAATATTTAAGGGGCTTTTTTGGTCCCTTAATGTTGGCTTATCAGTTCCAGTAATTTTACCTCCCTGAGTGAAATTGGTTGCTAACATTTGGAGGAAATCCGTGCTGTATTTTTTCTTAAGTTTTGCTGATCATCACCCGCCAGGCTACAGCAAAAGCGTTTGTGCGTATGAGGGAGACAGCCCCAGAGACTGGATGCTTTATCACGAAACTGCTGGTCGTTCCAGGAGCTCTTACCCAGCAGAGAGAGTCTTTGTCAAACGGTTATCTATTTTCCTCCTTGCATAATACCTTAGACCTCCCATTTAGAGAAAGACTTCACAGTTGGCTGCTAGAATAAAAGAGAAAACCTAGGCTTGCAACAAGTGATTCTTTTATTTTTCTTTCGACACTATATCTGTGGGCTCCATGGAGATGGATTAAGAAGAGAAAAACGGGCAGAAAGAAAGAGTGACTGAGTTTGAGGACAGTTGACAATCTAGTCCCATTTTGCTATGGCAATGCAAGTGCAAGAAAGTTCACTCATGAGTCTTCTTCATATAAAAGTGTATAATTGTGATACATATAGGATATATATGTCATTGCAAAATACAGAAGAAAATGAAAGTTACCGCCACTCTGCCACCCACAGAGTGCTTTGTCAGTCGTAGGGTTAAGAAACTACCACACAGGGAACATGCCCAGGTGATCGCTTCCCTTAACCTGATCTAAATGCTAAATAATAGTCTTTTGTAGAGATTACATCATAATTCATCTGGTTTTATAGCTGATCCTCATGAGTCATGTGGATGTGCCGTAATTTACTGTTTCTTAATTTAGGCGGCTCTTGTACTTCTTATTTTTCTTCTAAAGATTAGAAAAGTGAATACCCACATGCAAAAAGCTTTTGTGTGTCTGTTGGATAATTTTCTCGGGATGGGTTTCAGTAAGATAAATTATGGGGTCAAAAGGAAGGCATATTTTAAAAGTGATCTATACTTGCTTTTAGCAAGAGTTTCAAAAAAGTTCTACTAGAATAATGTCTGCCCCTACTAGCAGTGTGTGAGAATGCTTCTCTCAAACAATATTTGTCAGACATGAATATTACTTTTGAAATATAGTTTAATTTCACAGATTAAAATATGCGACATTTAGATTTCAATTCTTTGTTGACTAGGAAGACTGAACTTTTGGGGTATGTTTGTTAGGTGTGTGTGTGTGTGTGTGTGTGTGTGTGTGTGTGAACTTTCTGTTAATATCCACAGCTTTTTACCTATCAGTCTTAATGTTTTTCTAAATTATTTGGATGGCATTGTCTGTTTTTAGTCTGGAAGTTCCACTGAAATCTGTTCACTTTGGGTGGCCCTACTGGTTTTTGAAATACCAGTGACATTGCTCAGCATCCCAGCAACACCAAAGCCAGTCCAGCATGACAAACTGACAGACTAGTGAACTTTGTGAACTACGGCGCACCTGGCCCAAGAGACGGTATTCTTCATTGCATCATATGCGTGTGAAAGTTGGACATTGAATAAGGAAGACTGTAGAAGAATCAATGCCTTTGAATTATGAGGCTCAAGAGGAATACTGAAAGTGCCATGGACTGCTATTGGCAGAAGTAAGGCCAGAGTACTCCTGAGTGGCAAGACTTTATCTTACAGACTTTGGACCTATTGCCAGAAGAGACCAGTCCTTAGAGAAGGACATCATGTTTGATAAAGTGGAGAGGTGGTGAAAAAGAGGAAGGCCCTCCACAAGATGCATTGTCACAGTGGCTGTATTAAAGGGCTCAGCATAGGAAGCATTGTGAGGACATGATGGACTGGGTAGCGTTTTGTTGGGTATAGGGTCTCTGTGAGTGTGATGCAACCCAATGGCACTTAATAACAACAGATTTTCTCTGGGCTTCCATTAGACAAAACATGCAAATCTATTGGAAGTAAATCAATTAGTAAATGAATGAATGAGATCACGCATGGAGCGTTGAAACAAGGGATTTTGCTTTCCAATCCCGGCTATGAAGTCTAATGACATCAAGCAAAAATTCGCCTGGCATGGGGCAGAAATAGAAATCAAACTATTTACTGAGTTGTGCCAGGAATTTTGTGAAGTGCATTTTACAGGTTATCACACTTTTTGAAAAGGTTAAAAGGAAGGAAAATATTTCCCAGAGACAATGTAGGTTGTAGGAGGTGGAGGTAGATTCAAATCCAGGGCTCTTGGGCATCTGTACCATTCACTTTAGTTCTTACAGTTTGTGCATGAGCAGGTCTAATGGATGTTATTAAAGATGAGCATTTATCCACTTCTAACTTAATGTATCAGAAATGGCACAGTTACAACATTTTAGAGCTAGAGTTCCATCAATGATTGTTTACTCAGAGAAAAGATTCCCACAGCATTCATCCCCCACTGCTGTTAAAAGGAAGGCTGTCCACAACACCATGGGCTACAGTGGCATGTACTGGAGCTAGCAGAAGGCTTTGCCAAGAAGAGTAACTCTTCTTTGGAACCTAGTCCGTGTCAATGATGGCTATGCTGACATGCCCCGTGAAGACTTGACCTGGCTTCTAGTCTTAACAACAGCAGCCTGGCTTTAATCTGCTTTTCACTCTGCCATTCTCCATCCCAACAAGATAGAATCATTATGGCAGATGCAGGGTTGTGAACTATGGTTTACTCTTCCTAAAAAAAAAAATGACATTAACATCACTGTAATCATTCGTTAGCTGCATAGATTAGAGATTCCTTCCCTCGAGCCTCACACATTTTGCAAATATGATCTCATTAACCCACATGCCAGCCCTCTATGGTAGGTCAGCCGCCTTGGCAGCATGTGGGAATCAGATTATGCAAAGAGAAAGTGGCCTCCTCAGAGCTTCCCGCCAGCTGGGGATGGACTCGGGATCCACAGAGAATCTTATAACTGTACAGGGCTCTAGGTATCCCCTGATCCAACATCCTAATTAAACAAACATGAACGTGAAGAGCCACATCGCTAAATATTCCAGAACATCAAGGTTTTCAACCATGGCTGGGACACTTTAAAACTTACCCATTGCCTGAGCCCCACGCCAGACCAGTATCACAAAAATCACTGGGATCCCCTCCTGTCAATGGATTTAAAAGCCCTCTGAGGGTCTCTGAGTCACGCAAAGCATTAACTTCCCCAGCTAGTAACCAAACGTTAGGAGACTGTAGTGTACGCATTGGTACTTTGGTGTAAATGTCTGGTGCTCTACCTGCAAAAACCAGTCACTGCAAACGCTATAGGATACAGTTGTACTCTGAGACCAGGGCTCAACATGAGCAAGTGTCTGCTCAACCACAACTGGTTATATGATTCTAGTGAGCAACCTGGGTTGAGAGTGAGCTGGTCAATAACAGATCCAAGAGGAAAAGCTCTGTCTACCTGTCCCATCTTGGGCTCCGTCCATGCCTTCTCTTTGTCATTCTCTATCCTACGGTTTGGTCTATGTCATAAGGAGTCCTTAGGATCTTAACAAACCAGGCTGACATCTTTCGTAAGGAACTAATTGGAGCAATACCCTCCATTTCCCCTTTGTTTCTTCAGGGAAGGCACATTGGACAGCTGTAGCAACCTGGTGCTGCAGTCACTATGTGCTTCTGCCCAGCCAGTCAATCGACTGGCCCAGTCACTGGAAGAGATCAGTCAGATTGGCTGGTTGACTGACTAAGCCATCCCAGGTAAAATGGTCTGTCTGATTCTAAGTGTGGACACTAGTTTTCTAGACCATGCCTTTTCCAGAGAGAGAGGGGATGCTCCTGATTTTCTATCACTTGTTCAGTGGTAGAGAGTACTGTAGATTCGAAGCACGAGCCCTGTGAAATAATAAATGAAATCATATCCTTGGGCATTAGAAGGAGATTGAAGAGACTTCCCTGTCGGGAGCACAGTGGGTGCTCAATCTAGATACTCATACCCTCAGTCATTGAGCTTCCGGGCTAGAGAGTAGATCAGCCCCCTACGGTTTCCGAGGCTGTAAATCTTTATGGGATAGGAAAGTCTCATCTTTCTCCCAAGGAGCAGCTGGTGGGTTTGGAATACTGGCCTTGAGATTAGCAGTCCAGGGTGTAACTTGCTATGCCCCGGGGCTCCTTACTCAATACACAGGAGACTTCAAAATGTTTGTGGGAGAATCCCATGGTCTTTTAATTCAATGTTCCCAGAAACTTTTTTTAGCCTCTTCAAATGAAAACAACAACAACAAAACGGTTGCCATCAAATTGATTCTGACTCATGACGTGTCAGAGTAGCACTGTGCTCTACAGACTTTTACAAGGGCTGGTTTTTGCGGGACGTCAACCACCACCTCTCTCTTTCAGGCTGTTTGAGTGGACACGAACTGCCAGTGTTCCCAATATCCACCACTCCGACTCCAGGTACAGAGAAAACTACAGAAATTATGATGTTCACCTTGCTCTGGGGGTTTGCAATGACCTACAATCCTGATGCAGACCCTGACAGACACACGTGCGCACACGCACACACAGATGCATAGTGTGACAGTACACAGCCTTTTTAGACTTGGCGATGTGCAAAACGTGGCTAACATGGAAGGCAGGAGGAACAAACAACCTGTCTAGTAACTCCTGTGTTTCCAGGGCGGAAAGGGGTGCGCTCTAGAAAGGAGTTTTGGCTGGGGAGCTGGAAGAAGAACCATGCGAACCTGTGTCTGAATGAGAACATCAGCTTACAGTGTAGGCTTCAGATGATACGCAGCTGGAATGGATCTCCTGGCTCCTGAAGCCAAAGCCTTTTGTCCTGGGCTCTGGGGTCACACCTGCCACCCAACTCAGTAGCTCAAACTGCTCCTTCCAGTTTGATTCTTTCTGACATTGAGCCAGTCTCCTGGAGGTCCTGCTCAGATCTTGCGCTCTGGTCTCTATTACTGGAGTCCAGCTTCCTCTCTTTTTTGTTCAGGCTGGGCTGCTGAGAACTCGGTTCTCCCAGGGCCCAGCGTTCTGTTCTGCCACAGCATCATCTAAATAATAATAGAAAGAAGAGTGATTGTGGCTCCTGTTCCCAGTAGTAGGCTGGCTGATGGGAATCTGCTGAAGCTTCTCTGGTTTTGACAGCTTGGCTCCTTCCTTCCTGAGTTGAGAAGGCTACGTTAATTTATTCCCCTGGACACTGCCTTCCTGTGACATCCTAACCCTTCTGTGGGAAGCCATCATGGCAGGTACTGTGGCTACATGGCAGGGCATGATTCACACCATTGTGGCATTCAGCAGCTTAGAGCAGCTCTGAGGGCTAAAGACTGGACTTTCTACTCCTGTAAACAGTTACTGTCTCAGAAACTCACAGGGGGTCATGACTTGATGGCAGCATGTTTATTTGTTTGATTTTTAGCTCCACAGTGGGATTGCCAAATGGAAACACCTCCATTTGTTGCCCCTAAAGACAGCCCACAGGCCAGTGGGCAGGTGGACCATCAACCGCAATCACTGCTAGCTTTCAAGAAGTCCTCTGCTCTTGACCGAAAGGCTTCATGTCTGCAGTAAATGATAACGTGTTTACATTCCCACCACTGGGCTTACTTGCCACTCCAGAAGCCAGCCCTACACAACATATTCAGAAGCCAACACTTTTGAGAAGGGCCTGTTCTAAAGGGATTGCCTTTTACCGAGGAGGATAAAGGGTGATTTGGAGCCGTGTCTTTTCTTCGGTCCAGGATGTAGACATTTCTTTGGCCCCTTTCACCTTTGCAGGGTGTTCTCCTCCCTCTCCTCTCTCAGGGAATCACTCAAACTCTCTCCTCGATTGGATCCATGATCACAGCTCCATATGTTTCTTCGACTTATTGCTCTTTGGCTCGGGAGGGTAATTTGCTCATTCCCTTTCCTCCTAATTCTTACTCATCTTTCAAAAGTGGACCTCCCTGCCAACTGTCCTGTAAGCTCTTCCTTGATCGATCCTCCGTCTTCAGCTGTGAGCAACTCCGGGATGTATACCTTCAGCAAACTGCTTATCCTAGCCCTTGGAGCTTGTGCATTCCTGAGGCTCACATGTAGGGTGTGCACCATATGAGCTCAGTGCGCGCGGGTGGTTTGGCAAAATGGAATAAGTGTACGTGCAAAGTACACAACATGGGGATGTTGCATTTCCACCTGTTGCTTCTGGTGAAATCACGGTAAAACTAAGTGGCTAGAAGAATGGAGTCTTGATTCGCTCATCTTTATATACCCTATCCCCCCCAACATTCAGCCCAGAGGCCAGTACACAGTAGGTACACAATGCATGTTTTCTTGATTAATGGGGCTCCCTGTGTGCCCTTCCTAAAAATGATATTTTTTGGGGTTAGATTGAACCTGAGAGGACACATTCCGGGAATTAGTTTCCAGGAGCTTTTTTGTTGTTGCTGTTCAATGAGTTGCCAACTCCTTTGAAAGCTCCTGGAGACATCTTCAGAGCCTGTGTCAGTGAAAACTTGATAAGCTGAGAGAAAGACTATTCTTCATTTGCATTTGTTTTTCACCTGGTCTTGAGGTCCCACCACTGAGGCTCTAGCCCCTTCCAGTCTAGAACTGTGTCTTGTTCACTGGAGCCTTTCATGTCCTAGTCCAATGGCTGATGCACACTCTTCCCCGAGTCTTGAAGGATTGACTGGTTGACTTTCTCTACCTTTCTCTGCAGGAGCCCTGGTGGTGTAGTGGGTTATGGCTTGGATGGGTAACCTCAAGCTCCACAGTTCAAAACTACCTGCAGCTCTGAGGGACAAAGATGAGGCTTTCTACTCCTATAAAGATACAGTCTCAGAAACCCACTCTCTCTTACAGGAAGTTCTACTGTGCCCTACAGGATGGCTCTAAGTCAGAATGGACTCACTGGCAGTCGGTGTGGTACTTTGAGCTTTGATCTTTCCCTAAGGAGCCCATGTGGTTCAGTCCAGTAAGGGATGGGCTGCTAACCACAAGAAGAAGCTATCTGCTCTGGCGAAGTTGTACAGCCTCAGGACCCTAGGTCGGGTCACGATGAGTCAGAACCCTGTGGCATCATAGTCAAAAAGCTTGCTGCCTTTTGTTTCCAATAGATCTTATAATAATTGTATTCATAACAGGAGAAAATTTTATGTTTTTATGTATATACCAAATGCAATTATCATATTTTCCCATGTAACACAAATTGCATGCATAGGAAACAGATGCATGAGTGGTTACATGGACTGCAAATACTGTAAGACATGCTTGTTATTGGAATGAAACATGGTATTTTTATACTTTCATATATAGAAACAGACATCTTTATGTGTGTACAAGAATATGAAAACACAGACTTCAGAAATAAGGAAAACAAGCAACACATTACAAAAGAGTTTTATGTTTGCAGAGTCAGGGGAATATGTACATTGAAAAATAGGGTGAAGAAATGTGGGGAAACATTTAAATTAATGGTCTCCAAAAGTTGATCTTTTCATTGGTATTAGTTTTGTAGAGCAAAGAAACATCTTAGTGTAATCAAGATTTAAATTTAAGATTACCTTGGTGAAATTATCTGCCCTTCCCTTGCTGTAATATTGAGTCAATTTACCTTACCCTCAGAATCAGAAATATCCAATAGCTTCCTAACCAGTTTTCTTTTTTTTTTAAACTATTAAATGTCCTGAAGTGTCCAGGTGACATAGTGATTTACATCTTGTATTGCTAACTGCAAGGGCAGCAGTTCAAAGCCACTAGCTGACCCATGAGAGAAAGTTGAGCCTTTCTGTTTCCTGTAAGGATTTACATGCAGGGAAACCCAAAGGGACGAGTTTACCGATTTTACGAGGTCACTATAAATCAGAGTTGCCTGCTTTCAGTGAATTTCATTTGGTGGAGTGGTGAAGATGTAAATTTTTCTTAGCATTCAGTTATCAAATGTTTTAAGAGGTTATGGGTATTCTATATTCAATGGAGGCAAAAAAAACCCCCCTACCTATGACATCTATCTTAATATAAACTTGAAAATCACAATGGCATTTATTTTCCTAGGGCCGATGGTTTGAGCCCACCGACCCCTCTGTGCAAAAAAAGATAAGTGAGACTCCTTTCAGAGGATGGCAGCCTTAGAAACCCCACGAGACAGCCATTCTGCACCCCATAGGGTTGCTCTGAGTCGGAATTGACTGTAGGGAGGAGGGTATGATGGACTTTGACTCTTCTTGGAGAAGCCCGGCAGTATCATCTTTATTAACAGCACCGATCATCATGCTCCTTATTTCTTCTATGCCGTGAGCAAACTTATTTTTCCAAGTACAACTCCCTTGCCTTTGGATGGCCCTTCCCAAAGAATTGCCGAGGGTCATGTGTCAGCAATACGGTGGTTTCCATTTTCCGATTGTAGGAAACTGCTGCTTGTGCTGGCTCAAGTGGTAATGGTATGGATTGAGGAATGCCCTTTGTCTTTTGGTGGAGTGGTGACCCCTAGGGCTGCTAGCCAAGAGGTCCAAAGTTTGCAATCCCCAGCTGCTCCGAGGGAGGAAACAAATGAGGCTTTTTACTCCCATGAAGGAGCTAATAATGATAAGCGCAAGGATGATGAAAATGTTTTAAAACTGATTATGGTAATGAGTGCACAGTAGTTCTTGATGCGATTGAATGATTGAATTGTGTGATATGGGAATTATATACCAATAAAACTATTAAGGGAAAAAATAGAGTTATATTCTCAGAAACCCTTAGGGGCAGTTCTACCCTGTCCTATATAGGGTCGCTGGGAGTCAGAATTGACTCAATAGCAGTGAGTTTTTTGTATGTTGTTTGTATCAAAGTTTCTGAAAATGTAAGGCAAAGAAATCAAAATTGGATACAGAAAAAAAGGAAAGAAGAAGTATCCTAGGAAAAGAAAATGAATATGGAAAAACTTCTCCAAGGGACATAAGTCTCGGTCACACTCATCATTAAAAAGAGAAGCATCAATCATTCTCAGGCTCATTTTATTTTCATTGTTGGTACAAGTGGAAACGACAATAGTGAATAACTTTTAAAATCCACATTATCCAGGAACAGTGAATAAGAATGATATTTAGCTCCAACCTTGTGTGTGTGTGTGTGTGTACCTATAGATATATCTTTCAACTCAAAAACATTTTCCCCCCAAAAAAATGAAATCTCTCGGGACCTTTCCTATGCATCTTAGAAATCAGGTGATGGGAGCTTGGTGTGGGCAGGGCCCACACAGAAAGAAGGTGCTACTGAGAGACCAGGCTAGGTGCCAGGTGTGGCTCATGACTTCCGTGGAATGGAATCCTGCAGCACAATGCTTCCATTTCGGTCCCCTGTGCTTTCTTTCCGGGGCTTAGTTTCTTGGCCTGCATGCGTTTGCACACTTTGCTTCTTGTTCTACACAGGTTCCTGAGTTGGGTGCACTCACACTCGAGGAACTCTGATGCATTAATGGGCGGCGGTGTGAAAGGTTGTAGACAAATGGAATTTTTGTCAATCTAATCACCTTTCAAATGTACGTGGAGCTTTCTGTTTAACAGGAGCCAGATTCGAGTCTTTGGCAAAATGAAAAGAGAGGGAGACAGAGACTTTAGCAATCCTACTCACATATTAGTTGGTCTCCCCTGAATGGAACTCTCCCCCCTACCCCCCACCCCTGCCCAAATCTCATCCATTTTCTTATAACTGATTCTTGGAGCAAGGAATGAGTGACTACAGTTTGCAGGGCATCAAGCCATCTGCATGCCCTGCTCAGAAGACTACTAACAACCCCCTTCTCTCTTCTGACCACAAACTAAATGCACCCAGAAAGGACAGGACATGCACTGAGAAGGAAGAGTAACTGCACCCAGAAAGGACAGAACCTTCGCTTGCTTGTCTCTAACACCTTAGAACATTAGCGCAGATGCACCCAGGTATCTGATGTGCTGGGAGGGAAATGAGGCAGGTAGGGCCCAAGCCAAACCAGGTGCGACATTCCTGGCGGAGTCTAAGCACATGCAGCTCACCTGATGTCTGAGGCCGTGCTTGTCCGTGGCTTTACCATCGCAATAGTTGAATTCTCATCAGCGATTCAGGACAGGTTCACTTGATCCTCCCTTCTGGGTTAGGGGGATGCTAAATGTGCTGCTGGATGCCGATGCTCCCACATGGATTTCCCACAGAGCCTGCGTGTCAACTATGTGTGTTTAAAGCCTGAGGAGAGGAGACCCCTGGCTCTCTTGTGAGACAATTGAGAAAATGGCTTAGAAGGCAGATTAGAGTGGTGGGAAGGCTAGCTGGGTTCAATCTTGGTTCCCAGGGATTCTTAGTATGTGGTTGGAACCATTAATATTAGTAGTGTGAATGTGGACCACAGTTCTTTAATGGGATTCACCAAGCCTCAGTTTCTTCATCCCTAAAAGGGAGACATTGAAGCCAATCTCACCAAGTTGTGACTATCACAGGAAGTGAATCTATAACGGAGGAGATGCTGAATAAATAGAAACTATGGCAGAGTCATGGTTTCACGTTGGCCTGTGATCCGCAGGGTTGGCATTCTATTCCTGTAAACGGTTACAGTCTCAGAAACCCACAGGGGGTCTCTAGGAGTCAGCATTGACTTGATGGCAGTGGCTTTTGTCTTCTTCATTATTACCATAAATAATTGTTAGCTCTAATTGTTTGTACCTCTTCTTTGTGGTAGCCTCACCCTCATTATGTCCACCTTTCTACAGTCTGTGGTCTCATGGTTGTCTATTCAATATTCGATATGATCCTCAATAGTTCCCCCCCTCTTTGTGTCCTAGTTTCTTCTTCTTTGTTCCCCCCAACAAAAAGAAAATACTTTAGAATTTCTTTTCTCTTTTTCATCGAAGATCATAAAGCTTCAAAGCTATAAAAGCCCTTGGAGATGCTCAGAGGCAGCTCCTGTGTCAGACGGGACATCGGAAGCCTAAGGAGACTGCCATCTCCCCGAGGTCACCTTGTTAGTGAATCCTGGAAGATGCAGAAACCCGCTCATTTGACTACCTGCTCCATTATGATCCTCTGTTCCTATTGTGATGTTAGGGGGCATCTGTCCCCAGGGAGCCCGGTGCGGACAGGGATGCTACAGTTCTCAGTACCCCCAAAGTGTGCTGTTTTTCCTCTTTCTTGTCTAATCCCTCAGGAGCATTTTATATTTCAAAGCTCTTTGATGAGCTAAACCAGCTCATCTCCTGGAACAGCCAAACTCAGCTGAGATTGCTTGTGAAATTCTCTTGTTGTTGAACAGAGGGTATTTTTAACTTTCCTTTCCCCCCTCTCTCAATCCTAAGGAAATCTACAGTTGCGCCGCATGGATAGTACATAATGAATGAACCGTGGTGGGCCTTTGATCTGATTTTTGTGTGCATCTGATTTCTCAATAATAAATGGGCTTTTGTTATGAGATACGTTGATGCTTACTGAGTTTGCTTTTTAGTGGTCCGTGGCTGGTTGGGAGCCAGGCTGCTGATGGGTCCGCTTCTCTTCCTCCTGCAGCCAAATTGTGACTTGACACATAATTGAACATCGTTACCTCAGCTCTTTTCAATATGCCAGGCATTGAAGAGGGAGAAAATTGTGTTCCACCCAGGAGAATGGCATCCAAACAAACCATCAGGTGACAATTTAGCATAGCCGGGCCCCGATATGATCCATCACAAAGGAGGGAAGAACTCTTGATTCTGGTGCAGATACAAGGAGAACAAGAACACACACACACACACACACACACACACACATCTTGGAGAAAGAGGTAGGAGAAAGCAAGGAGACCATCATGCTGCCAGCTGTCCTGAGGTTGCTGCCCTTGACTAATGACAAATGCCACATGTGTTGGCTTAGATTTCTTTGAATTAGCCTATCCCTGGAGCCTCACACCTCTGCCAGCAAAGGCAGCAAGAGTGACATTAAAGAAAGCTGTGCTGAGTAATGATAACGATCAACAGAATGTCTCACATGACAGGACACCTGTCCAGAGTGTCGTCGGAGTGTGCTCTGCAGAGGAGCCTGAGAGTAAGGACTTGGGATGGGGCTCAGGGGTGGGTTGGCTTCAAGGTGTCAAGGGGGTGCATTTGCCTGTGTTCTGGAAGGGGTGAAATGAGAGGCCCAGGCACACTGCAGGGCAGCTCTGAGGAGAGGTCATGTGTGTGGAGTTTGCCTCTCCCATGTGGGTCACTGGCTCCGTTCACTCCCTACCTGCTGGAAATGGTGACTGCTTGGCGGCTGGTGGGAAATTCGCCCCTGGATTTCAGTCTGTTTCCTATGAGTATTCGCTGTACTTGGCCTCCCTTCCTGAAATACTGACAGAGACAGGAAAGGGCTACAGGTGTAGATGGTTCTGATGCCTGGAGGGGGTCTGCGCTAGGCAGCCTCTGAGAGGATAAGGCAGCGTGGTGGTGGGGTGGGTGGAGAAGAAACATGCCTGATTCCTGTGGTAGTTACACAATTTCATGTCAACTTGATAAATAGAATGAAGGGGTGGACTCTAGTCTGTCAATCAAGTCACAGCCTCTCTTCTTCCCTGGTGGCGGGACACAGTCTCTCTGTTTCACCCTTCTGTGGACAAGCCACATGTGGAGCCACACGGATGGAAGCCAGATCCCTGGGGATGCATCCACCGCTATTGGATCCACAGGACTTTCCACCCACCGGCCTGCGTTCGGCATCATCGCATATGCTGTGTGAGTCTGAAGAGGAATTCATGGGCTAATATTGGACGGAGCTGGTGTGTTTTCTCAATATACAATTGCGCTTTGTTATAAAGCTCTCTCTTAGCACACATACATGTGTCTCTGGGTTTGTTTCTCTAGTCCACCTGGACTAACACATTTCCTATGACGCCTCAAAGCATGAGGGCTGTGTGGATCTTAAGTCCAACCAGCCCACCTGAGGAGATTAGTGCATGATGGGGGACTGAGTGCCCCAAAGAAACTTACGTTTGATGCTAGTGGGCACAGACCTTCCTCTGGAACCCACGGACCGCCTCCCTTCTCTCTGATTCACCTCTGCTTTTGCAGCTCCACAGAATGTTTGTCCTGGTTTGGGAAACTGTTTCTGGATCTCATGTTGAAACCTTCAGGTCTTCAGGCGGTATGTCGTGTCACCTCATGGTGACTCCATGGACCATGGACCACAGAGCAGAAATATTCCAACAGGGGCAGTAGATTGTCCACCTTTCTTCTCATGGCACTCCTGAGTGGGTTCCAGACACCCACCTGGTGCAGTACCATTTGTGCCATCCAGGGGTGCCCAGACTCTTTTTAGGGTCTTGCAAAGCCCAGCCTCTTGCAAAGCAAAAGCTTTGGCTCTTGGAGTCCAATTCCTTTTTGGTCTTTTGTTTGCCTCTTCTATGTTTTCACCCCTCCCCTGAGGCACAGAGTGTGGGGAGGTGATATCACAAGGCACAGGGGAGTACGCGGCGTCCAAAGTATGTTGGTTAATAACTTCAACTATTATCTTGCTGCTCTCTGTTGCAGGTAGTCCTCCTCATACCTGTCATGCTCCCAGGGGCTTGAGGGCCACCTCACCATGCGGACCCACTGGTAGGCCCTTCAGCTTTCTTCTTGTCAAGAAGAATCGGTCCCAAGTTCTTTTAATGGAGAACCTTACAAAGCTGAACATTCTGTGAAGGTCTGAAGGGAGACATAGGGCAGAGGAAAGAGACCAGGAGCCAGCTGGCTGGGGAACACCTCCCTTCCACTCTGCAGCATTTCCTCTTTGTAATTCAGAGAGCCAGAGGGAGGTGAGAGAGAGAGGGCCCAGCTCAGTGGGGCACACACCCATCACAGGAAGCATGTGGTGTCACTTGTATATATTGCAATGGCTGTTGCTAACACTCTAGTTGGCTCTGGCTTACACACGCGGGAGTGAAATGCTACTCTGTCTGGCACCATCCTGGGATCAACTGCAGATCAGGGTGTGATCCATAGTTTCATAGACCAACATTTGAATGTTAATTGCTAAGCCTTTCTTCCCAAGCTTCCTTCCTTGTGGCTGAAACCACATACATACCTCCACAGGCAGAGTAGTGGCTGTCCCTACCCCGTCCTGGCTGAGACTCAAATCTTAGTCTCCTACCTAGAAGGCAAGCATTCTACCATGGAACTATGATTTCCCCTAACATGATAATAGGAATGAGATCTTTTTAAGAAATTGCTTTGCGTCTTGGAATGATTTGGCATCCTCTTGCAGATGAGCTGTTTCTAGTCAATGGGGCTCTGGATCCGCTGTGTGATGTGGGCAGGTTTTCTCCTGGGAACATGCTCCCTCTCCTCCCGAAAGTGGAGGCTTTGCTTCAGGTATGGAAGGCCCACAGATGGGTAGGAGGCTGGTATGCTGAGCCGTCCATGAACAGGGGAGAAGCAGAGAGATTGGCTTCTGGAACAGGTGTGTGTGTGTGTGTGTGTGTGTGTGTGTGTGTAGCTTAAATGCCAGGGGGGGTATCTTTCTTGGGGAGGATCCCCAGATCAAGGCAGAGGGTGGGATATAAAACAAAGATGTGTTCTCTAGAAGAAGCAGTTGCTGGGAATCTGATAGTTCCTCACCATTTTTCATGCTCGGTTTTAGTAGAACATGGATGTGTTTCTCCCTTGGGTGCAGGTTTCTTCCTCAGGATACCTGGAACTCTCAGAAGGAAGATCTCTTCTTTGATTTCTGTCCCAGCAGGTGTCAGACACATAGTAGGCACACAGAAAGTGCTTGTTATAAGAATGATGGAAAGGGAACTGGAGCTCAGGGCAGTTCTGTCTGTTCGATAGATGATGCTTGGCTATCTTGGCCATCAGTTCCTACCTGGTCTGCCCTTCCGACTACACTGAAGCATCCAGAAAATCACCCCAAGACATGTTGCTGAGTAGCCAAAAAACAGGGCTTAAAATTAGAACCTGGGCTTCAATATGATGATAAGGCCAAAGCTTAGTCAACCGAAATGTTGCTCGATATAGTTGAAGAGCCTTTTGGCCTGCATCACCTTTCTAACCAACATGTCCCCTTGCTCATGGCACCTGCTTCCACAACACTCCGTGGGCCCATCACCGTCAGCAGCTTCCTAGGCTGCTGAGATCCCCCAGGGCTTCCCTACCTGACTTGCTGCTGCTTATTCCTAACCGTACCTGGTACTTGACTTTGTCACGTTGTGGTTAGGTCCAATCAATAGTCTTTTTACATAAGTTTTGCCCTTTCAAAATCAGCCCTACCTAATTTCCCATTCCTTTCCTGTTTGAAAAGTTCAGTTTGTTCTATGCTCAGTTCTAAAAATACCTGAATGGGAGTGGGAGGGCCCGTCCGTTGCAGTTCAAAGCTGTTCCGGTAAGTGAAGGGTCTCTGGATTTGACAATGAGCTCATTTGGATGGTTTCACTCTCTTCAAGCCTTCAGGAAATGAGCTTCACTAGAGTAGCAAAGTCACCCTTACCTTGTAAAAGACAGGGGATGGGGGAGGGGGTGGTGGTCACAGTGCACAGAGGACTAGCCAGGTATCCAAATGCTGAGAGCTGTTGGGGTGCCGGAGTTGGACATGGCGTTGACATGTCTCAAGTGTTCTGTGTTTTCCTCTCTTCAAGTTGGATATGCTGTGCCGGCAGCATTGATGGCCCGCCGATTGACAGTCTGCAGTGGGTGCATTTGAGTGTGCATGTGGAGGTCAGGGACCGATGCCCATTGTCTTCAAGGCTGAGGTGCTTGACCCACAATGGATGTGGATCGTTTGCTTCTCAGCTTTCTGGATCTCAAGGAATCTTGAGTGGTTCTAGGTTTGGTTAAAAGAATACCCTTGTCCCTTTGCTTGTGCTTGCTCCAATGTGCACAGCAGAAGCGTATCCTCTATTTTCATCCCATGTCCTTGGAGGAGTAAGGCACAATGAGAAACATGCTGTTCAACCACTAAGCTTTTTATCCTCTGTTTATCTGATTCGTCGATCTAATTAAAATTACCTTCTACACTTGATTGGTTTTTAAAGCCCAATATTTGGCAATTAAACCTCCTTTATTCTAATAACTGAATGACACTTCTCTGAGTAATTTAGCACATGATATATTATCTGCAGAACTGAATACGGGCTTCCTTTGGGAGCTCTTTTTGCAAGATTTAATGTCTGTCTGGTCAGTCTAAGCACCCATTAGGGATTGTAAAGGTATGATGACATGGGTTCAGCTCAGGAGCCCACAAAGCAGGTGTGGGGAGAGCCTTGACTTGAATTAGACTCCAGGAGACCTGATTTAATTCTCTGTGAGCTCCCTCAAAGTCTTTGAAGGTGCTCCCCTTTTTATTCATGTCCATGGATTTTGGGGAGTTAAGTGGACTTGGTGGCAATGGGCTTTGAATTTGAGCCATAAATGGTCCTGAGAGGTACTACCAGTTAAGATTCGTTGTTCAAGTCCACCTTGAGGTCCCTCAGAAGAAATGCCTGGAGATCTACTTCAGATCAGCCATTAAAACTCCTCTGGGGCCCCCATGTGTTGGAACTGACTCCCCAGAAAGGACTTCTTTTATTTTGTTTTGATTGACGCATAGCCAAAGTAGCTTGGATGGTGTCATCCTAGAAGCTGGCCTGCGGCACCAGGACAACAGTTTGACTTCTTCCTCCAGGCCCTGTGCGAACGTCCCCTCAGCCACACAGTACTTGAGTGGAGTCCTGCCAAGGTGCTGGACCCAGGACACAAGCACCTAACATCCGGGGCAAATACGCTCTACTTGCTCTTTCCTAGAACCTTCAACCACAAGGCATTTCTTTGCTGTGTACTCTCACACAGGAAAAACCTGCAGTCAGGCCTGTTTGGAGGCGGGGGGTGCTGAGGGTGTAATTCTAACCCCTTTGGAGGCATTCTGAGGTCTTAAAACCTCGGAAGAGTGGACTTTGTTTCCTTTTCAGGCTTGTTGGGCCTTTGAAAAAGAGGAGGACGAAATTGTAGCACTGAATTTTTCCAGGGGAAATAGTCAAAAGACAGTTGGAATTACCTTTCAACTGCTACAGACAGGAGGGGCTAAGGAGATCAGAGTCACTTTATTGAGTAACAATTAGTGTGCTTACCTCTTCCCCACCACTTTGCTTCTGCAGCCCTGCAGACATGCCTGCGAACACACACAAGCACGCACAAATGCATACGTGTCCACATGTGCACAATGCGTGGAGGCCCATAGCACACACATATGGAAACATGCATACATAGGTGCCCACTCCCACGCACACTCGTGTGCACACGTTGTGCACACAGCCTGCTGGGCTGTCACAGCAGGTGACTTGGCGTGGTCTAAGTAAGCACCTCAGCATGTCACATGCGTTGGGACTCTTTTCTTTCACTCTACTGGGAATGTGGACCTTTGAGTGGAAGTTTACTCAGCAACGCCAGGAGCCCCATCTAACTACCACAAGGCTTTCTTTGTTTGTTTGATATGATTTTCCATCTTTTATCCTCATAGAGGAGTCCAGAGTGATGCTTCAGGGAGCCTGAGTTACTGCCACCAATCTGATCGGATTCACTGGGAGGTGATTAGCTGTGCCACCTGACACCAACCCTGCAGGCTGCCTCCTCAGAGTGCCTGTTTGCGTTTCCGTACCGTGGATGCAAATGATCTCAGGGGACTGCTTCTAGACTTTTCATTCTCTTTTGAGGACTCTTGGGAGGATTACTGGAAATCCTGAAGACCCACCATAATGCTTCTGGCAATTTTATAAGCTTCCTTGTCCACACCTCCCTGCTTGGAGCTGAGTTGTCCTGCTCTCTGAAGGTTCCTCCCATGTGAGCTTCACTGGAAGCCTTGGTTGGCATCTGAAGGATGAAGGGACATGCCCCCTGAGACTCAATTGTTCGGAGTCCTTCTGTCTAACTGAGATGGTTCTGGGGGGAGGCAATCAGAAGATCAAAGCTGGAAGGGACTCACTCCAGTCACTCAGAGTGTGACCCAGGGAGCAGAAGCATCACCCAAGAGCTTGTGGGAATGCAGACCCTACCCCCATGGGCTGCCTCAGAATCCACATCCTAACAAGACCCCAGGTGATTTGTAGAGGTGGTAGAGGAAATAGCCAACAGATAAGCACAAAGCACATAGGATGCTCATCTGGAGAAGGGGAAAGAAGCACCATGGCAGGAACTTGCTGCATGCTTTTCTGACTCTGGGTACCTGAGGAGCAGAAGGGTCAAGGCACCTAGCAATAGAGATAAGAGCAGACAGGTGGTGCATGTATGGTACAGAGAGAAGCATACCCAGAAACTTCACCTTCCTTGACATCCCCCCACTCTCTCCTCATCTTCCCCACCCATCAGCAGCCAGTGGATCCCTATCAGGTCCCAACTTATAGACTGGGTTATGATTTAAGAGCCCCTTGTCCATCTATCGATCTTTGCTTTAAAATATCAAAGTTGAGTATTACCGTATATACTCATGTATAAGCCAAGGTTTCCAGCACATTGTTAATGCCATTTCTATGGTGAAACTAGGTGCCTCGGCTGTTATCCAGGTGCACTGAGTCTGCCCGCCCCTCTGCAACCTCCTTCTGGCCTCTGCCGTTTGAGAAGAGATGTACTAGAGACTAGGAAAGGAGAGTAGATTCTATGGTCTTTTCCCATTTTACAAAGCCTGTTACTGGTAAATTAGGGGTCAGAATTCTTGTACCTGGTGTTCAACTCTGGTGATACTGTGTTGGACTATTAACCATTAGATTGACTGTTCAAACCCACCAGCCACTAGAGGGAGCAAGTTGAGGCTATATGCTCCCCAGAGAGTGTATAGCCTTGACAACCCTATACAAGATCACTATGAGTCAGAATCAAATTAATGGCAATGTTTGATTGTTTTTTGAGGTTTAGTGTTTCACCTGGATAGGAGATTCTACTCAGGTGTACCTTGGATCAGCCAGCATCCTGAAGTATTTATTCTACCATGAAAATAATATGGGTGTGTTAGTTTTCTAGTATTACTGCAGCAGAAATATCACAAAGGTATTTTCATTTATTTATTCATATTTCTGGAAGCTACAGGTTCAAATCAGAATCTCAGTTATATCAATTCCTTCCTTTAAGTCAGTGTTGTTAGACCACTTCTGACTCATAGTGACCCCATGGACCCCAGACTGCGTACCCCAGGACGAAACCCTGCCAGGTCTGGCATCACCTGCACACTGATAATCTTTGAGCTCATTGCTGTGGCTCTGTGCCAGCCCATCTCCTTGAGAGTCTTCTTATTTTCCATTGCCCTTTAACTTTGCCAAGCATGACGTACTTTTCCAGGGATTGGCCTCTCTTGATAACATGTCCAAAGTACCCAAGATGAAGTAATGCCATCCTCACTTCTAGGAACATTCTGGCTGTACTTCTTCCAAGACAGATTGATTTATTCTTTTCTAGTCTATAGGATTTTCCGTTTTCTTTGTTGGCACAATTCGAATGCACCAAGTCTTCTTCTGTTTTCCTTATTCAATGCCTAACTTTCACATGCATATGATGTAATTGAATAAAACATACTTAGATCGTGTACACCTTAGTCCTTAAAGTGGCGTCCTGCTCTTCAACACTTCAAAGAGGTCTGTGAAGCAGATTTACCCAATGAAAAGGGTCATCTGATCTCTTGACTGCTACTTCCATGAGTACTGATTGTGGATCCATGCAAGATGAAACCTTTGACAACTTCAATCTCTTCTCTGTTTGTCATGATGTGTCCTATTGGTTTGGGTGTGAGGACTGTTTTTCTTTACCCCGAGTTGTAATTCATGCTGAAGGCTTAACTCCTTGATCTTCATCAGCAGGTGCTTCAAGTTTCCTCACCCTCAGCAAGCAAAGTTGGGTCATCTACATATCACAGGTTTTTAATCAGTCTTCCTCCCTCTTTATGCCCCTTTCTTCTTTAAGTTGTCCAGCCTTTTTGATTACTTTCTCAGCAGATAGATTGAATAATGTGGTGAAAGGACACAACTCTGGCACACATCGTACTCGATTATAAACAGTGCAGTTGTTCTGTTTGAACAATTTCCTCTTTATCCATGTCCAGGTTCCATGTGAGCACAATCCAGTGTTCCGGGATTCTCATTCTTCTCAGTGCCATAACAAACGTCAGTGTGGTTTGTTATGATCACACAGCCGGATGCCTTGGCATAACCAATAAAACACAAGGGAATATCTGCCTGGTGTTCTCTACTTTTAGCCAAGATCCATATGACATCATCAATGGTATTCCTTGTTCCACATTCTCTTCCACATTTGTCCAGAATCTTTGACAGCTTCTTGTCAATGTACTGTTATGATTGTTGTAGAAAGATCTTCAGCAAAAGTTTGCTTGCATGCCATAAATGATATTGTCCTATAATCTGAGGGTTCTGTTGGGGCCACCTTTCTTTGGAATGAGTACAAATACTTAATGAATGCAAATACTCTCTTTTCAGTCAGTTGGCCAAGTAGCTGTCTTCCAAATTTCTGGGCACAGAGAGGTGAGTGCTTCCAGTGTTTCATTACTTTTTGAAACATATTAATTCATATTCCATCAATTCCCGGAGCCTAGTTTTTGACCAGTACTTTTAGTGCTGCTAAGATTTCTTCCTTCAATATCATTGGTTTTTGATCATATGTGACTCCTAGAAATAGATAAAATTCAACCAATTCATTTTGCTACAGTTACTCTGTAGTCAGACCATCTTCTTTTGTGCTTCCTGTACCATTTCATATTTTGTCCATAGGTAGGTACTTTTAAGATTGCAATTCAAGATAGTTTTTTCTTCTTCAGTTTGGCATACATTGAGAATGTTCTTCCTTTACGGTTTTCTAATTCAACGTCTTTGCACATTATATTATAATACTTACTTTGTCTATCTGAGCTGCCCTTTGAAAATTCCTTTCCAGCTCTTTGACATCATCATTTATTCCACTTGCCTTAACTGCTCAAAATTTGAAACCAAGATTCAGAGTCTCTATTGATATCTATTTTGGTCTTTTCTTTATTTCTTGCCTATTTAATAACCCTTTTTTCATGCATGATGTTCTTGATATCATCATTTGCTTGGATTCTCTGTCATTAGTTATCAATGAGTTAAATCTGTTCTTGAGATGGTCTCAAAACTCAAAATGATACCTTGTTTCTCATGGATTGGTTTTAATTTTCTTTAGCTTCAATATGAGCAATTGATGGTCTGCTCCACAGTCAGCCCCTGCCCTCATTTCAGCTACTGACAGTGAGCTTCCCCATCATCTCTTCCCACCAAAAGAAACAAAACTCACTGCTACTGCCAAAGCCAGTGCCGACTCTGTATTCCATCTGGAGAAGTCTGTGCGCATAGTCACAGTTTATGTTCTTGAAAAGGGTATTTATGCTGAAGAAGTCCTTGGTCTTTCAAATTTCTATCAAGAGATCCACAGCTTCATTAAATCACCAGTGCCATATTTTCCAACTACTGTTGCTTCCTCTTTGTTTCCAAATTTTGTATAACAATCATCAATAATTATCAATGCTTCTTGATTGAGTGTTGAATCAAGTGCAGACTGAAGAAGTTTGTAGAATCCTTCAATTGCTTCATCATTAGCTTTAGTCTTTGCTAAGTAAATTTGTATAGTAGTTGAATTTACTACATTTCCTTGTATGCATACAAACATTATTGCTCTCACAGACAGCATTGGACTTCAAGATAAATCTTGACATGTTCATTTTGATGATGAATGTGATGACATTTCTCTAGAATTTGTCATTCTAGACTTAATCAGTCTGAGTAATTCTTGGTATCTCTTGGCATCTTTCTTCCTGTGTGTATACCTGTGTCTATCTACGTTGCTTTTTATATAACTCAGAAATGATTAGATTAGCATCCATCTCACACAGTTGAGATGTGGCCTTAAATAATTAGTTGTATTACATTAGCTTACATTTTGAGGGTGTCATCTCACAGTAAATCTGATTATCTCTAAAGGTGTAGCCCTTAAGATTGCAAAAAAATTTTCAGAGATGCAATTCAATACCTAACACTTGGCTTCCAGGCCTTGATATAAACTAGAATCTGTTTGGATCTGTTTAAAATCTGGGAGCGGATGAATAACCTTAAACTTGAAATAAGGCAACCAGCCATTTATTTCCTAGGTTCCCTGGTTTCCCAGGGATCAGAGGAACAAATTGGCTCTCTAGCAGACCCACAGGAAGCATGCCCAGAGGCACTGCAGGAAGTTGGAAAGTCCTAGAAGGAAAGGGGAAGCTGTCATTCGAATGGTGAAGGGTGCTTTTGACCTTTTGCTTAATGAGGAGCCCTCCTGGTGCATTGACCAAGCTCTCAGCAGTGCCAAGCCACCCAGTGGCTGTGCAGGACAAGACCTGATTATGCCCTTCTCTAAAGATTATAGCCAAGAAAACCCTATGGGACCATTCTCCTGTGTCCCATGGGGTCACAGGGAGTCATAACCGACTCTGTGTGACCCAATAAGAACAAATACTGAGCAAGGTTGGGATTGCAGAGAGGGACGGGTTAAGGATCATTGCTGGTTGTTTTTTTTCTCACTTTTTGATCATTTAAAAAAATTAATCATTTTATTGGGAGCTCTTACAGATATTATAACAATCCATAATTTAATTAAATCAAGCATAATTGGACAATTGTTGCTACCATCCATTTTAAAACATTTTCTTCATGAAATCTTTGATATCAGCTCCCCTTTATTTCCTTCCTCCCCCACCCTATCCCCAGGAAGGCTTATTATTATATTATGTATTATTATTACAAACATCCTTTCCACCATGCTTAAAGGGCCAGCTTCATCATCATAACGTGCTGCCTTCAGTAAGCTCCCTTTCCCGACATTCCACTACCCGTTTTAAAACTTAGTTATCCACATGTCCTGTGCCTCCTGTTTCTGGGGGAGGTGGTTTGGTGTATATGAGCTTTGTTATCCTTAGCCACATTCCTGAAAGGAGAGGATGATCCCCGTCTCATACTGGGAAGGGTTTTGTGTAGAACATCAGGAATGTTCACTGTTTCAAAGGCATGCTAAAAATGCGTTCCTCTACCACTGTTTAGCCAGTGGTACTGGGCAGACTGGGGAGTTTGTTGTGTCTGTCATAAGACTTATTAAAAATTGTGAAGAATTTGTGTAACACTTCATGAAATATTCATCAAGATATATATATGTTGTATATATATACACACACATATACATACTGTAGGGATATGTCTCTTAGGCAATACTTTGTCACTAAAAAAATTGAACTACCAAAGTGGCTAATTCTTTTATTTAAGGGGGGTACCCCTAAAAAGGTAATATTTATCTATCTATTTTTAAGATCATTTGATTGGGGGCTTTTACAGCTCTTATAACAATCCATACATCAATTGTGTCAAGCATATTTGTATATATGTTGCCATCATTATTTCTACACCCTTACTTTCTATTTGAGCCCTTGGCATCAGTTCCTCTTCCCCTCCCCCACTCTCATGACCTCTAGATAAATCATAAATTATTAGTATTTTCATATCTTACACTGACTGCTGTCTCCCTTCCCCCACTGTTTCTGTTGTTCATCCCCTGGAGGGTGGGGGGTGGTTATGTGTCGATCATATCTGTCTGTTCCCACTTCCTCCCCTCCTCTCCCACCTTCCCCATACCCTCCTGGAATTGCTATTCCCGTTCATGTTTCTGAGAGGCTTGTCGGACCTGGATTCCATGCGTCGTGAGCTCTTATTGCACCTGTGTCGGTGCTCCAGCGGGCTAGACTGGAACATGCACAGATGAAGTCCCTTTCCCAAGGTCACCCAGCTAGTAAAGTAGAGAAGGAGGCATTTGAACCCTCAAAACTTCTGTCTAGAAGAGTCCAAGCTATTAGCCACTGTGCTTTAATTTGGTAAAGATATATGGATTTCTTCCCCTTTTATTTTTGCTAGAAATGATATTATTCATGTCCCACATGGTGGCATAGCTGCTTTGCTATAAGAAAGGTGTTTAGGGTGGTAACGTATTATAGCATTTAGTGACTTTTTTCAGGATTCTCCAGTTCATTTCTCAACAAAATAACAAGTCTTTGTCACTTTCATTTAGGTCCAATGTATATGGTAACAGAAGTAGCCAGCTTCAGTGAATTCATTATTCTGACTTCCAAGTTAGAGAATGGCTTTCTTATCTAATCAAGATATCAAGAACCACAGGTCTGAGGGATTTTTAAAGTTCTTTTGTGCAAAGTACCATTTTATTCACGACTCCCTGTATAACCCACCATCAAGAGTCATGTTGTAATTTGGTTCATCTTTTAATCCGTTAATGGTGGCTTTGTGTTTCCTGACACGCTCTATGATGAAAATAAGACATTCTTCTTCTGCCTTGCTTTGAGGCTTCGGACTGGCTTTCTTTTCTTACCGGGGCCTCTTTTCCTCTTAGAACCCATTTGTCTGCTTGACATGAGCATCTAGGTTAATTATGCCCACACAGAAATCCATTCTTCCTGTTACAAAATGATTAACTATGTATATTTAAATTCACCCATCCCCAAGTCAGAGGCTTGAAATCATCCTTTCTGGAAACACTTTGGCGAAGTTCGTTTCATTTTCTGATTTTTCTTCTTAGTACAGTTGAGTCGTCTGTTTTCAGAGAGAGGCCATGTGTACACAGCAGACGCTGTTTGATTGCAGTCTTCGCCTTTCATTGCCATCTGATCCACAGACCTGTGCCTTTGGCTTTCTACTAAAAGCCATGTTTCAGCCACTCCACGTGGCTTTCTATTTTTACCTCTTAGGACTAACCCAGAATCAGAATGTCAGCACTTTATGGAAAGAACACTGGGCTAGAAGCCAAAATAACCAAGTGAATCTGAGATTAGAATCTGCCCAGGGACTTTGGTCAAGGCATTAACCTTTGGAAACCTGGCTTCATCCTAGGGAAAATGGGCCTTCTGCCAGTTCTACCCTTGTCTTCAAGTTGTTGAGAGCCTCCGAATAGTGGATGTATGGAAGAGCACTTAATAGACCATTATAAACAATAACAACAAATAAAGAGTGCTGTATTTGACTTGATTCCAGCCGCACGTGTGTCAGAGTAGAAGTGGACTCCACAGGGTTTTCTTTTTTTTTATTGCTGAAAATCTTCTTTAATTATGAAGTTAGGTTTTAAACGTTGGTAAAATAATAAAGTCTTAATACATTCTCTACCAGAACTTTCAAGAGCTGGGTAATTACAAAAACTTTAAACACTTGGTTTCTAATTGTTGTTGTTACATGTTGTTGCTACATGGCTGTGAAGTTGGTTTACATTCACAGCAATCGTATGTGCATCAAACTGAAGCACTGTCCAGTTCTTTGCCTTCCCCCAAGTCATTCATTTGCTTGTCTCATTATTGCAGTCACTGTGTCACTCTATCTTGTTCAAGGTCTTCCTCACTTTCACTGATCTAATACTTTATCCAGAATGATGTCCTTCTCCAGACACTGGTTCCTTCTGGTAACACGTTCAAAGTATGTGGAGAAGTAGCCTTGCCAGTCCTGGTGTGTGAGGTGCACTCTAGATGCATGTCTTCAAACAAAGACTTGATGAAACTGATGAATAAAGGAAACACAGGCATAACTTAAAGTGACTGCATAATATAGCATTTTAGGGCTACATTAATAACAAAGAAGTGGTGGTTCAAGGGTAGTACATTTTTTCCCATTCTTTTTTTTTTTTTTACATTTTATTAGGGCCTCATACAACTCTTATCACAATCCATACATATACACACATCAATTGTATAAAGCACATCCGTACATTCCTTGCCCTAATCATTTTCAAAGCATCTGCTCTCCACTTAAGCCCTTTGCATCAGGTCCTCTTTTTTTTCCCCCTCTCTCCCCGCTCCCCCCTCCCTCATGAGCCCTTGATAATTTACAGATTGCTATTTTGTCATATCTTGCCCTATCCGGAGTCTCCCTTCCCCGCCTTCTTTGCTGTCCGTCTCCCAGGGAGGAGGTCACATTGGACCCCTGTAATCAGATCCCCCTTCCCAACCCACTCACCCTCCACTCTCCCAGCATCGCCGCTCACACCCCTGGTCCTGAAGGTATCGTCCACCCTGGATTCCCTGTGCCTCCAGCTCCCACATGCACCAGTGCACAACCTCTGCCCTATCCAGCCCTGCAAGGTAGAATTCGGATCATGGTAGTTGGGGGGAGGAAGCATCCAGGATCTGGGGGAAAGCTGTGTTCTTCATCAGTACTACATCGCACCCTCCACAGGATTTACAATAGATGCTTTTTTTTCCCCCCACAAGTGGATCTCCAGGCTTTTCTTCTGGGTGGAATTAGCTTCCAACTTTTCCTTTATCAACCAATTACATTACGTGTTTGAGTCACCTAAACTGTAATAGATCACAACAAAACTAACTGCCATCAAGTCGATTCTGACATAGCAACCCTATAGGACAGAATAGAACTATTCCTGTGGGTTTCTGAGACCGTATATCTCTATAGGAGTAGAAAGCTTCATCTTTTGCCTTAGGAGCAACTGGTGGTTTCAAACTGCTGACCTTTCATTAGCAATTAATCCCCTCTACCACCGGGGGTCCTTCAAACATTCATGGAGTTTGCAATGCATGGCAACACTCTAGGAGAGAGAAGAACTGCTCCCATTCTGAGACTTTTTAATCTTCATAGAAGTAGAAAGTCTCATCTTTTTCCTGCAGAGCAGTCAGCGGTTTTGAACTGCTGACCTTGCGGTTAACAGTCCAACACATAAACCCACCAGGCCACGTAGAGCAGCAAAAATAAAGCTTAACTCTTGGCTTCCCAGAATGGCTACAAGATGGGTGAATACAGAGATGGGGAGCCATAGAACAAGAGCATCAGTAAGGTTCATCCAGAGTGGGCTCCTGTCTTCTCAGAGCACATGCATGCAGATGCCTGGGAGGGGTTGACATGAGGTGGCCTTAGATCTGAACATTATTGTCAGAATGTGTCAGTCAGGGAGCTTCAAAGCAACAGGGGGGAGAGGATGAGCTGACAGCCGTTTGTACAAACCTAATGAACACTAATTAAGCATCCTGTTTGTAAATAGCACTGAAGACAGTATAATCTAAACCTTACCTGAGCCATTTCAAGATGGGTATCAACCCGAGGCACACTGTTCCGGCCACCACTGTGAGCTGCCCACAGTGGCTGTATGCACCAGCAGGCGCTGTGTTTATGTTGCTTAGACATGTTCCTCAACAGGACTACTCACAGTTGGATATTATCCTACCAAATTACTTTTCCCCTGAGATTTTTACAAACCTGGCACCATCCCAGTTCTAAGACTTTCTCTTGAAAGAAGGCCTTCAGGGATCTGCTTCCTCCTCCTCATTCCCTTCAAGAACCTAAGTTAATCTCTTCCTCCTTTGAAGTTCTCTTGCTGTTGTTTTGTAATGATATGTTTTTAAAAAGAATAAAATTGTATGAGGGAATTCATAAAATATAATTCAGCCTAAACTGCATCCAGTGTTTAATGTAATACATGTTTGCAGTTGTCATTTCCATCACTCCATCTATGCACACACCTGTGTATAACACCTTTTATTATTTAATGATTTTCTAGGGGGATGGGGGGCTCTTGGACCATCAGTGCCTTTTAGGGAAATCCACTAAAGTTTCTGTTCAGTGAAGCCAGAGGCTGAGACCCTTCTTATGTGGGAACAAGAGGGAATAAAGAGAGGATGACAGAAGTCACCTTTAAGAATGAAATCTTTGAGCATTATCTAATTTCACATGTAAAGGTCTCATGAAATTAATAGTACATTCTATAACATGCTTAACATGCATAGGAAACTAAGTTGGGAGGTGTTGTGAAGTTGGGAGGTGGTGTGTAAGAAACATATAATGTGTGCATTATTTGCATAAAATGTGATATTTTATCTAGTTCTCTGTATCTAGTCATTTTTCATCATTTTTCACTCCAGAGTCATACCTGTGGGCCCAGTGGTGTGCTTGTCAGGCTTAACCACTAGCTCTCAGGATAGAAAAATGTGTGTCCATCTGCACCCAGATAACTTTAATTCATATATCATTGACACCAAGAATTTAAAGCAGAACATTTGCAAATAATAAACTATAAGAGCAATATACTCTATTGTAAATTTTATTTGATTTCATAGAATGCTTTTGGTAATTTTTGCCAGCATCTTTATTCATCGCTAGCATATGGTTGCAATTAACAAAGGAGAGTAGTTCCGACATGAATATTGGTTGATATTTTCATTAACAAGATAAAAGTGAAGTAACAGTGATATATGATTAGGGTTTCATCATGTCTTTGAGAGGGAGGAGCGCAAGTTAACATATATCAGGGCTCCTGTCTGCTTTGGGGATTGCAACCTAACTGGGAAGGCAGGCATTACACAAACAAGACCGATTGATGCAGTGGCGTCTCCTGTCTCTAGGAGTTGGGGTTGACTTGATGGAAGCTACAATAATATTTGTTTTTTTTCAGAAAATTTTCATGCGCATAGTTTCAAAAGACAGAGAGTCATATACGGCTTTTCATGGGGCAGGTGGCTCGGAAGAGTCATTTCTCTGCCCCTTACTTTTCATTTCCTCTCAGAAAACAGACCACTGTCAATTATTTCAGCCCATTTGAAGGTAAATACCTCTCCATCTCTAAATAACATGCTTACACTGCTAATTCTTAATCTTCAGTTTTTTTTAAAAAAATCATTTTATTGGGGGCTCATACAACTCTTACTATAATCCGTACATCCATCCATCCACTGTGTCAAGCACATTTGTACATTTGTTGCCATCATCACTCTCAAAACATTTGCTTTCTACTTGAGCCCTTGGTATCTCTGGTTTCTCTTCAGATTGTATAAATCTTTTGTCTTTTAATCTTCAGTTTTAAACATGATCTGTTGACCACTATGGGAAATGAGAAATTGGTTCTTTCATGCTCCACCCTCATCTTTTTCTGTTCCCTCCACTCTCCCAAGAGAGTCACATTTTAATTTTGTTTAGATCAATATCCAGTGTTTCGATTATATGACAATGCAAATGATATTCATAGCTGAACTTTTATTTTTTCCTTTCTTGTACAATCTTTCATTTTCCCTAAAAGTTTCTCTTTTGCTTTGTTTTGCTTTATATACTTACATTTAAATTGCATTATATCCTTTTTATGCAGCTTAGTTTTCCACTGAATTTATTACTGTTTTAGCTTGAAATTCTCTGTAGGTTATCTAAATCTCCTTTCCATATAAAGGGCTCTCCCCTTTCCTACCTCTTTAAACAAACTTTCCTGGAGCCCTCTGTCCTGTCCCATTTTCCACTGCTACCCTGGGCTCTTCTGCCTCATCCTAGGGATTCCTCCTGCCATCCTCTCTCCTCTCACACCCCACTGTTCCTGGTATAGCATCTCCTTGGGCAGTTTTCTGAGAAGAAATAGAGGGAAATAAAACCTTTGAAGCTTTGTATATCCAACAAAGCCATTATTTTACCTCCTTACACTGGTGATAGTTGCTCTGGGTATAGAATTCTAGGTTGGGCTTCATTATTTTCTAGCTTCTGGGAAGTTCAACGCTACTTGGGTTTGCCATCCTTGGAATAGAGTATCTTCTGGCTTCCTCTCTCCTGAAGTTTATCTCTATTCTAAAATTGGATGACATTGTGTGCATTTATTCCATCTGTTTTTCCCTGTAGACCTCTTTAGTCTGAAAATTCAATCAATTCCTTCATCGTAGAGCCCATTTCCTTGAATTATTTGATGGTTTATTTCCTTTCCTTTAAAAAAACTTTTCTTTAAACTTTTTCTTTTTCATCTTGTTCTCCCTTTCTGGAATCCGAATTATCTGGACATCTTGAACTTATAATTAACTTTTATCTTTTCAGTCCTATTTTCTATATCATACAACTCTCTGTTGACATTTTTAAACTTCTACTCTCATATTTTTAATTTCACTAGTTCTGTTTCACTCCTTATTGTTCTCTTTTATTATACCCAGTTTTGTTTCAAAATGCAATATATCTTCTTTTATCTTTTTCAGGATATCAAATATATTCTGAATATAAATTGGGGCTTTTTAGTTGTGTTATTTTTGTTTGTTTCCTTTTTCCCCGTTTGTGCGGTTTGATCTCGTCTTTCATATTTGAGGTTTTCCTCAGATGCCTGTGAAGTCTAGTTTCTGCTCTTCTTAAGAGTGGGGTTGTAAAATGCTGTTTGAAAGCACCCAGCTTGCCCTTTGGGCTTATGAGCTGAGAGCTACATCGTAGAGTTCCACTTGAGGAGCTTCAATGTCAGCAGTACCTTTTCGTCTTTCCTATAGAACTATTCATGTCTCTGTGGCAAAAATCTCCCAATGTCCTGCTTAGTGGGACCTTCAGGGCAGGCGGTTAGATATCTTGGCACTCAGAGTGTGAATACTCATTCCCTTCTTGTTGAGCTTTAGGTATCTAACTGTGCCTTGCATCTCCATCAGTACCTAACCACCCTGGAGCCTCCCATTCTTACTTTCCCTGTGTCTTCTACTCAAAGGGAGTGGGGATTCACAGCTCCAATTGCTTCTTGAATGGACTTTGATTGAGACTTTTAGACTTAGTCTCCCCTCCTTCCTATACCCCCCAAGGTAGTGCAGTCAATTTATTGTCTTTTAAAGGGTAATGCCTGGAAAAGAAGGCTGCTTCTTGGCTTCCATGCTGTCAGCTTCTCAAACTCACTGCCATGGTATCAACTCGGACAATAGCAACCCTATCTGTTGTCGGCTGAGGATATAGTTTTGTCAGATCTGTTAAATTGGTTAGTTATCAGTCCAGTCCCTCGTCCATTTGCTGACTATCTTTTAAAACATTGTTACTGTTGCCTGATATCCCACTCTCTTTCCTTGCAAGTTTATATCCTCCTTTTCTTTATGTAGGATCCCTGGTGGTATGGTGGTTAAAGTACCCAGCTGCTAACCTAAAGGTGGGCGGTTCAAACCCACTAGTTGTTTGCTGCAGAAAGATTTGTCAGTCTGCTTCTGTAACGAGACATCTTTGGGAACCCTGTGAGTTATTTCTACTCTGACCTTAGGGTTCCTATGCATGAGAATTAAATAGAGTGCAATGGGGGCTTGGGGTTTCTCCCTGTCACATTTTGGTGCAGGTTTATTTCACAGCACCTCTTCTTGTTGTGTATTATAGTTCATTTAAAAATCTGTCTTCTCTCTCCTGGACTGGGGGCTCCTTTGAAGGGAGCGATGCATCCTGCACATTTATTAACCCTCGTACTTAGCAGTGACAGATGGCGGTGAACTGGAATGTAATTATATGGAGTTTAGGTTCAGTGACTCAGCCGGCCTCAGGGCTAAGTGCTGAGATCCACGCACCAGGGACCTGCGTCTCTGCCTTCAAGGAGCTTACAGTGGTTGTAGTTGTCCTACCGCCAGCCACACGGAGACCAGTTGTGAGTGTTGACATCTTAATGGCTCGAGAGACAAGAAGCAATGGCTCATGATGAGCTTTCCTTGGTCAGTCAGAAAAGAGACATGGGAGGAAGACGGGGAGTGATAAACCAAAGCCTTTACCATGGAGCTGATTCTGACTCCTGGCAATCACACATGCTTCAGAGCAGAGCTGTTCTCCATAAGGTTTTCTAAGGGTCTGACTTAATGAGTGAATCATCACTAGGCCACACTTCCCAAGCACCCTGTCAGCCTTTGGGTTAGTAGACAGGCACTTAGCCACTTGTGTCACCAGGGACTTCTAATAACAAAGAAGCACAAGAATCAGGGGACAAGTAGGCAAAGGAAGGGCTGAGTGACAATACAAGTCAAAGAGCTCCAATGCTTTCGTGTATTCTTGCCCTATCTGATATGGATGATTGTTTTCTAATTGCATAAGTAACACGAGCCCAATGCGGGGAATTAGAGAAGTATAAAGAAAAGAATGTAAAATTGCTGATAATTTCGCTACCTTGAATCATTCTGTGATAATTACATATTTTACATGTACAGATATATAATTTAATAGCATTGAAACTCATGGAATATGGTATTATATGCTGCTTTTTATACTCAATATTACATTGTAAGCTTTTCTCACTTCATTAAGTCTCCTTCGATAGCACAATTCTTAATGATTCAAAAGTATTCCATTATCTAGATATATTGTACATTTTAAGCTATTTAGGTGTTTTTTTTCACCAGTAGTATTTCAATTAATAGCCTCATACTATACCATTTTGACCCATGTTTGATGACTTCTTTAGAGTTTATAGAATGGACTTACAGTGTTACAGGAAAAGAACATTTTAAAAGATTTTACCATGTGAGAGGGCTTCAAGTGGTTTGTGGAAAAATGGAATTACAAGATAATTGGATTTTTTAATGAACTTCTCAAAGCCCCCCTCATATATTATCAAATTGCTAACCCCCCAAATTGTACCAACATGTAGTATCATTTGCTGAAGATGCGAGAGAGACTTTTCTCTAATACCTCATATGCTTTTGTTGCTAGATGCGACTCTTGGTTCAACAGAATGAAAGACTCACTGATTCTGCACCATCCTCACAATTGTGTTTGCTTGAGCCCATTGTTGCAGACAGTTTGTCTGTCCATCTCATCAAGGGTCTTTCTCTTTTTTGCTGACTCTTTGCTTTCCCATGCACAATGCATGTTTCCAGACACTGATCTATCCTAATACCACATCCACACTTGTGATAACTCACCCCCCTCCTTTCTAAGGAGTGTTCTGCCTATATTTCCTCGAAGACAGACTTGCTTGTTCTTCTTGCTTCTGTGGTATTTAAAATGTTCTAGGTTAACACCTAAATTCAGATAAATCCATTAGTTTGCCGTCTTCCCTTTTCATTTTCAGGCTTGCCCGTGATGTAAGGCAATTGGGAGTATCACGGCATGGATCAGGCTCCCGTAGGCCTTCAACTGATCTAGTTGCCCTTCAACAGTTTAAAGAGGTCTTCTGGAGCAGACTTGCCTGATGGAATAACCTTGTTTGATTTCTTGACTGCTGCTTCCATGAGTGTGGATTGTAGATCCACGTTAAATGAAACTATTGACACCTTGAATCTTTACTTCATTTATCATGATGTTGTCTATTGGTCCAGTTGTGAGGATTATCGCTTCCTTTACCTTGAGTTGTAATTCACGAGAAGGCTGTAAATTTTATCTTTACCAGCAAGTGTTTCAAGTGCTCTGGACTCTGAATAAGCCAGGCTGTAACTCCTGAATACTGCAGGTTGCTAATGAGTCATTTTTTCGATCCTGATGCTGTGTTCTTCTTCATAGAGTCCAGTTTCCCAGATTATTTGGTCTATTTGGTCGACATGTAGATTAAGTATTGTGAAAGGATATAACCCGGCCACACATCTTTCCTGATTTTAAGTCACTCACTTTCCCCTGCTTCTTGATCTGTGCACAGGCTCCACGTGAGCAAAATGGAGTGTTCTTTGCAGTGTCATCTATTGTTTGTTATAATCTGCAGTCAAATGCTTTTGCATCGTTACTAAAGCACAAATGAATATCACTCTGATATTCTCTGCTCCCAGGCAAGATCCAGCTGATGCTAACAATGACATGTTTTGTTACATGTCTCCCTCTAGACCCTGCTTGTATCTCCGGCTGCTCCCTGTTGATGGACAATCCGAATGAATTGTCTTCATCAAAATTTAACTTTCATGTGATATTTATGATATTTTTCAATAATTTTTCTATTCTGTTGGAGAACCTTTGGGGCATGAAATGGATATAACAATTTAATAAGAAAATGCCAGGTTTTCAACTTGGATTTCTATTTCTTGTTAAGCTAGTTCCCCTCTTATTATTATTATTTCTATTTTCAGGTGACTATTTTCATTACTACTTTGTTAATTTTTTGTCCCCTTGGAGATTTTGAGTTTCATTCTTTATTTTATATACATATATAAAATCTCTAAATTAATGTGGAATCCCTGCGTGGTACAAATGGTTAATGTGATCAGGTACTACCTGAAAGGCTGGAGGTTTAAATGCATCCAGATGTTCCTCTTAAGGAGATCCTCCTGATGTATTTCTGGAAAACTGTATGGAGAACAATTGTCTTCTAACTAATGTGCAGTTGTCATGAGTCAGCATCAACTCAATGACAACTAGTTTTATATAAATCAGTGCAATAAACCCTTTGTTGTATAATTTTTAAAATCCCTTTCGTTTATTGTTCTCCTCTTTAGTTTTCTTTTGACAACTTCTAACTTACAGAAATTAATAGATTTTTTTTAATGTGCTGGGTGGGGTGGGAGAGGACAGAAATTAGTAGATTTTTATGTGATTAAATTATCCACAGTTTTGTTTGTTTACTTGTTTTGATTTTTCTTTTATACTCAGAAAATTGTGGATTTCCTTAACAGGACATGAATCCACATAGTTCTTAAAAATTCTTTAGAGTTTTCTAAAGTTGTCCAGTTAACCTTTATCAGCCCCATACTTACTTAGACTCTAAAGTCTGGTTAGATACCAAATGTGAACATTTGATTCTTTAAAGCCTCCAACTCCCTTTGCTAAATCTAGTCATTCACCCCTTTGCCTTTTCTCAAAGAGCACACAAGGGCCACTGGTCTAAACAGCTCCCAGAAGAAGCACAGTTGGCATGATATCTCTAAGCCATAGAAACCCACAAGTAGCCCTTTGGGATATCCTAACCTATACATACTTTAATTTGAAAGACCTAGGGCCTTCCCCAGAAGACTTCCTCAAAGAAGAAATAGCAAATACAGCACTAGGTACCAGCTGACAGCCGGACGGTAACAAGTCATTTTTCTCTCCTTGTAGCTACCTAATGAGTAATCATTGTGACGTCCTCCAGACAGGGACTAGGAGACGAGCAATGTTCCTGGGAGTTAATGCCCTTTCATCTTGCCTGTTTGACATCCTTGTTGACAGGACACGAGATGTCAGGCCAGATGGAGCTAGGCAGATGATACAGATGAGTGGCAGGAGTCCAGGTGTGCCGAGTAGGAAAGAGGCAGGGGAGAAGGTGGGCGTTTCATCACTGGAGTGTACTAGAAAGAACGGTTGCAGCTGGTCTCTACCTCTTCTGGAGAGTCGGAGTGATTGATGCTCTAAACAGATTCCAAAATGCCTGCTCAGCAGGGGCCCTGGGAAATTGAATGCCCACATTCTAGTGACTCCATCTTCCATAGGTCCTCTATGCAGAGTGGAAGCACAGTTTGGGGTGGAAAAGAGCACTATGCTTGAAGTCAGAGGACTTGAGTAGACTCCTTCAAGGATGACCAACCCTCCTGATGTGCCTAGGGCTGAGGGGTCTCCCAGTACACAGGAAGTTCTATTTGAAAGGTGGGGCAGTGCTAGGCCAACTGGGACTTTTGGTCTCTTTACTTGTATGTCCTTGGGCGTGCCACCTTTATTGTTGATACCCACCTCTTGACCTCTAGCCCTGCTCTGACATTGAAGAACTGAAGTAAGGGATACTAGGCCTCATAGGCAAGAAATCACTAAGTGATATGACCTTGATCTTAACCTCGTTAAGCCTGATCTTATCTCTTAGTCTCTATAGAGAGGTAAACACTACTGAATCCATGATCAGATTACTTTGAATCCGATGATTTTAAAAAGTGAGAATTAAATGCAAAATACTCATCTCCCTGTCTGACAAGTCGTTTGCTGCTGTTAGTTGCCATTGAGCAAGCTCCAACTCCTGGCAATCCCATGGACAATAGAACAAACACTTGCCTAATCCTCTACCATCTTCACGATCAGTGGCAGTTTCCATTGATTTCCACACTGTGTGTTTTGAGTGCCTTCCAACATGTTGTGCTCATTTTCTGCTGCAATCTACATGGGTTTTCAATGGCTGATTTTTAGAAGTAGACCATCAGGCGTTTCTTCTTAGTCTAAGTCTGAAAGCTCTGCTAAAACCAGTCCACTTTGGGTGACCCTACTGGTCTTTCACATACCAGCAAATATCCTATCAGTATGAAAGCAAGATTTGAATCACTACAATATGACAAACATAGATTTGTGGTAGAGGCAGGTAGTTGTTATTCTTAGGGACTGAGCCATTTTCCAACTCATAGAGACCCTGTGAACAGAATGAAACACTGACCAGTCCTAACAATTGTTCTTCTGCTTGAACCCATTGTTGCAGACACAGTGTTAATCCATCTTGGCAAAGGCCTTCTTCTTTTTCACTGCCCCTCTAGTTTGCCAGGCATAATGCCCTCCTCCAGGAACTGGTCACTGCTGACATGTCCAAAAGACGTGAGACAAATTCTCACCGCCCTTGCCTCTATGGGGCATTCTGGTTGTACTTCTTCCAAGACAGATTGATTTGTTCTTTTAGCAGTCCATAGTACTTTCAATATTCTTCTCCAGCACCACCATGCAAACGAATCAATTCTTATTCAGTCTTCTTTAATGAATGTCTTGCTTGCTCATGCATATGAGAGGCCTTTGAAAATACCAGGACATGAGTCAGGCAAATTTTAGTCATCAAGCTACTAACCCTGCTCTTCAACACTTTAAAGAGGTCTTGCGCATCTGATTTACCCAATCCAATATGACATTTGATCTCTTTGCTTCCTCCATGATCATTGGATCCAAGCAAGATGATATCCTTAGTAACTTCAATCTTTTTTTTTACTCCTTAATCATGATGTTGCCTTTTGATCCACTTGTGAGGATGTTGGTCTTTCCATTGAGTTATAATCCATACTGAAGACTCCAATCTTTCCCCTTTATCTAAGTCCTCCTCACTTTCAGCAAGTAAAGTTGTGTCATCTGCATATCAAAAGTTGTTAATAAACCTTCCTCCAATCCAGATAATGGAATTCTCCATATAATCCATCTTCTTATTTGCTCAACACACTGATTGAACAAGTAGGGTGAAAGGATACAATCCTGACACACACCTTTCCTGACTTTACACACTATACTAATCCCTTGTTCTGTTCCCACAACTGCCTCTTGATCCATGTACAAATTTCCTATGAGCACAATGAAGTGTTCTGGAGTGTCCATTTTTCTCAAGGCTCTCCATAGTTTGTTGTGGTCCATACAGTTGAATGGCATGGAACAGTCAATAAAACACAAGCAAACATCTTTCTGGTATTCTCTGCTTTCAGCTAAAATCTATCTAAAATCAGCAATAATATCCCTTGTTCCTCTCTGAAAGTGGTGAACCTCTGGACCTCTATTAACGTCCTGCTATAACCATTGTTGGGATCTTCAACAAAATTTTACTTGCATGTGATATTAATCATATTGTTCTGTAATTGGAGCATTCTTTTTAGAAATCATTTTATTGGGGGCTCATACAACTCTTATAACAATCCATACATCCATCCATTGTGTAAAGCACATTTGTACATCATTGCCATCATCATTCTCAAAACATTTGCTCTCCACGTAAGCCCCTGGCATTAGCTCCTCATTTTTTCCCCTTCCTCCCCACCCAACCCCCACTCACAAACCCTTGATAATTTATAAAGTACTATTATTTTATCCTGTCTTATACTGTCCGACGTCTCCCTTCACCCACTTTTCTGTTGTCTGTCCCCCAGGGAGGAGTTTATATGTAGATTTTTATAATTGGTTCCCCCTTTCTACCCCACCATCCCTCTACCCTCTGGTATTGCCACTCTCACCACTGGTCCTGAAGGGATCATCTATCCTGGATTCCCTGTGTTTCTGCTTCCTATCTGAGCCAGTGTACATCTTCTGGTCTAGCCATATTTGTAAGGTAGAATTGGGATCATGATCGTGGGGATGGGGAAGAAGCATTTATGAATTAGAGGAAAGTTGTACACTGCACGGTGACTGGCTCATCTCCTCCCCATGGCCCTTGTATAAGGGGGTGTCCTGTTACCTACAGATGGGCTTTGGGTCTGCACTCTGCACTCCCCCTCATTTACAATGATATGAGTTTTTGTTCTTTGATGCCTGATACCTTATCCCTTTGACACCTTGTGGTCACCCAGGCTGGTGTGCTTCTTCCATGTGGGCTTTGTTGCACCTGAGCTAGATGGCCTCTTGTTTACCTATGTTCTGTTGAGTAACTTTCCTTTGGAATGGGAACAAATATGGATCTCTTACCGTCAGGTGGCCAAGTAGCTGTCTTCCAAATTTCCTGGACTAGATAAGTGAGTGTCCAGAGCTTCATCAACTTGTTGAAACATTTCAAGTGGTAAACCACTAACTCCTAAAGCCTGGCTTTTGGCTAATGCTTTCAGTGCCGTTTGAATTTCTTCCTTCAGCACCATTGGGTCTTGCTCATATGTTGCCTCCTGAAGTGGCAGAGTGCCTAATGACCCTTTTTGGTACAGTGATTCTCTGTGTTCTTTCCATCTTCTTTTGGTGCCTCCTGCACGCGTCAATATTTTGCACATCGTCTCAATATTGTCATTTGAGGCTTGACTTTTTCTTCACTTCTTTCAGTTTAAGATACGCTGAGCATGCGCTTCCTTTTTTGGTTTTTTAAATTCTCGTTCTTGAAACATTTCACTGTATTATTTGACTTTGTCTTCTGGACCTGTCCTTTGAAATTTTCTGCTCAGCATCTAGACTTCCTCCTTGCTTCCATTAACTTTAGCGACTCAATGATTAAGAGCAGGTTTAGCGTCTCTTCTGACCTACACTTTGATCTTTTCTTTCTTCCCTGTCTTTGTGATAATCTTTCGCTTTCTTCATGAATGATGTTTTGATGTTATCCCATAGCTCAACACGTCTTCTCTCATTAGTGTTCACGCCATCAAATATGTTCTTGAGACGTTGCTAAATTCAAGTGGGACAGACTCCAAATCATATTTGGGCTCTCAGGGACTTTTTCAACTTTTTTCAGCTTCAACCTGACCTTACATATGAGCTATTGATGGTCATAGTCATTCCTGGCCTGGTTTTAGCTGATGGTTTTCAGCTTCTCCATCATCTATTCTTGCACACATGGGCACTTTGATCTCTGTCGATTCCATCTGGAGAAGTCCATGTGTGTAGCTGCACTTCATTTTCTTCAAAAAACATATTTACTATGAACTAGTCATTGTTCTTGCAAAATTCTCTCATGTGATCTCCAGGTTCATTTCTACCACCAAGAATATGTTTTTGAACTACTGTTCTTTCCTCTTTGTTTTCAACTTTTGCTTTCCAATCACCAATAATAATCAATACACCTTCATCGCATGTTTGATCCATTTCAGAGTGGAGATATTTGTAGAAGTCTTCACGTTCTTCATCCTTAGTTTTCATGGTTGGTGCATAAACTTGCTAATAGCCATATTGATTGGATTTCCTTAAATGCCGAGAGATATAATCCCATCACAGACAGCATTGTAATTCAAGATAGATCTTGAAATGCCCTTTTTCATGATAAATTCAACACCATCCCTCTTGATTATTCAAGCATAGTAAACCATACGATTTCTTGGTTCAAAATGGCTAATACCAGTCCATTTCAGCTCACTAATGCCTAAAATACTGATTTTTATGTGTTCTGACAAATTGACAGACAAATGGTGGGAGGAAGGTAAATGTTAGTTTGGTGTCTTAGACTGAGTCCTTTAGAGAAGTAAAGCCAATGGAGCTCATTTAAGCATATGTAGAAAGAAATTTGTTTCAAGAAAATGACTTATATGGTTACAACACATGCAAGTGTAGGTCCATCAGGTGCTAAGTCCATGCATGGTTCAGCTGTTAGGCTGGAGGGTGCAGTGCTGATGAATCCAAGATCAGCAAGAGGAGGACCAGGTTGGTGTTTGCAGAGATCAATGAATCAAAAAATTTGAAAAGTTACATAGCCGACCACTGACTCCCAGGATTGGCATACAACACAAGAGGGTACCCCAACCAAAAAAAAAACCCATAATTTTTTTAAAAGCTGTGTATTTAAATTTTGTACAAAATGACCTTATCTTTAAAGCATTCTCTAGTACACTTATTACAGTTCTTGAGAACATTTTTCACACTCATCTGTTTGGATAGCTGACAGCACCTCCCTTGTTTTCTTTCACCTCTTCTACATCATCAAATCACTATCCTTTCTTATCCCTCTGCATTCACAGAAACAAAAAGAAGTCACATGGAGTGAGGGCAAGTGAGTAAGGTGCATGGGGCAAGAGAAGCATGCTGTTTTTTTGGCCAAAAAGCTGGTGCACGGAGATGGCTGTGTTACCAGGTGCATTGTCATGGTGGCAAAACCGGTCCCCCATCTGCCACAAATCAGGGCTTTTTTGTCACACACTGTTAAGCTATTATTTTTCAGAATCTCTAGATAGAAAGCTTGATTAACATTTTGACCTGGCGGAATAAACTCCAAATGTACTATGAGTAATCATTTTCATCCATTTGGGAACTTGACGGATATCCAGAACAAGGTTTGTCATCAATCAACATTTTACCATTTTTGAAACGAGAAAACCACTTGAGTTTCCCATAGAGCTGTCCTTGAAAGCTGTGTTCAACATCACAACAGTTTCTGTGGCATTTTTATTGAGCAGGAAACAAAATTTCATAATCACATGCTGTTCTTTTAAATTGGCCATCACACACACACAAAAAAACAAGGTTTAAGCAAAACTGCTTGTATGAAAAAATTCACTGAACCTTCCCAGGCAACATCACTGGGTGCACTAATTCTCGCCTAGTGGGAAAAATGCGTACTACGATAGCTCCGCCCAGTGGAGCTTTTTATCATTGAGGGCGGGTCCCCCCTCATTTGCAGGCTGGTGGCTCATGTACAGAGACACAAAGTCAATGAGCTGGATATAGGATCTGGACCTAGCAAAAGGCAAGAAAGCGCTTCCATCCACCTTGTCCATTTATAGTGGAAGCAAACCAGAACCTGAAGAAACGTTCAGCTGTTTGCATCAAGGCTATGATCTGAGTAGGAGTGCTGGTTCCCACCCTAACCTGATCCTTGATTATCTGCTCATAGCAGATCCCATATGGAGGTGACAGCATCCTTGGGCATTACTAGGTCTGAACTGCCAAACCATTGAAAGTCTTGTCCCAGACAGGTTGACACAAAACCTTAACTTAATGTTGCTCTTTCATTCTCATTAGAATACATACAGAAGGGCATTGTTAAAAGTCCACTGTATTGATGTACTCTTATTGGAGGACTCCTTGAGTTTAGGAAAGTCAACTCTTCCCTCTTTGAATTGGATCACTGTAAGGTAGAAGAGTCAGGTGGGGATTACAGAAACTCAGGGTATCCAATGACTTCCCAACAGTGTCATGTACACTGGGTTTGAACAAGTTAGGGGATGACAGAGACTCAGGGGCACTCAGAGACTGACAGTCAGAGTTGACAGTACAGTTCTTTCTTCTTCCCTGAACCTGTTCTCCAATTCCCTCAATGACAATCCATTCTCCTTATCCAAAAGTAAATAGCTTCTGAGGAGACCATGTGGAAAGGTATGTGGAAGATATTATTCAACAATCATTTATTAAGCTTCAGTTTTGCTCTAGGTCCAATACTAGTTGCTATGGATACAAAGGTGAAGAAAAATCAGTTTCAATCAGAACCTCAAGGAGCCACAGTCCTGTTGAGCAGACAGATTTATGTGGCTTTAGATCACGAATGTCTGTGGGAGTCCCATAGCATACCTGTGTGCATCACTGCAGAAACACAGGGAGGCACTCATTGAGAAAATGCTGAAGAATGAGTATGGGGTGGTGAGGTGGAGAACTAGGTTGTAGTTAGGGGGAGAGACCATGTCAAATAGGTAGGAATAGTTCTTATGGAGAAACTTAGATTGAATTATGGGATCAGAACACAGAGTCCTGGAGCAAGAGTGGTGCTGTGATAAGGGTATAGTCTACACTGCGTTCCTGGGGATCCTGAGCAGCCTAAGGGGCACCAAGCAGCATGCAAATGGTGTGCGGTCCATGGGGATCCAGCAGGAGATGATTGTGAAGGAGACAAATTAGCTTTCTGAATTTGAATCACTACTTTGATATACATATAGAATTGTTTGCCCATGATGTTCATCATAGGATTGTACATGTTAGCAAAATTCAGATGCCTTTTATATGATGTCTGGTGCATCAAATGATGGAGCAGAATAGCATACAGCTATTAAAAATGGTACTAGAGTACCATATATTTAAAATGCTACTATTGGTGCGTGTTAATCAGCATGAAAAGACTTACGAGAGAAGATTGCAAATGCATTAGCATTTCTGCATTTCATTTAAAATTATAGTTCTACAGCATTGTGCTAAAGATGGCGGGTATGAGCTTGCAGGAACTAATTAATGGTTCACATCTTTCTCTTCTCAACTCCAAGGTCAGCGACATCACATTGCTTGCTTAAAATCAGCCACAGTGGGAGCATATATCAAGAACATTTGAAAATCTATGAAGCAACGCTCTCCAGCCCACTCTCCTCTGAGTTTCTTTTGTTAATATTTACTAGCACCCACTGTGTAGCTTTATCCCATGAGGGACTCCTCAGGAACACTGGCTGGGTTTTGGTCATGTGTGAGCATGAGGAGCTCACAAGAAATTTCTGAGCCAACCTCTTCTCACCAATCTCGTGTAGATAGTGATACCATATCCCATTGTTGTAGCCACTGTGCCAATCCATCCTGTCAAAGGCCTTCTTCTTTTTGTTGCCCCTCTTCTTTACTGAGCATGACATCCTTCTCCAGGGACTAGTCTCTTCTGATAACATGTCCAAAGTACATGAGAGGAAGTCTCATCCTGCTTGTCCCTAATGATGATCCCGATTGTACTTCTTCCAAAACAGATATGTGTGTTCTGTGGGCACTCCATGATACTTTCAATAGTTCTGGCCAGCACCATAGTCCCAGTGCATTGATTTTTCTTCAGTCTTCCTTATTCTATGTTCAATTTTCACATGCATATAAGGTGATTGAAAAGACCGTGATTTGGTGCCAGGTCCTTAGTCCTCAAAGTACCATCCTTGGTTTTGAATGCAGAAGGAGGACTTGGACTGCCAATTTGCCCAGGGCAATGCATCATTTGATCAGGGAACCACTCGATTTCCTGATTTTTTTGTTTTTGTAAACAGCCTTATTTTCTTAGGCCTCATTAGGCAGGTTGAATTCCCTATCTTTTGGTTCTTATCATCAAGACCCTCACCCAAACAGAGCGATGTCCGATGCCCCTGCCTTGGAGCCTTAACTCTGGGAGAGCATCAAGCCCTCATCTCAGTCTAAGTGACTAGAAAGAGAATAATAGTTTATTATTATTCTAATAACACTCATTCAGTACAGGCCGCATCCTGTATGGGTACCTTATATGCCATCTGATCCTCAGAGCAACGCTATGATGGAAACCATTGCCTCCAGTGTACGAGGATGAAATCAAGGTCTAGCAGAGTCGTGCAATTTGTCCAAAGTCATACCCCTGGAGCCCTTGCGCCATTCTCTTCAAGAGTCACTACATTCTTAGTGCCAGGGAGGGGCAGAGTGCTCTCTCCCCAGGCCCATAGTGTGGCAGGAGGCCTTCTGCTATTTGCTTGGCCTATTTGCATTCTCATTTCCTCTTTGGTTCAAAGTTCAGGCTCACAGTGGGAGAAACCTCCCAGTCCTGCTCCAGTGTAAGGGCACATGTCACCTTAGCTATGCCAATGAGCCTGGCCTAACCAATCCTTTATTACTCCCCCACCCGCCTTTCCCCTGAAAGGAAGACCTAGCACAATGTTTTGCTCTTGTCAGATAGGCTGTGAGCTACAAGTTGTTCCACAAAATGTACTCATGGGTCCACTGGGAAAAGACACCCTCTGCTCAGCTATTAAAATAACCTTCCTTCTGTAATGGATTAGTTATTTCATCAAAGAGGCCCATTTGAAGGGAGATCATGAGATAATTGACTGTCAAACCATTGAGCAATGTTAAGGTCAATTGTAGTGGAGGTCAATTCGTTTGAACAATGGGCTTGCTTCTGACAGGCCTCATAATGTTGATAATAATAACTTTGGTGTAATGGAAGTGTTCGATGTTAGAGAAGAATGAACTATTAGATGCTCAGATTAAGTATTGTCTAAACTCAGAGGGTTTGGGAGACGGCTTAGTCATAGCAAATGTACGATCCCCACCGAGGGAAAACCTGCTTTAAAGAACAGCTGGATTTAATGCCAAAGGTAAATGATATTCCTTCCCCCTGTATGGATTGACTTGCATTACACCCTGCAGACCATAATGATTCCCCAACTCTGTATTTATAGCTTCTCATTTGAATTTCCCAGAATAATTAAGAATTTAACCTAGAATGGGCCATTTTTGAGTGGAGGTGAATGCTTTCTGATTTTTAAATGAACCGTCTAAATTAGATACTAAATACACAGTGTATTCTCTTTGCCTCCTGCTTAAAGTCCTTCGCAACTTCTGGGCTCATTACGGGCACCAGAGGGAGAGATCGCTCACCCAGGGCAGCAGTTTGCCTTTGCCTCTGAGGGCGACTCTCCTTCACAGAGCACCAGATGCTTCTGGAAAGAGATGCTGGTGGCCTGCAATGGTATGGGACTGGGGGACAAGCCTGTTTAAAAGGGGGCAGAGCTTGACTCTCCAGCAAATTCAGCAGACAGCCTAATAGGAAAAGACAGCTCACTCTCCTTTGCTAAGATTCCACCAGAAATCATTTCCGGCCTAGTCTGTGCTGTGTGCCAGCTTGGGCTTTTAAAAGATTTACTTCTGCAGGAAGAGCCTAACTTTGCACACCCTGAGGTACTGGCTTCCGTCAAAGCTCCACTGACGAGGGGGAGGGCTAATCCCCTTGGGTGCCACTTCTCCAACCAGAGCTTATTCCTAGTTCTCATCAGCCCCCACTGTACAGTGGGAGGAACCCAGGCTTTGTTGGGGAGCCGACCCCACGTCGCGACGTGGCTGAACAAAGCAGGAGCTCAGCCCAGATCTGTCTGAAAGGACCATCTCCTCCCTGGTGTTGGCTGCCTCCCGTATTTAGAAAGCAGCCTCAATACAGCGAAAGCCTCTTGATTTTGCAGCAGTGCAAGCCTGTGTCTGCTCTCGACATTCACTCTCGGGTAGTGAGTGAGAGCTCCCTAAGGCCTCCCTCACTGGACCCTGCAGGGTGGCAAGGCTGGCACTGATGGGATGTGTGCTCTGTGGGCAGGGCTCTTTGTTAACCCCACAGGCACCATCAGAGCTGTGAGACATCAAGTTCTCTGGGAGCCCGGCTGTCACAAGCCCTTGTTACTTTCCTTGAGCAGAAGGGAAATTAGTGAGGTGGATTGGGAAGGTGGGGCACCAGGAGGCTCCTGATGATGTGTATGTGGAAATGCCTTCTGATTTCCAGGGTGGAGGTGCAGCTGCTGAGGTGTTGACAGTAACCCCCCTGATTGCGTTGAAGGATTGTCCCTTCTCTGTTAATCGGCCTGCATGGTTCGATGCCAGGGTACCCAGTGCATGCTCTTGCAATAGCTGCAGTGATTCCCATCACAGTGTCCTTAGTGCTGCTTGTAGGAGAGGCACCTTCCAGTTAACCAGATGACACAGGAATCTACTGGCACTCACCTGGACCAGCTCACCTGTCAGGTTAGTCAGCAAAGACTACTAGAAATTATATAGAACCTGATGGTCCATTTTGCTGTTAGAGCCCTGCTTTCTAGAACCTTTCTGGAAAGGGTAGGTCTTGGTGTGGTTCTGCAGCAGAAGAACTTGATTAATAAAAATAATCTTTGCTGGCTTTTATCAAGTGCTTGCAGTGTTCCGTGCATGGTAGCCAGGCCTTGCACCCACACTTTCTCTTTAGTCTTTGTCCAGTAGGCTGTAAGCACTGTCATTAGCTCCCATGTACCAATGAAGAAGCTGAGGGGTTGAACAACCTGCCTGAGATCACACAGAGACTGGTCAGTAAGACTCCAGAGACGTGTTGTATGAGTGCACGTGTTCACGCATGCTTAGCAGTGTGTTTGCATGTATGCCAGTGTGGGAGTGAACACAAGGACCTTAGTATGTACATATGTGTGAATGTATGTACATGTATATATGTGCTTTTGTGCCTGCATGTGTATGATGTTGAGCTGTTGCCTACTTCACATTTTGCCTCGAGTTGGGCAGACATTATTGTGGCTATATATGTGTTTTCAAAATAGTATCATGATTTTGGAGAAAATTTACATTGAAAAATAGATTCTTACTTAACTTTTATACCTATTATTCATTGACATTGGTTTCTCTTTTGTTGCAATGTGCCAGCTACCTCCTTACTTCTATTCTGATTGTTTCTGTTTCCATCCGTCTAGCTTCCTTATGCGCTCATCTTTGGTCAAGAGTAAATGTTGATGACTGGGTCTCATTTAGATGATGGCTTAATGGAGAACAGTACTCATGAGTGATATTTATCTTATGATTCCCCCAACCTTTCGACCGATGGATAAATTCTAGGAGTCGTTTGAGTTCCAGGTTTAAGGGGCATCTCCGCACCATAGTCTCTGAAGTTTTCCTAATTGCTACCCGTCTGGTGCAACTGGCTTATGTTAGGAATTTAAATTTTATTGTGCTTCTGGCCAGCATGGTCAGTGGTGGCAGCCACGGTCCCTCAAGTCCTCATCTGTAAGTGGGTGAGGACATGGTTCATGTAGATCTTTGGTTCCCAAGTGGGCCTATAGGCCCCTTTTCAGGAAAAAAAGCACCTCATGAGAATGAAAAACTTTTTATAGCCCACATCCAGGATGCAGTGTAGATATCTACTTTTGTAACTCCCTGGATCACTCCAGTGCTCCACCAATGGTGTCGCCTTCTTTGAGGAACACGGTTGTAGACTTTCTGTCCTGTAGACTGATTTCTTCTTTGAGTCTTTGGTTTGCTTGTTTCTCTTTGTCTCTAGAGGCAACAGATGGGCGCTCTGCAGGTGTTACGTCCCCAGATGCTGCCTACCAAACTAGGATGTAGAACATCATCTCTGTGAACTCTCTTATGCCAATGAGCCTAGTGCCCCCCTAGAGCTAGGGTATGTCCAGGAAGTACTCATAACTCATAATGTGCTTTAAAGCTAGTATTTCTCAGCCTGTCCTCCATCTAGGTCTGTACACTTCTGAGAGGCAGTGTTTCCATCTCACTACCCCTTCCCCCAAAGAATCCTGAGCAGGTCATTTTATACCACACCCCAAAGGCATTGTTTTGGAATCCAGAGGGACTCAAACCAACTTTCTTTTAAACGTTCTTCGAGTTTGGGGGACACAATCCAAAGGGGCGAGAATAGGCTCATAGGGCGGCTGTGGTAAGTTTCACCAATCAAATGAGGACAGCCCTTGACATTCTTAAAGAAGGAGTAGGCTCATTGTCAGGACAGAAAAATCTCTCAGTGTAACATTTCTTGCCTTTTTATCACCAATGCAGTTTTCAGTTTTCTTAAAACGTCTTCATAATCAGCTCCTCTGATTAGCTTGTACCCTTTGAGAGAAATCTCTCAAGATGACCGCTTTTGGGGTTCCCCAAACAGCCACCATTACCTTCTGAACAGACCCGTTTGCCTTGAATTGAACCTCATTGAACGCCTTCCTCTTCTTAGCTGACCCTCTGCCTGATTAAACATGGTGTCCTTCTCCAGGGACTGGTCCTGGGATAAGATGTCCAAAGTTAGACATGACTCAAACTAACGTGTGTGTTTCTAAAATGAGCCTGTTTGCATCACTTGCCTCCCCACCCTTAGATGTATCAAGCAAGATTCTCCATAGAAATGGTGATAAGCTTGTGCTCTGGAGGTCTTTGCTTCTGTAAAATGCTGGTGTAAAGTTCTCTCAAGGTAACATCACTGTGATTATCAAAGCTACATGCCCAATGCAAACGAAGCTCAGACATGCTCAATAAACAGAATTCCTGGAGATTGTTGACCCTGCCCTTTTGAAGAGTTAGTCCCCCCACTTTCTATGCAGACTAAGTGGGGTCAGGCATCCGCCTGGCCCACAAGCAGAAATAGAATAATAGCTAATGAAAATAACTTTTAGCTTAGTCACACTTCCTGTGACCGGGAAAAATGATAACAAATGACTTTACCTCTGTTTGGATGACAGGCAGGTTTTCTTTTTCTTTTCTTTGTTTTTTTTTAGAGCTTATAATACTTCCTTTGTTTTGGCTTCAAACATGCTGTTGATAGCAGCTGTTACCAGTGTACAGTGTGTTTATTGTTGAGTAATTATGTTTTGCTTTCATATTGGCAAAGCTATTATTTGCACCCTCAGGAGCAACGGACATCTTGTGTGCTCAAATGAATTAATGTGACAATGGCTTTCAAGTCTGGATGTGGTGGCTTATTAATACCGTCATGCACAGTGCTGTTAAATAAATACCCAGATCTGTTCATTATGGTACCTCTCATTAATGGTTTTCTCCGACTACAAATTCCACAAGATTGTGCAATCCAAGAGAAGAGGCTGTGGGCAAAATAAGAATATTAATAGTAATAATAGCATGCGGGAGAAATTATGGGCTTGGCTTTTGTTCTGAGTTTGCATCCTGATCAAAACCTGAAATATTTCTGGCCTACAACAGCCAGACTGGTCAAAGCTAGACTTTGGAAACTGCCCAGAAAGGATGCTCAGGGAAAGGTTCCACACAGATGGTTGAATGAAAATGACTTTCCTCTCCTCTTCCGTAGGTATGCACCCTCACATGTACGCACACGTGAACACAGTCACACCTGTGCAAAGCCCAGGGACCTTGTCTTCCTCAAGTGCTTTCCGCATACTTGGTAGAAGGCTCAGTCAATGACATTGCTCATCAATTTAATGAATCCTTACCTTGCTCTGTGCACTGACCAGCGTACACTTAGCCGTGTCACCTACTACATTGGCTCAATGGAAAGGCCGACAGAAGACCTAAGCTAGGTAAAGGATGATGAATCTTCTCAAGGAACAGGAAGGGCCACTAATGGAGAAAAAGGTGTTGTGTTCAGATCCCATAGATTTGCCCTCAAATCAATTACCTTCAGGAAAGAAGAGAGCCTGGCCAGCAAGGAGAAGCCAGCGAAGACACCAAGAGAAAGGGCTGGGGCAAGGCAGAATGCCAGTTGGCAAATATTTATGAGCCAAGTGCAGGGAAAAGTGAAGTATAGATTGCAGAAGAAAAAAAGAAAAACGATGGCCTTTTCCTTGTAGAAATCAAGACAACATATATAAAGCGGAGAAAGAACAGGTGAGCATTGTATGTTTACAAAGCCACCCGGTAGGACCTGGTGAGAACAAAGGAGAAATAAAGTTTTGCTTCGAGACTCTTCAAGGCAAATCTGAAATGACTTGAAAACAGAAAGCTGAAGTCCTAACAGGGCAGGAGCTCATTTTGTCCGAATTCCTTCTAATTAGGAGGAAAAGAAAGAAAGAAACAGTAGAGGCCAGGAAGGGGGTGTCCATGGAGCTGGGTGATGAATAAGCTAGAAGCACTACCCGGGGAGAGTGGAAGAGTCAGAGGAAAATGCCAAGGTCTAAGAGAGAGAGAGAGAGAGAGAGAGAGAGAGAGAGAGAGAGAGAGAGAGATATTTTGGGATCTTGTCTACATGTTTCTCTGGCAGAATGAGGAACAAGGAACAGAGAGAGGGGCTGAGGAACTTGGCACACAGGTGCACAACCCATGAATCTGGTAACCCTGGGTCCAATCCTCAATGTGGACACCTATTATCTACTTGTGTCTGGTACTGATTTGAAAAAAAATGAATGAATGAAAGGGCTGGATTCAGATTCAAAGAAATGTCTACAAAGACATCAACACATGTATCCAGAGGGTCTACTCTTTTCTAGACACCATAAGTTTGGATCACCCCAATGGCAATTGGAGGCTTGCAATCTGATGTAAGAACGATGCTGTCAGTTAGGGTGCCATCTAACTGAGGGCTGAAAGAGATAATTGATTCTAAGCCTCTGGAGTTCCTTGCCCTGCTGATGCATCACTCCCCCATATGTCACTGTTGTTCCATGGCTATCTTCCCTCTCTGTCTGTCTGTGTATCTCTTCTCCTCTTTTCATAGAATACCAGTCATTTTGGATTAGAGTCCATTCTTTTTTTTTAAAGAACAACGTTTTATTGGGGGCTCATACAACCCTTATCACAATCCATACATATATCCATCATGTCAAGCATATTTGTACATTTGTTGCCCTCATCATTCTCAAAACATTTCCTTTCTACTTGAGCCCTTGGTATTAGCCCCTCATTTTCCCCCTCCCCCCCGTTCCCCACTCCCTCATGAACCCTTGATAATTTATAAATTATTATTATTTTGTCATGTCTTACACTGTCCAGTGCCTCCCTTCACCCACTTTTCTATTGTCCATCTGCCAGGGAGGGGATTATATGTTTATCCTTGTAATTGGTTCCCCCTTTCCACCCTACCTTCCCTCTGCCCTTCTGGTATCGCCACTCTCACCCACCAGTCCTGAAGGGATCATCTGTCCTGGATTCCCTGTGTCTCCTGTTCCTATCTGTACCAGTGTACATCCTCTGGTCTAGCCAGATTTGTAAGGTAGAATTAGGATCATGATAGTATGTGTGGGGGTTGGGGGCGGGGAGGAAGCATTTGGGAACTAGAGGAAAGCTGTATGTTTCATCATTGTTGCACTGCACCCTGACTGGCTCGTCTCCTCCCCACAACCCTCCTGTAAGGGGATGTCCAGTTGCCTACAGATGGGTCTTGGGTTCCTAATCTGCACTCCCCCTCATTCACAATGATATGAAGCTTTGTTCTTTGATACCTGATACCTGATCTAGAGTCCATTGTTTCCAAAATGATCCCACCTTAACCTACTCCACTTGCAGGGACTTTTTCCAAATAGTCACTGTCAGAGGTAGTGAGGCATGGGACTACAGCACATCTTTTGAGGGAGTCACAAGTCAATCCATATCCTTGCCTCCTTCCTGTGTGTGGGAAATAAAATTGGGAAGGCAGATATCACACAAACATAAACAAAAAAGTACAAATTTGAATGTGAATGGACTTCAATAGAAAGTCCCAGGGACCAGGAAAACATTTAACCAGGGAGGTTGGGGTGGGGGTGGGGGGTCTTCCCCTAGGATGAGACATTTGAGCTAAGCCAAGAGCCAGACCAAAATGGAGCTTAAGGAAAGGGTGGGAAGAGGAGTGCAGAAGTCAGAGGGAAAAGCATGTGTGGATGTTGAGACACGGGGCAGCTGTGGGATGTTCAATGAGCTTTGAGCCATCTAGAAGCCTGGTAAGGTGGGACCCACCATCAGCGCATTCATCGGCTACCGGTCTACCTAGAGTGTTTGTGAGGCTCAGTGTTACTGAGATCTAATATAATAGCATGTCTTCAGAATGTGCTCATTGTTATGATTATTATTTCCCGGAACTGACAAGTATGAAAGTTGATCAATAGGCTGAATGATTTAGCATAGATACTACCGGATGCTACCACTAGGTGCGACATCACAAACTTCCTTCATTGGGATTTACTTCCTGGTGGGGGCTGCCCAGGGGAACAGCACAGACTTTGAGTGTGGGTCTTACTCTCCATTTTCCTACTGACAAGCTGTGACCACGGGGCTCTCTGAGTGCCAATTTCCCATATCAACGACAATAACACCACCAGGGAGGAGAGTAGTCATGTGTGCCTTATAAGTTAATATGAGGAATGCATGAGAAGAGATTGGAAGTGCTGGGTTGGTTGCTGGGCACATGAAGAGCCACCAAGAAAGGTGAGCTTCCTCACTTCCTAACTTCCCAAACCTAGTCGTCTTCTATTTGGTGGGATCCTTTCTGAGGAGAAGAAAGTCCTTAAGTTAGCATTTCCCATCCTGTGCCCTTGAAATTCCACTTCCTTGAAATAGTCTGCAGAGAGAGGTAGCGTGATAAAATAGATCTGTGGAGACTTCACCCCTCAAAACCCTCCTCAAAGCACCAAGGCTTTGTCTCAATGTAGAGCTAACATTTAGGCATTTGACACCCGGGAATTTCCTGGCCAGCTCATTGTGTGATGTAACACAGGGTGGTTGATGTATTTCAATGAGGAAAGAGTTGTCTTTGTTGAGACAACTAGATAGAAGCAGCAGCATCCCAGAGACAGCGGGTTGGCCACCAGTTCAGGAGGGAAATGACTCATTGAAGTAAACTGCCAGAGGGCCCCTTACTGTCCTTGCCCCTAGCCCTCCCCCCCCCCATCAACCCAGAGTCCTTTGCCTCACCTAAAAAAGCTGTTAGGGAAACTTCTGGAGGAAAAATTTAGCAAATCTTCCTTGATACGCAACCAATCTCACAAGAATCCCCATTTGTATTGGGTCCTGCCAGCTCTTGAGCTGGGATCTTGCAGAAGAGGGCTGGACCGCTGTCCGTGCGTGCCAGCACCCAGGTTCTCCTTAGCTCAGGGTGCATTTCCCAAAGCGTATCCCTGCTGCTTTTCTCAGACGCGTCCAGCACAGTCTCATTCAGTATGTTTGCTTTTCAAGAAACACCATTAGTGACTATTAACGTGAAACTACTCACCTATGTGGGTTGGGGAAAAAATTCTAAAAATAGTTCTTCATTCCCCAAAATGCTTGGAATTTCAGCCTTTCCTCCCCACAGATGGAGAAACGGAGCAGAGGAGAGGCTAGTGGCATGACTGAAGGCAGAGGGTGGGCAGGAGCCATGGTGTGGTCATTCATGGCATGTGCAATGCCGCCACCTGATATCTACCTGGTCATCCTTAACTGCTGTTGACTCATGGCAGCCCCAAACTCATGGTAACAGCACACAGTGACAGCATGACTGAGCAGGAAGGGCACTGCATTAGGAGTTAGGAACCCGGCTTCTAATCCAAACCTCCTCAAGGAGGAGGCTTCCAAATGGTGGGAAATTCCATTATTTTTCACTTTGATTTTTCTACACACTTTCGGAAATCCCCGTCCAGCCCCATTATGTTATTATCCTTGTGACTTGTGGCAAGTCAATTCATCTGTTTTGTTTTGTTCTGTTTTAACACACCAGTATATGTAGTGGTGGTCTCTCTATTGCCTTCCTCAGAGAGATGCTATGAAATCACCAGAACTATAAAACACGTTGAACCCATTTGCAGAGATTCTGTTAGACTGCAGATGCTGGCTGTGCTTAGGCTTTACGCCCACAGCAAACTTTCCCGTTTCCTTCTGTGCATTTGGCATCCAATCCATGGCCTGAAATTGTCAGAAACTGACCAGTAAAAGTTTCTTGGCGTCTGTCAAGGGCACCCGGTTAGAGTTCAGCAGAGCTTAAACCTTGGGAAGTTACAGGATGAAATTGGAAATCGCCCTGGGTAATGGAGAGCCAAATTGGACCTGCGAGCAGGTAGCAGGGTGACTTATTTTTTAATGTTTCCAACATGAAAGAACACAATTGATTTTTTTCCCCTCCTTAATCCCTCCAACTCCCTAGCTTTTTATTGTTTCTAAAATAAGATAAACCAAGCAGGTGCTATTTCAGCTCTGTAAACAATCTTTATTTTTCTGGCCGATAGGAATGGAAATTGAGATGGAGGCCAGGCTTTTGAGAGGGGGAAGCCAGGTAATCAAGGAAATCATTGATCTTAACTTAGCCGACTCACACTGCTTCTGCAAATGCTCACAGTGGTCTCGCTCTCCCCCACCCCCCACCTCCAGTCTCTGTCGATATTGCATGAACGTGGCGAGCCTCCGGCGGTGAAATCTTCAAGTACTCTGCTTCTTTGCACAGATCAAATCACACTCATTGTTATTTTTTAAGATTAGTTGCAGCTCCTAAAATGACTTCACTTTCTCGATCCAGGCAAATAATTGTCCAATGATTTCATTTTAATGCTTCAGTGCAGGGAATATAGTAGAGATCTTCGTGTGATTGCATATGCTGAAGTTTCCCACCTGCTTTTCCTCCTTCGAGGTGTTACTGCCACGGGCAGAACCATGTGCTACTCAGAGGCCTTTTTGGAGTTGGCAGATAGCAGGATGCAGAAGGCCAGAGCCGCAGATATGATTGGATTAGCACAGGAGAGAGGCACCTGCTTTGGGGTTTGGTCTGTCTCTGGGTTGGGGCGCACCCAGCCCTCTCTGGATAGAGACTGGCGGCCTCCAGCCTCTTCCTCTTGGCTCCCTATGCAGTGCCTTGCTAGAAGCCCAAAGCCCTTTGCTCAGCCTTGCTGATCTCCTCGGGAGTAGGCTTGGAGGAGCAGGCTTAGGGGTCTGTACTGCCTTTTCCTTGTCTTCTTACCCTTAAGGGCCAGTCAGTGTTGGTGAGGTATAGGCAGCAGCAAACTTTTGAGACAGAAGAGCTAATGCTGACCATCGTTACAATTTAAAAATTCTTTGAACGTTATAAATATATATTTTTAAGAATGAATGAAATTAACATTATCTGAACATTGTCCTTTAAATGTTTTCAATTTTAGCTCAGAGCCACATGTGCATCCTGAAAGATTCGCATCTGACTTGCGAGCCAGTTTGCCAACCCCTTTTAGTACCTGTAGAGGCCAGGTAAAGTGTTGGTGATAGAGAAACCCAAGTCAGATGTAGACACTTAGGGCAATTGCCTTAACTGTCTGAGCCTCCATTTGCTTATCTCTAAAAGGAGGAATCTGCTGCAGAAAACCTCTTTAAATGACACTTTGAGGACTAAGATGCATCTGACCCAAGCCTTAGTATTTTCATTTGTCTCACACGCATGTTGAAGTTGGATATTGAATAAAGAAAACCGAACGTGGATATTGAATCAATGCATCTGAATATGGTGATGACAAAGAGCATTGTTAAGGACCCTGGGATGTCCAAGAATAATCCAATCTGTCTTGGAAGAAGTACGGCCAGAATGCTCCTGAGAGGCAACGATGGAGACACTTTGTCTCACATATGTTGGACATGTTGTCAGGGGAGACCAGCTCCTGGAGAAGGACATCAAGCTTTCTAGAGTAGAGGGCCAGCAAAACAGAAGAAGGCCTAGGCAAGATGGACTGGAATGATGGCTGCAGTAATGAACTTGAACATAGTTATGAGTATGATGCAGACCGGGCGTTGTTTCGGTCTGTTGCACACAGGGCTGCTGGGAGGTGGAACCAACTCAATGGCACCAAACAACAAAAAGAGAACAAAATAGGATAACAATACTTATATCACACGAGGCTCAAGCATGTTAGCTTTAATGGTCACCATGGTCAGTTTATGGTTATTATTATTAATTTATTATAAATGAACAACATAGAGTAGTTAATGCATCATTCATCTATAAATATATTGTTTCATGATTGTTATTCATAAAGTCTCTAGTGTGTATGACTTGATATTTGTGGACAAATGAGAGGACAGGATATTTGAACTGGGAACTGTCCCCAAAATTCCAGAACCTGAAAACCCCCGGAGCAACTTCCACCTCAAGCAGTCACTTTTTAGAGGCTGAGTCCAGACTGAGAATTGTCCTGAAGGTTTGCCAAACTGGTTTTAACGTAGGCAGGGCCCTGAGAATTGGGGATTCTGTGCTGCTTCATACACCTATTGTCTGGTGCCCTAGTGGCACTCTTGGCTGAGCAATGAACTACTAACTTCAAGGTCTGCAGTTCAAACTCGCCAGACTTTGCAAGAGAGAAAGATGAGGTTGCCTGGTACTATACAGATTTACAGTCTTGGAAACGGTGGAGGGTCACAATGAGTTGGAAGTGATTTGATGGCAGTGGGTTTCGTTTGGAGTTATTATTATTATTCATGAACTCAAGGAGCTCTGGTGAAACAGTGGTTAATGTGCTTAGTTGCTAACAAAAAGCCAGTGATGAAAAGCAAACGACTACTGCATGGAAGCAATTGATGGCAGTCAGCTTCGGTACAGATAGACAGCCTTGGAAATGCTTTGGGGAAGTTCTGCTGGGCCCTGGAGAGTTGCTGTGAGTCAGAATTCAACTTGATGATCTTCGATTGTTTTGTTGTTTGTTTGCTTACGTATTCATCAACTCCAGGTGGTAGAAAACAAAAAGAGCAGAAAGCAGAATTGTTCCTTAGGAATTAACAATAAGCATGTGACTCTTGTCTGCACCACCACAGAGACCGTGAAGGCAGCCTGAGCCCACCCTCCCCACTGCCAGCTCAGTATCGTACTCTGGCCACTTGACCCTGACTGCCTGGGACAGCTGTGCTCGGCTGCCACCTCATTGCAGAAATATTCTACGAGCTGCTCCGTCTTTTCGTGTAGACCTTACTCCTTCCAGCTAAGGCTCCTTTGGGAAATGGACAGAGACCTGTTCTCAAGGGCTGAGCACAGTCTTAAGGGTGTGGATTCACATTTCTACTCAGTATAGGTAAATATACCCCCATCCCATGAGACAGGAGGACTCATGTCTCCTCCCTCTGTCTTAGGGGAGAGAAGGCCTGGTGGACTGCTAATCACAAAGTCAGCAGTTTGAAATCACCAGCTGCTCCAAGGGAAAAAGATGAGGTTTCCTACTCCCATAAAGTTGTAGTCTTGGAAACCCACAGGGGCAGTTCTCCCGTCTAATAGGTTTGCCATGAGTCAGCATCAACCCGATGTTAATGAATTTCAGAATTGGCTATCTATGGGAATCAGGGAAAGACTTTAATGAACTAATGAGTGCCAAGGGGTCCTTGGGCATATGACAGTCCCTGCGTTTGACTGTTAAATCAAAAGTTGGATGTTTCCATCCACCCAGAGGCACCTTGAAAAAAAAGCCCTGGCATTCTACTTCCAACAAGGAAGCCATTGAAAACCCTATGAAATACTGTTCGGCGTTGACACCATGGGGTCACCATGAATTGGGAGTTGACGCCAGGATACCCGATGTAGTAGGTGTCACCATCGTTTTCATGTAGATAATATAGTTGGCTACTTTGAAGTTATTGGAGGAAGTCAATTCCTCCTTTTCTTTGGGCACCAAAGAGAATGGGTTCTAGTTATTCTGTGCAGGAGTTTCCCTCTTGGACAATAGAGGTCTTTCTTTGGCTTTGTGCCCAAGGACACTGTTCAGTGATGAACACATAGCACTGTCTGGGACCCCAGGCCTGGATAGTAGGCAGTCCTACACATCTTTCTGGGGTCTGGACAATGCTTATTTAACCTTGTAATCTATTCAAGAAGCTCTGGTGGCATGTTGGGCTGTGATCTAAAGGGTGAGCAGGTTGAAACTATCAACTGCTCTGTTGAAGAAAAATGGGGCTTTCTGCCCCTGTACAAAGTTAGACTTGGAAAGTCACGAAGACAGCCTTGTGCTAAAGGGTCACTATGATTTGGCATCACCTCCGTGGTAGTGAATTATTATCTGCTCAAGCTGGAAAAGACCTTCATCTTGGAGAACTCATTCTCAGACAGGGACCTTAGCAGCCAAGGATCTGTTTTACAAAACCCCGAGCTACACCCCTATGGCCTATGATCACAGCGTGGGTGGAGATGTTGGAGTGAAGTTTAAATCACTCTTCTGGTGATTTTGGTAATTTAATTTTCTGGAGACCCATGGTTGGGTCTCATGGCCATTACATAATCTGTTGTCAACTTGAGACTATAAAGAGTGAAGGGGTGGAGTTTAGCCTGGAAATCTGGTTGTAGCTTGATGACCTCATTTGGAGGTCCTAAGGAGATAAATACCTCACTGGAGGTGGGACATGGATACACTCTCTGCTTGGTATTCCTGTTGACAAGACACATGGAGCTATGCTAAAGCCCTGGAGCTGGAGGAGCCATGTGGAGATACACGCCAGTGCCGAGATTTTTACACCATTCTGGATCCACCCAGTGATCTATGATCTTCCTGCATTCAGCATCATTGCATGTGTTTCATGAGTCTGGAGAGGAATTTATAAATTGGTATCAGATGAAGAGGCTAATACCAGACTTCTGGACTTGATCTGGACTGGGCTGAGATCTTTTCTCAATAGTCAATTGCTCTTGTTTATAACACTCTTTCTTATATACATATGCGTGTCTATGGATTTGTTTCTCTAGTCTCCCTCGATTAACACAGGTCTCCAAGTGCGGTGCTCCCATCTGTAGCACTGGCCTTGCTTGGAAAGTTTTATCAATGCACATTCTCAGACTGGAACCCAAACCACTTCCAGGGAGGTGATTCCAAGTCATGGCCACCCTATGGGTCAGAGGAGAGCTGCTCTGGCTAGGTTCTGACACTGCAAATCTTGACTGGTTCAGAAAGCCTACTCTTTCTCTTAGAGAATGGCTGGGGATTTCTAACTGCTGACCTTGGCCTTAGCAACCCAATGCATTGCCTACTACACCACTAGGGCTCCCTCAGACCCTAGATTCACTGAGTGAGACACTGTAGGGGTGGCCATCGGTATTTTAACTAGCCCTCCTGGTGACATTGAGGAACCCTAAGGTTTAGAACCCACTGTTGTGATGTAGAGGAGTGGGAGTCTCATTTCTGCCCTGAAATAGTCTAGGGGATACGCTCACCCCACCGCCAAGTCTTCTATGTCAGTCAGTATCTGCTAGGATACAGTCTACTCCTCACCTTTTAATGAACACACTAATTAAATATGAAGATACCTAAGTCTTGTTTCAGGTGTACAGAATCAGAACCATAGAGTGGGGAGGCCTAGGACTGTGTTGCTTTAATGTGCTCTTCAGGGCCTTTTTGTGCCATGCAGACTTTAAGGATGACCTCATTGGCCAGACTCCCACTCCTCACAGTGTGGTCAGTCCATGGATCAGGAGTTTGGGCATCATGTAGGCGCTTGCTGGAATGCACGATTCCCAAACCCTCAAGCTCCTGAATGAGAATCTGCCCTTCTCGCATGATCCCCAGGTGATTCATAGGCACATTAAAGTTTGAGAAGTACTTAGACCATGAGCTTAGCTCACCTACTGTGTATGGGCAGCTGATTCATAGTTTAGTCAACACTCTTATGAGTAGGAGGTATCAGTCCTGGGTAGACTCATGGCTCTTACAAAAGTACTAGAGTCCCATTGGGGCCCTGATTCAGACATCCTGGAGCCTTCCTGAGTGTATTCCTAAGAGAATAATGGATGTCATTTCAAAGAATTTGAGAACTGGTTCCAATCTACTGAGCACAGTATCATCACTGTGTCATAGGATGCCAGCTCCACTGGATAACCCTGTCAGAGGTGGTTTTCTGTACCAAGGTACAGCAGTCATGTATTGTTTTTCTATGAAAAATTCTTATGGTTTGTTGTAACAGCAAAATATTTTTCAGAAGTCCAACTCTGTGCTAGCTGACTTCTGAGGCTTCCAATGCTCCCCAGTCAGAGCTGTCATTCTTTCCCAACTACGAAGATGCTTTGAAACATATGCTTTTGTCTACCCCCCACTACAAGCAGGCGCTGTTGTTTACTTGGCTTCCAACATTTTATGGTCAATGATTTTGCTCACATTTCTGGTGTTTTAGCTGCACAATTATGGCCAGAAGTATTTGTGACCCTATACCAATAAGTCTTCTGAGTAGTAATTCATGATAAAGAATAGAAGTAATAAACTGCTTCTACTTCGTTACAAGCAATATTTTAACTAATCATGCAATTCAAAATAGAAAGGTTCTTCAAAGCAATTTTGGGGTTTATATAATCTAAGAAATATTACATTTAGCATCTTATAGCAACATGCTCAAAGTTGATAATAGACCTTGCTAAGGCTTATATGATCTGACATAGGATGAAGTGCATGGTGGTGGTGGTGGTGACGGCGGCAGCGACAACAACAGTGGAGAAACACTGTGAGTTATTGCACTGGATGGCACTAATTCTAGAAACACTACTGCTAGAACCTCTAGTACAAGAAACAGAAAAGTTACCATCCATGTCATGGTGACCCCATGTGGGTCAGAGTTCAACTGTACCCCTGAGGAGTTTTCATAGCTGTGATCTTTTGGAAGAAGTTGGTCATGTCTCGCTCCTCAGGCACCTCTGGGTGGACGTGAATTGTACACCTTTTTGATTTTCAACTGAGTAATCCTTTGTACTGCCCATGGACTCTGCACCAGTGAATTTGAGTTCACTTGGCTGCCTGGAGACCCCATGTGTTTCAAAGTGAAACTGTGCTCCATAGGGTTTTGTTCATCTTCAACTGTAAGCACTGAGTTACCTAGATCTCCCATCTGGTTGCTTGTAACAGAGGAACTCCATCCCATTAACTGCATGATGGGGAGGATAGACAGTTGGATATTTGCGGTGGCTTAGGATATGACCACAGATTACTTGATGCGTCTTTCATCAAAAAGTAGGGACCAATTCCCTTCTCCCTGAATATGAGCTTTCCTTAGTGACTCACAGTTAACAGAACACTGTGAGGCTTATACTGAGACAATGTTGGGAAAGGGAATATAACTTTCCACCCAACTCTCTGTTGAATACATGCTCGAACAACCCCATCACCATGCTGGGAAGAAGCCAGCAGCCACATGAGAAGGGCACATGCAGGTGCTCCCCCATAACCCTGGGTGGAGGTCCCAGCTAAGAGCCTGCCTCAGACGCCAGACGTATGAGTCAGGGAGCTTGAAGTGATTCCTGGCTCCAGCCTTTGAATGCCAACTGATCCTGGGTGGAATAGAGATGAGCTGCGCCTGTCCAAGCTTATTAACAACCTGAGACATACAGATGACACATCTTTGCTTGCTGAAAGTGAAGGAGGACTTGAAGTGCTTGCTGATGAAGACCAGGGCTTGCAGCCTTCAGTGTGGATGACAACTCAATGTTTAAAAAAAAAATCCTCACAACTGGACCTAGAGGGTAACATCATGATAATTGGAGAAAAGATTGAAGTTGACAAGGTTTTAATCTTGCTTGGATCCACCATCAATCTTCATGGAAGCTTCAATGAAGAGATCAAGCAATGCATTTTATTAAGTAAACCTGCTGCACAAGACCTCTTTAAAGTATGGAAAAGCAAGGATATTACTTTGAGGACTAAGGTGTGCTATATAGTACTTTCAATTGCCTTATACACATGTGACATTGAATAAGGGAGACTAAAGAATTGCTGCATTTGAATTATTATGCTGACAAAGAATATTGAAAGTCCTGTGAATGGACAAAAGAACCAACAAATCTGCCTAGGGAGAAGTACAACCAGAATGCTCCTTACAGGCAAGGGTGGCGAGTTTCCCTCATGTACTGTGACCAGGTTATCAGGAGAGACTAAGTCCCTGGAGAAAGGACATGATGTTTGGTAATGTAGAGGAGCAATGAAAGAGAAGAAGACCCTCTACAAGATGGATTAACACAGTGGCTACAACAAGGCACTCAAAGCTAAGAACAATCGGAAGGATAAACTGGAGTGGGCAGGGTTTTGTTTTATTGTACATTGAGTCACTCTGAGTCAGAACTGATTAGATCGCACCTAACAACCACAGTTCCTGCCAAGCAGATCGATGAGCATGATACATGATGCTCTGATTTTAAACCCTAGGCCTTGAGGGATTTGTTACCACCTGTGTTAGTCTCGGTAGACTAGAGAAACAAATCCATAAGAAACTCATATGTGTATAGAGAGTTTTCTATAAAAGGTAAATTGTATACTAAGAAAAGCATCTCAACCCAGTCCCGTCCAAGACCATTAGTCCAATATTAGCCCATATGTCTGATACCAATTTATAAAGTCCTCTTCAGACTCATGAAGCTCATGCAATGATGCCGAATGCAGGACGATCACAGGCTAGTGGGTAGAAAGTCTTTAGATCCAGTGGCGGTGTAAATGTCTCAGTGCTGGCAGGGTCTCCACATGGCTTCTCTACCATCCAGGGCTGCATCAGCGTAGGTCCATGTGGCTTCTCCAGCTCAGGGCACTAGCCGAGTTAGTTCTACGTGTCTTGTCAGCTGCAATGTCTCCCAGGGAGTGAGTCAAGAGAGAGAAGTGTCTCCCATCTCCAAGGAGGACAATACCAGAATTCCTAGAATCCTTAGGGGAAGGTCATGTCCACACAGAAGTCTCATTGGCTATGACCAGATTGACAGAGGAGACTCCACCCATTTACTCTTAATTCTCAAATTGGTAAACTATTATAGAACAACTACACCATCCAATGGATAATCAGAATCACATACTTCCCCGGTCTTAATCCATCGACCGTCAAACCATATTGTCTCCCCTGCCCGCCTGGGTCCAGGAGTAGCAGAGATAGTGCAGAGGATATGGCACTGTGGTCAAGTTGTTTTCTTCTGCCAGCACTTGGCAATGTTTGGGCAAGTTCCTTTCATGGACCTTCATTCTCTCCTGTATATGATGGGTCTGCATTAGACATTCTCTTGGGCATTTGCCAGGCCCCTGAAGGGCACAAATAGCTGGCCCTCAACTAACCTGGAGGATGACAGCGTGGATGCATCCAGCAGAGTCATGGAAGAAAGGTCTTCTAACAGTCTGCTTCGGTAGAAATTTGTTTTTGTCTTTGGGTACTATCAAATCTGCTGAGACTTGTAGAGATCCCATAAAGAACAGAACGAATCAGTGGCCCCTGGGCCACAGTACTATTGCTCTAGTGAAGCCCTTCGTTGCTGTCCATCCATCTTCCTGAGGGTCTTTCTCTTTGTCTGTTAACCCTCTACCTTACCAAGCAGGATGGTCTTCTCCAGCAATTGGTTCCCTCAAGCTATCACAGATTGCCGACCAGGCAGACCCATAAAGCTTGCAGCATGGAACCCCTAGGGAGCCCTGCCCAAGTCTGCAACACTCGGGTCTCCATGAACAGGGATTCACTGGACACCCTTTGTAGGCATATGCTTGTCCCAAGGCCCTGTAAGAAACCAACAAGGAAACAGGGAAAGTCCCAAGCTTTAGCTCTTTGGGGTGGGAAACCTAAACGTTGGATGCTGTAGTATAAAACTCCTCTGTACTCTAAAGACCCCCTTTGTGAATCTTCCACTAAAGAAAACACGGGAGAAGGACTTTTGATTTGTGAGAGGGATCTGGCGATTCTGAGACCTCAGCGTGAACCGTGGAATGGGCTGGGTGGGAGCCTCGCGGGCCTGTTCTGATCCAATTGCCCAGTGATTCTCCCAGAGTCCTCATTGCAACCCGCCCTCTGATGGGGTCTGCAGTCCTGGGGGCCTGTCTACCACCTGCACGTTGTCTTAAAGTTTACACAAAGCCTGCCAGGCCGCAGGCTAACAGAGTTGTAAGACCCCATCTGTTGGCTAGTTTCTAGCAGATGGTCTCTAAAGGGTGCTGTGTGTTTTATCATATCTGTTTCTCCTGAGGAGGGATTTCAAATCAATTTAGGGGTCACGTTCAGGGACTTGGTGAAAAACTACAGGCTCTAAGTCAAAAATGGTCCTTGTGAGGGAGGGGGCTTGCTGATGATCAGGTTGTCCTGCACATCCTTGTCTCCCCCACCCCACCCCCTTCCTCTCCATGGGCTTTCCTTTTAAAGTCCATTGTTTCCTTCCTTCTTTCCTTTTACCACTGAGATGACACTCACACTGCCCCATGCGTGTCACGGTCTGCTGTGGGCTGGCTGCCTCTGATGATCAAAGGCTTGCTTGAAAGCGGTTACTTTGAAAATCAGGTCTTCAAGTCGAACATCACGTCTCTTGATGAAACAGAGAAGGCTCCTCTGCTTCAAGGAAACTTCGGGGCAGCGTTTGGAGGGGGGACAATAGAGATTGCAGGGGCTCTGGCAGTATCAACCAGCTTATGGAGTGTCCATATGGAAAAACGGATGCATTTGTTTTTCCATAAGTGGTTCCTCCTCCGCCTCCTCCCGGCCCACCCGTGGATAAGTAGATACTGAAAATCAATGTCAGAGCAAGTTAATACAAAGAGCCCAGCAAGAATGAAACTTGTTTTTCTTGGTCTGTTTAAGGCTGCTGAGATTGGATTATATCCCTGGGATATTGCGTTTCTCTCCTTCCACTGCCTGGAGCTCGGCCATTAGTGTGATATTGTCAGAGACGTTGCCAATGCCCAAGAGGCACGGGGTGTTCTAAGTCCTTGAACGTGTGCTGGCGGCGCAAGCATGCCCCTCTCCGTCCTCTTCTGCAACTGCACTCTGCAGCCCTGCACCTGGTGGGGGCTATAGCTGTGTGTATAGGGCTGAGTGTAGCTCTGGGTTAATCTAACTGCCATTGAGCAAAAAAACGTTGGTATCCCCATTGAGATTGCAGCCCAAAGCATCCTTGGCTCACCTGGCTCAAAAAAAAAAAAAAAAAAGACAGTGGGACAGGTTTGACTTGGGAGAGATCTTCTGCCTGGGGCTCCCTGGCTCTGAGATGTACTTGCAGATTTCTGTTGGGTAAAATGATGGGTCAATATCCCACGTGGTTTCTGCCTTGATGGAGGATCTAGCTACAGTATCAAGGTTGTATGCAAAGTCAAAGCCAGAGGAGATTTAGGTGATCCACTGGTGTAGCCTCTTTCCATGACAAACACAATAGGACTATAACCTTGAAGTGATTTGCCTACCACCTGTATCTGGACTCCGGATGATGTAGATTTCTCATTGGGCTGCTTACCCACAAGGTCAACAGTGTGGACCCACCATTTGCTCCTCAGGAGAAACATAAGGTTCTCTACTCACACAAATATTACAGTCTCAGAAATCCACAGGAGCAGCCCTACTTTGTCCTGTAGGGTTGAGTCAGAATTGACTCAATGGCAGTGGGTTGGGGTATCAGAAGCAGGACTATAAATCTCTTCTCTCAACTCTAGCCACATCTCAGTCAATTTCACAATCCTTTAAACACAGGAGCTTGATCACAAGAGTGATGGGGGGAAAATACCACTATTAGCCCATATCTACTATGAGAAATATGACATTCTGACCTGCAGGGAATGCTTCCTCTACTGCCTGCTGCAGGGTGGCCATCCTCAGGGGTACTAACAAGTCCCAAAGGTAAGCCATGCTCATATTCTCTCTCTCTCTCACGCACGCGCGTGAGCGCGCACACACACACACACACACACACACACACACACACACACACCACACCACACCACACCACACCACACCAACAGTAAAGAGCTAAGCAAAAGCTTTATCTAAGCATAGAGCCATGTCAAAAGCAATCCCCCTCATGAGGAGAGGAAAACCCCCTTAAGCATAGATAAGATAAACCTTGAGAGTGAAGGGGGGTGGACGGGTGGGTCCCCCTGACACATGAGAACAAACGTTATCTAGGGAAATGCTTCCTGTTTTCCAAGGAGCAGCTAAAGCCTGGAGATCACAGTTCTACAGATGGTCAAGCAGCTTTCTAATGAGTTCACTCAGTCCATCCTTGGTTCTCCTACATATTTTCATTCAGATGTATCTCAGGCTGCAGCTCCGTACCTGGGAATTTCAAGTTTATCTCCGGCTACAGTTCCATGTCAGGATGTTCACTGGGCTTTCACCGGGGCCTGCCTCAAGGCCAAGATGTTGACCAGGCCTGTTCTCTCAGGGTCCTTTGTTTCCGTAGGAGACAGACATCCTGCTCAAGGTCCTCTTCCTAAGCCCATGTGGATTCCAGCCATGTCACACTCAGCCTCGAAGACTAGAGGCCTTCTGTGGCTGAGCAGTGCTGCTGGCTGGAAGATTCCAAACAGAGTCTCTCTGAATGGTGTCTCCAACTTGCAAGGGAACAGAGACCAAAGAAGTATAAAGGTATTAGAAAAGTCAACATGAATGATTCTCTAATTCTAACCTAGAGGTAGCACTTGGTCCCTGCCGGCTTCCCGTTGAATTAAGTGAATGATAACCAAGCATTCAACCAGAAATCTCAGAATGGTTCTGACCTTGTTTTCAGAGAGAGAGGGAGAGAGAGAAGATTTATTGGCTTCAGTATGACAATTATAGGGATTTCTAAAACTCAAATAAACTCATGTTAGTCTGATTTGTCTGTTTTATGTGGCACTTAATAATCGACACTCTTCATTATCATTTAGAACCTAATGCTTGCTCTCATTTTAAATTTATGTTTTTTTCAGTAGCTCTGTGAAGTATGTTAAGAATTAGCATTGTCAGAAGACAAAAAGACAAGAGGACAACAGATGTCTTTTTGCCTGTCTGTCTGCTTCTTTGTTTAGGAATATTAATTAGAGTGTACAAGGATATTTATGATAAATAACCCAAATTTTAAAATAATCAACTACTTTCCATGGCTGTGTATCTAATGGGACAACATTGTCTGTCTATCTGTCCTCTGTTTTTGTCACTGACTGACCCCCCTTTTTCTCTCCATTTTTATGATTGTCCCTCTATTTTCTTCTCCCCTGCCTTTCCTCCTTTTAATTTATTTTTTCATTAAGTAAATATTTGACCTCAGACTACAGGCAAGGCTTCCCTCTCTTTTTTCTTTTGGATAAATCCCCTTGCGCCATGTAGAGCTTAGCGGTCAAGTCAACTGAGTCTGCCTGGTTGGAGACAGGAAACTTCTCAGTGTTAGAATGAGGGACTTGAAACACCAGTCTGACCTCACATCAAAATGCAGTACAGCTCTCTGAAGTTTTACTAAACTAGGGGATGAATGTGCATGGTGTCGGATTCCATAAATGTTTGTTGAAGTGAATGCAATAAAAATGATAAAAGTGACATTACAAATGCATTTAAAAAAAATCTTCATTACTTGTCCTGAAAGGTGTTTTTGACATTTTACCTACACCCTGAGCTGCATCCTGAGCACCTGGCCCGTATGACGAGAGTTCCTGGGACTGCGTGCTGTGAGCCGCTGGCTGCAGAGTGAAAACCGATGCCCACAGTACTGTTCTTCCAAAGGGAGGGGAGGCGGGACTCTCATTAAAGCAATCATCAATGTGTGCTTGGCATTCACAATACACATCTCCTAAAGTCTTCTAACAATCAAGGCAGCGTTTCTCATCCCCATTACATTTTGTAACAGATGAGGAAATTGAGGCTAAAATATGTTAATCCGTTTTCCTCAATCACATTCATGGAAATGCCAATTCAGGCTTATCAAACTTTATCAACCATATAACCGTGTTCTTCCTACTTTTTCTGTGCAGCTTTGAAATTGTACTATAGATGTATTTGTATGTGTGTGTGCCCCTGCAGGGTAAGCATTGGGTTGTTAACTGCAAGGTCAGTAGTTCAAGCCCACTAGATATTCCATGGGAGGAAAGATGAGGCTGTTTGCTTTCCTAAGGAAAGATTGACAGTCCTGGAAACCCTTTATCGAGTTGCTGTGAGTGTGAATCAACTTGTTCTTCTTGATTTTGTTATCTTTATATGTAGGTTATCCATACCAAATATCCTCATATATTTTAAGAATTTCAGTAACTTTCTATTTTGAGTTTCATAAAACTGTAAATATAAAACTTCAAATCACTTAGTAGGGCAAATGGCTCATGGTGTTCCTATAATGTTCTAGCTTTCAGTTGATGCCAGTCTTTGATTAATTCAATGCCAATGGAAGATAAAGGAGTCTCTCTTCGATAGTCCCTGATTGATTTCAATTCATCATTTGACATGCCTTTTCTTACCGAAAAGCCCTAAGATCTATATGCCCAAAGCATGTGTCAAAATTCCCTTGATCTTACAAACTTGATTAGCCACGTCTTACTATGGATTGAGATTGATTCGTCATTGGCGGTCACCATTCCATCACTCTGAAGTACCTACAAAGCAGGAGCTGGCTGCATGAGTTATAGAACTTGCCCGGTGGACCTGCTTTCAGGACATCAACATGAGAGTATATTCTGTGACACAGAGTAATGGTACAGGGGACACGAGCATGACCTTTCTGCAAAAAAAACCCACAACCACAGCATGCAAATGTGTAATGTCAACCAAGTTTTTTGCTGGTGAATGGAGTGCAAGCTTCAGGCAGGCAGGGACCACTTTCCTGTGGCACTCACTTTTGTCTAGACCCCAACTACCTATCTATCAGTGTGAGGACTCAGGTATTATTTGACTATTTGTTGAATCACTGGGTAAATGTAGTATATCCTCGTCTTCTTGACCAGAGGCATATTAGAAGCTACTACAAAAGCAATCCTTCTACCTCGCTGTTAATGGTTGGCTCCCCTCTTAGGAACCTCTCTGTGCCAGTGTCTGAGTTTTAGGACTCTCATTTGGCTCCAAGTTTTGTCCTTGTCCCTTCTTTTGCTGGTCTTTCCCCATCTCAGCTTACCTCAATTACCCTGGTCAGGCCCTTGCTGTTCCTCCTGGATCTAACTCATGTCCAACTCTAAGCACCTCTGGTGCCTCCATGCACATATACTGGGGGATCACGCCAGGATGTGTTCTAATGGTAGACACTCAGGAAAGCTCCCGGTAGAAAGAAAACAGGTGAATCACTGGGAGGGATGAGAAGGTAATGGCTCCCAGTAGGCTCTCCCTTTCCAGGAAACCCTTGCTTGTGGCAGACGTCTCTGCCACCTGTTTGCTGTTCTCTAGATATTCTGGTTTACCCATTCTTTGCCTAAAACAATCTAGTAACTGACAGCAATGTTTTCAGTGTGCTTTGCCCACTGCCGAACCCAGGGAGTCAATGTTGCCCATAACCTGCAGGATGTGCTTCCAGAGTTGTCACTTAAGATTTGAATTCATGTCTTTTTAACCGCCCTGCTGCACTGCGAGCTCGGCAGTGTTTGGGGTCTCCACACATGCAAACTTCTCCGTTATGTGTTCATTTGTTTTGTGTAAAATGTTATGAAATCGACGTCGTGCCAAACTCCCTGAAATATGAGTACAGTTTGTAATTGTAGAGAGGATATTTTATTATTGGCCTTTCAAAAGGAGTCCGCATTCATCAGAGCATATATTTTTTTAATCACACACAACAGAAATGCACAAAGGCACTCATCATTACACCGTGCAGGGACATGTTAATGTTTGGGTTTCATATCTGCATTCCACACCCTTAGCTACCGCTCGCCTATGTATTTTAACCAAATTAGAATCACACTGTTTATACAGCCTTATCAGCCTGTCTTTTAAAATTTATATATAGTGAAAATATTCCAACACCAATAAATATATTTCTACAACATCATTTTGCTGGATAATATTCTCCTGTAAGGTTGGCTACAGGACAGTCAGTCAATCATCTTTTGTTCAAGATCTCATTCTTTCTAATCTATAGATGTTACCAAGTACGGCAGTGAGCACCATGAGGGCTGAATCTTTGTGTATGCTCTTGGTAATTTCCTTGGGGTTTTTCTAAGAATGAGCAAGCCAACGGATAATAATGCTTTAATGTTCTTGATTCAGAAACAATTGACACCTTAGAACTTAAACATTAATGAGGATTCATTTTCATCCTGGAATGGTCTGAGGATCTAGCCTGGCTAGACTGTTTCAAATCTTGGCTCTTGTTGTTATTTTTACTACAGATTTCTTTTATGTTTCGTCATTGCTTTCAAAAAGGTTGAACAAGATACATTCGCTCATTCTACGAATATCTGCCAAGAGTTTATGCTATATAACACATTCCGCTAGATCCCAGGGTAAAAGGCACAGTAATTCAAGGGTATATATGCCTTAATCTTGAATCCTTTTATTTATTTACAACAGAAAGCATTGACCCATTAATAAAACACTTGGAGGGACTTTTTATTGTTGTTAAACTAGTTCCCTTTTTTCCATTTTTAATACGATAAAACAGAGGTTACTTTTTCAAATTTTAAAATATGCTGTCAAAAATGTAAATTGGAGTAATTTGACATTGGCATGACTTACTTTGTTCCTGCCCTAGATTAAAACAAAACAAAACACCCCTTTTTTTAGTGAATTAGAAAAATTCACAAAAGCATAAAAAGAAAATAAATGACTCATAACCAGACCATTCAAAGACAATTATTGTTAATTGGTGTATTTCCTTCCAGGCAGTTCCTGTGCATATTTTTTACATAGTTGAGATCATACTGTATAGGCTATTTTCCAAGCATGTAATGTAAATATTTCCCCATGTTATCAAAAACTCTTTGAAAACATTATCTCTAATGGCTCTATAATATTCCATCATGGAAATGAGGTAACTATATAGTGCTCAGCGGGTAACAGTGAAAATGCTGCAGTAGGAACACGTGGGTTCTTATCTTGATACTGCCATGGCCTAGCTTGTGATCTTGGGGAAGTTACTTAGCCTTTCTAGACCTCGCTTTCCTAATTTGCAAAATGGAAGTAGGTATGTTCTCTTGCTTGTAAAGTTTCCATAAAGAATACATTATACTCTGGAGCATTTGAAATAATACCATGTAAGTTAAGCTTATGATAGCATCATTATCTCCTTGGACATTCTATGTATTGCTATATATTTAACGTGTTCCCAATTGACACCATGTCTACTATTATAAACTCACTGAAGATTTCAACTGTCCACAGTTTTATTATTATAATTATTATTTTATTTGAAAATTTTTAAATCTTTTTATTAGGGCTCACACAACTCTTATCACAATCCATACATACAGCAATTGTGTAAAGCACGTCCGTACATTCATTGTTCTCATCATTCTCAAAACCTTTGTTCTCCACCTAAGCCCCTGGCATCAACTCCTCATTTCTTCCCCTCCCTCCACGCTCTCCCCTCCCTCATGAGCCCTTGATAATTTATAAATTATTACTTTGTCATAGCTTTCCCTGTCCGATGTCTCCCTTCACCCACTTTTCTGTTGTCTGTCCCCCAGGGAGGTGGTCACATGTAGACCCTTGTAATCGGTTCCCCATTTCCAAGCCACTCTCCCTCTACCCTCCCAGTATTGCCACTCACAGCATTGGTCCTGAAGGGATAATCCGCCCTGGATTCCCTGTGTTTCTAGTTCCTATCTGTACCAGTGTACATCCTCTGGTCTAGTCAGACTTGCAAGGTAGAATTTGGATCATGATAGTGGGGATGGGGGGAGAGCATTTAGGAACTAGAAGAATGTTGTATTTTTCATCATTGCTACATTGCACCTTCACTGGCTCATCTCCTCCCCTTGACCCATCTGCAAGGGGAAGTCCAGTGGCCGACAAATGGCCTTTGGGTCTCCACTATGCCCTCCCTCCCACCACATTCACTATGGTAAGATTTTTTTGTTCTGATGATGCCTTATACCTGATCCCTTTGACACTGGTGTGATTCTTCCATGTAGGATTTGTTGCTTCTGAGTTAGATGGACACTTGTTTACCTTCAAGCCTTTAAGACCCCAGATGCCATACCTTTTGATAGCTGGGCACCTTCAGATTTCTTCACCACATTTGCTTAGGCACCCATTTGTCTTCAGCGAATGTATCATGGAGGTGTGCACCCAATGATATGATTTTTTTTCTTTGATGTCTGATAACTGATCCCTTCGGAACCTTGTGGTCACACAGGCTTGTGTGTTCTTCCGTGTGGGTTTGGTTTCTTCTGAGCTAGATGGCCACTTGTTTACCCTCAAGCTTTTAAGACCCCAGACGCTATATCTTTTGATAGCCCTGCACCATCAGCTTTCTTCACCACATTTACTTATTCACCTACTTTGTCTTCAGCAGTTGTGTCGGGAAGGTGAGCATCATAGAATGCCAATTTAATAGAAGTAAGTATTCTTGTATTGAGGGAGTACTTGAGTGGAGGCCCAGTGTCCTTCTGCTACCTTAATACTAAACCTATAAATATAGGTGCATAGATCTATTTCCCCATTCTCATATATAAATATATTTGCATATGTGCATGTCTTTATTTAGACCTCTATAAATGCCCTTTGCCTCCCAGCTCTTTCCTCTATTTCCCTTGACTTTCCTCCTGTCCCACTATCATGCTCAATCCCCACGTGGGTTTCAGCAATTCCTCTTGGTTACATTACCCTTGATCATGCCCTACTGACCTCCCACACCCACCTCACCACTGATTTGGATCACTTGTTGTTCTCTTATTATTATTATTTTAAATCATTTTTCTTACCAAGTGATCAAAGTCAGAAGGCGTGAGTAATCTTAATACTCTACAACGAAAACTTGATCAGCTGCTGGGAGTCAATTTCAGCTCCTGGCACCCCAGTGTCTGCCAAGAATAGAACTATGCTTCCTGGAGCTTCCAATGGCTAATGTGTCCGAAGTTGATCACCAGGTCTTCCTTCTGAGACACCTCTGGGTGACTAGAACTGGCAACCTTTGATTAATGTTTATTTTTATTTTGACTCTTGATTATGGTCGGGCCACTCATGGACTTCCTTATATTACTCTACATGTTATAATTTAGGTAAGCTGGCATAGTGCCGTGGTCTTATTCTCAATGGAACGTACTTGTATCCCAATCAGAATCCCCTGTAGGGTCTTTTCACGCCTCTTCCCATCCTTCCTCCAACGCCAGACCACCTTCTCTCCGTATCCCAAAGAGCATGTATGAATCAGAATCTCCAGACATTTGAAATTATTTCTGCCTTGATTTCTTCATCTGCAAAATGATGATACTAATACCTACTTTGTAAGATAGAAGAAGAATCAATGCTTGAATTATGGTGCTGGCAAAGAATATTGTAAGTACCCATGAACTGCCAAAAGAACCAACAGATCTGATTTGGAAGAAGTAGAGCCAGAATGCTCCTCAGTGGCATGGATGGTGAGACTTGATCTCACGTTCTTGGACAGGTTGATAAGAAGAGACCAGTCCCTGTAAAAGGCCATCATGCTTGGGCGCAGTAAGGGGGAAGTGAACAAGGGGAAGGCCTTCAGTAAAACAAACTGACATAGCAGTTGTAACGCTGGACTCAAATAAGAACAATAATGAGGAAGACTCAGGACCAAGCAGTGTTTCATTCTGTGTGTGCAGGGTCGCTCTGAGTGGGGACCAACTCAAAGACCTCTAACAACAACAGCAACAACAACTCCACAGGGCTGTGATAAGGAGCCAATGCCAGTCATTATTTCATCATCATTACAAGGAAGTTATATTCATAACTAGAAGTAGACAATGGCAATTGGAAACATTTGATAGAACATTGGGTGCAGTGAGCTTATGTTCATGTGTGGGGAACACCTTGGAAAGGAGGTAAGAATGGCCACAAAGTTGACAAATGCGACCCATGTCACTGAGTTGTACGTGTAGGTATTTTTGAGTTGGTGTTATTTTTTCTGTGCTTATTTTCAATGACAATAAAAAGTTCATTATCACATTGCTTCCGGGAATATGCAAAACTGTCCATATCATTGCTCCTCATCAGTACTGCACATAATTCTTTTAAAAATTATTTTCTAATTAGATAAGTTTAAAATGCTGCTTCTATGTCTTGATTTGCTTTCCTTTGATTACTGTTGGGGTTGAATTTTTGTTAAATATTTATTAGCCATTTGTATTTCTCTGAGGGAAGTATAGAGATCTGTTTTCTAAACCTATGTGTTCATAAGTACCTTGTGTGTGTGTGTGTGTGTGTGTGTGTGGTGTGTGTGTGTGTGTGTGTGTAGGAGCTGCTTTTCTGTGACTAAGGGTATTGTCTTTAGTCTGACCATGTCTTACTCTTCTTACTGGACTAATTTTGTCTCCTTATGATCAATACATGTTTCTGAAGGCTTCTACCTATTGATTAATTATCCATTTCAGAGTTTTGCCAGAGATCATTGTAGGTCTATAAGCTTATGATCCCTGAGCACCATATTTTTGTCCTATTCAAAGAATTTAAAAAATATATAATAAAAATAAAATATTTGAACACACAGCCAATTGCTTGAGTTTCCACTCCACAATGGAGATTGTTTCTGCAGCACCTCCAATCTGGGCATGACTATGGGGATGGGGCAATGAGTATCCAGAGCACAGAGGACTCACTGACAAAGTCAACATCTAAGACTCCTGGTCAGGAGGAGGCTGAACCCTAACTTGTATAACTTAAACCCAGCACTCCTTGTTTGTTCTCCAGGCCCTCTAGTTGGGATCTTTGACTTATTTTCCTACTTTTGGGTTCAGGTTCAGACCATTTACCATTCCCCTCCTCCCGATGTTGACCAATGGCTGGCCAAGATCTGCCGACCACATTGGTCCCTAGAATCTCTTTTGCCGTGGTCTACACAGCCCTGACAACCTATCCATCCTATCCCAGTGGTGTGTCAGGATTTCAATTCTTAACCACTGTCCACAGAGCTTGTGTTCTTATTCAGGGGGATCATAGGACTCGGCTCAGAACTCAGAGTTCTTAATGGCAGGGTCAAGATCAAGTATTTGCTTTCTTTGCTTTTAATAATGAAAAAGTATTAAGTATGGGGTAATATAAACACCATTTACTAAGCACTGACGCTGTGCTAAGTGGTTCATAAGCATTCTCTCATGGTGTTTTTTTGGTAAGGATATAAGATAGGTTCTTTTCACCAATGAGGATTGTGAAGCTTAGAGTAGTCAACAGTGTGTGTCTGAGGCCACACAGGTGGCAGGATGGGGTGGAGCTCCTGACATCCAAGTCCAGGATCTAAGTCCAGGGGGACTCAACACCACCTGGGATCCCCTGCTGGCCTCCTTTTCGCTCTCAATCTAGTTTTTAGCCCTTTTTACAAAGCCTTTATCTCTTGCGTCCCCTCTCTAATGACAATCACAATGCAAACTGGGAATACTTTGCCACTCTGCTGGGCTGATGTGGGTTTTCTCTACCCTGACTCTGCCATGTGGCCACCCAGGGAGCTGGCTGGGTTTACTCTTCTTCAGAGTGGCCCCACTTGTGATGGAAAAGCCTCACCAGCCAATTGAGGGCCTCTTTGGTGTCACGCTATATTTACTTGGAAAGTGGATTAGTTTCTACTCATTTCCCAGCTACTTCCTTCCCGTTTGGTCCTTCTCTCCGTTGGACTGATAATCCATTACACTTATCTCCTCCTTTCTAGAGAGTCAGGGAGCTCAGCAGTATATCTAGCTTCGAGGCCACCCTATTAGTCAGCAAAATATCACCAGGCTTTCCGCAAATCCTTTCAGCTCCAAGGTAATTTCAGCGTATGGTGGATGTAATTACTGCCTACCATAGGCAGGACATCTGCCTAAGTGAACATTTGTAGATAGTGAGGAGGCCAGGGCTAAAACTCCTGGGCTGGGTGCTAATAATTCTTGCTTCCTCTGCCTCTTTCAGAGCCTAGGACACAAAATACCTGAGAAGCAACCTTGTATCTGGTTGATCCCTCTCTCATCTTGTGGCTCCAGCAGCTTTTTAGAGGTGGCAGAGTTGATAGTCACAGTCCCTGCTGTTTGTTCGTGAACCCAGATCGCATCCCATGGAATGCAGTGTCCTTTTGCTGAGATAAGAAAGTGAAAACCCGACACAATTAGACAGGGTGCGGTTCAGGATCACTTAAACAGTGAGTGATAAGTGGTTTCCTGTTTATGGGGGCAATGGCTTTCATGGGGGTGCTAATATTGCTGCTGCAGAAGTTTTCATGGGTGTGGTAGTTCAGAAGACTGTAGGTGCGTCCCGCACACCTGTGAAGGGTTAGACCTGTGTAAGACCAGGGAAAAGCAAGACCCCTAGTCTGCCCCACTTCTGGTCTACTGCTGAGGAATTGACTTCACCTTCTAACGATATCTTTGCAGGTCACTGAAGAATCTCCCTAGAGGGGCAGAGCACTCTGTATGCAGTCCTTGCTTAGAAGGCTGCCCCTGCCACCATGAGAGAAGGGGAAGGGAGAAAGCCCAGCAGTCTTCTCAGCAGTCACGAAGGGCTGCTAATCCTGAGGAAGCTTGGCTATGACTGTGCTTTGATGTCAGATGGTGCCACGCACATCCCTTCACCCAGTCATTTGTAATCATTGCTTGTGGCCATTCCCTAACCCTTCTGGGAGATGATTTTCTGAAATTCCCAGACTAGAGGAAGGAACCAAGTGAGGTCCTTTTCTCCATGAAGCAGCTCAGCAGTACGCAATGCTTGAGGAAGAGAACTTTCTAAGGATGATGTCTTGTTGGAAGCACCCGATCCTCCACAGAGTTATTGCTGGTACTTACTATTAGCTGCCAGCAAGTGGGGCCCATGTCACTGTGACTCACATGACAGGACAACTGCTCCAACAGGGGTTTCTGGGCTGTAATCTCTATGGAAGCAGATTATCAGGTCAACTTTGATGGGCCCACTGGGTGGTGCCTCAAGAAACTTCAAAGACTAACATTTCATTGCTCTGTGGATATGCCCATGAACATGGGCCAGTTCCAGCTCCCCTGGCTACGTCATTGGAAAGGAGAGTCCAACTCCTAAGGATGTCCCAAGGGCATTTCTCCACCCTCCTTCTTTCGTGACCCTATGCTGGCACCCATTCTTCCTCCCACGACCCTCTACTTCTCTGCCAAGTTTGACAATCCGTTGTAATGGGTAGTCACAACTCACCGGCCGTACTCATGATTATTGGGATTTATGATCCGCAAGTTAGCAGGGCACCATGAGTCGGGATCAGAAAGGATTCAGACTATGGTCCTTTTGTCCTCAGCATCTCTTCTCAGCCGTGGTGGCAAATATGTCCCTTTGGTCCTAAGCTCCTCAGTCACGTCATCCTTTGGCCTCTGCCCTGCTCCAGCATGTGTCACAAAGTTCCTTTAGTAATTGCCCAAAGGTCTCCCCACTCTGCAAGTCAGCCTCCTGCCTGAAGGCATGCAGCTTTACTCATCCTGTGAGTGGAAAAGCCGCTGCTCTGTTTCATGGTGTCCATGCTGCTGTGGCCACTTCAGGCCGAGACCTCGGTCCACTGGTGGGCTTTTCTCTCTTGATGGTCATGGGATTTCCTCTTCCTGGCTCGGAGATGCCCTGCTTTTATAAGTGGGAGAGCAAAATAGACCAATTCCCAAGCTAGAGCTCTTGACACCTTCCTAAAGAGCCCTGGTAGCATAGTGGGTTATGTGTTGGGCTGCTAAACACAACGTCTGTGGTTCGAGACAACCAGCCACTCCCTGGGAGAAAGATGAGGCTTTCTACTCCCATAAAGATGTAAAGTCTCAGGAACCCATAGGAGCAGATCTCTTCAATCCTATCAGGTGGCTATGAGTTGGAATGGACTCAATGGCCATGGATTTTGTACTTGATACCTTATGACCTGCTCACACTCATTCACGGGTGACAGTTACAGTGGCTCTGGATGTTATGGAATTTCGTTTCATGCTAATGGCATCTAACCCTGTGCCTGACGTCAGCTCTTGGTTTTCTTTGCCAGCAGTGTGTCCTATCACTGCTGTGCTCCAGGTGACCAGCAGTTGTGGAAGCCTTTGGGTTATTTGCCTCTAACTACAGCCAGCCTCTGGTTTCTCCCAGGAGACCGTACAAGTATCATTTTCTGTGTGTCATGAGGTGAGAAAAGGTTAGCGACACTGGTTTAACCTTTCTAATTTTCCTCCCTGTAAATTGAGATTTTTGTGGCTCTTCCCCCTTTTCTATAGGGACTTAGGTGGGACTCAAATGCTCGTAGGCATCTGAAGGGGCTTCATGACCTGAGGTCAGGGAGCTAGGGCTCTGTCTCTATTTTGATGTCACTGGCTGTCCTTTTGAGAAAAGAATGGATTTCCGTGTTTATCTTCTTCACTGCTCTGCATCGACTGGGTAGGGTCAATGTCTGCATTGTATCTTTTCCATAGATCCGGTGCTTCGGGAAATTGTCTCAGGCAGGCATCCACTGATGCAGAAGCTCCTTACTCCTCTACCCACTGATGCTTGGGATGCATGTCACAGGGGTTCTATTCCCCATGCTCTATCTTGCGTCTCAGTCCCCATCCACACAGACAGAGACCTGCCCCTCCTGCTGCAAGCTGGCTTCGGCTCCCTGTGAGCTTGCACTCCCTCTGACAGCAGCCACTTGCCTGGGTCCCAGAGCTTCTCCAGTTTCCATGGTTCCAGCCTCTGTGCTCTGAGGTGAGAGCTGGTGTTGGCACCAGGTAGTCCTGGAGGTGACCTGCTCCTTTTCAGTCCCTTAGAGAGAGACCACATCAGAGGTAAGGATCGCCCTGGCTCTTCTCCTCAGTAGCTGAACCCAAAGGTGTTCTGTGAAGTATGTGAAAAACTAGTCACTCAGCAACATACTAGGCCAGGTTAATGCTGGCTCTCTCAGTGGTGGAGTTGGGATCATTTCCTTTTCTTCCTCAGACCTTCCTGATCTTTCTTTGGACTTATTATCATGAACCTGGAAGTAGATGTTCGGCTGTATTTTTAAAAGATGCCCTTCACGACCTGCTGTATCAAGGCAAGTCACAGCCCTGGTGCTCCTTCCTACTGGCCAGCTCCACACTGCTGCCTCGCTCCCGAGTCCGGGGACTGGAAGGGGTGAGGACCAGGGGTTGCAGACAGTAATCTAGGCCACTGCATTTCCTTTGTGCGGGTATTGCGCTGGCAGCTAATTCCAGGATGCTCGTCTGTATGGTGGCAGTGTGACTTTCTCTTTCCCCCCAAGGTGTTTGATGGCCTTTTTACAGTGGTACTTTGAATAACTTTCTCTCTCTCAGCAACTTCCAAATAGTAAAAACTATCAGGCGAGTCCTCCTGTCTTTCCACGTTTCTTTTTGGTTTCTGCTCCATTCCTCAGCCATAGCCTCCTCAATGTCGCTTCCTTCACCTCCCTTTTTTTGTCCCTGTCTTCCTGCACTGCCCTCCTCTCTCCACCTGAGCTTTGAAGATCCCATCTTCTATGGGGGTGGAGAGAAAGGATTTAATCATGTCATGGTGAGAGAATTGCAAATACAGGTGAACCATAGGAAGAGTGGATTTCAGAAGCAGTACTTATCCCTTCATCTTCCAAAGGGTAATTTAGCTTTCCAAAGGCAGGGCAGAGGAGGCAGAGGAGAGTGGGTGGTCCAGTAATAGAATTCTTGCCCTCCCTATAGGAGACCCGGGTTCAATTCCTGACCACCACATCTCAAGCACAGCTACTATCTGCTTGTCAGTAGAGTACTGCATGTCGCTATGATGGTTTTGGTGGAGCTTCCAGACTAAGCCAGACTAGAAAGAAAGACTGTAGATCTATTTCCAAAGTCAGCCAATGGAGTGGGGGAGGGAGGGAGGGCAGGGACACAACCCAGTGAATCACAGTGTTCTCACTGAATTGTGCATGGCTCACTGTTTGTCTGAGCCAACTGCACTGCAACGAATAAATGACAACTGATGTCTTCCCTGCCCTGTATGCCATCCTACTTCCTTCCCCTCGGTTGCTCAGCCTGTGGGCCATGCTTCCTATGGGGAGAGAGTCTGGGATTCAGGGCACAGGCCAGAGCTCCTCTTGTGGTACCTGCTGTCTGTTTGGGTTAGGAGGGTCTCATTCCAAGGGGCTTTTCCTTCTCATCACATTCCTCCATCAGACCCCGCCCCCCAACCAATGCTGGCAAGTTCACTTCAAGAATCCTTTAGGTAGACCAGTCAACCCCCAACTGGCATCAGTGCTAGGTGGTGGTTGCCATGGACACAGTATTGACTGAGTCTGCAAGCCAGCTGAAGGTTCACCTTTCCAGGTCATTCTCATGCTGACCTGGAGGGTGCTTTCCATTCTCAGGAGAAAGCTGCAGGTGTCTGTAACCTGATTACCATATATACTCAGGTTCAAGCTGACCCAAATATCAGCTGAGCCACGTAATTTTACCACAAAAAACTGCATTAGACATGTACTGAAAAACTCAGCATATGCACAAGTATATACTGTAATCTTTTTCTGCTGAGTAAAGTCAGTGTACCTGTTCTACAGGGGAATCCACATCATCTCCCAAAGGTTAGGTGTTGAAGCTGGCATTGCTGGTTGGTGTGCACATCAGGGTTCATCAGCAGCACATCCCAATGAGAAAACTGACATGGGATTGAGTAGATTTCTCCCCTCTGCTGTCTCTGCACCCTACCCCACTCCCTTTAACTAGTTACCTCCTTATCTGCTCATCCACTTCAAGGCTTTGATGGAAGTATCAGTTCATTAGTTTCCCATTGGTCTTAGACATGAAAGAAAATTCTTCTTGTGCACATGATCCTCAGGCCACATATCTCTCCTTCACAATTCATACCAACATGGACATATTGCACGTCTGTGTGAGACTAGACTATTGGGCTGATGCCTTCTATACCGCTATGCTCTCAGGTTCTTGAACTGCAAACTCTTAACAGGGCCGTGTTTGATTCGGCTCATCACGGCATCCCAATATCCAAGGACAAAGTTTGGCACATAGGAAATGCTCAGTGTACAGCAATTGAACGAATGAATGGATTAACCTTTTGGCTCTGGGACCTTGGCAAATTCCTTAACCTCTCTGAGTCTCGGTTGGAAAATAGAGATTTTCATGCTCGTGTAAGAAAAGTTGGGGACTTCTATGGGACAATGGTGGTAGAGTGCCAGGGGTGAGACCTGGTGTTCGTATAAGCACACATGAAACAGGAAGTCTCCCCTTAGTTTCTCTTTCATCCCGGAGTGTCACGTGGAGAAATTTACAGGGTTAAAGAATCCGAAGGCACTCTTTCCTATTTGCTTCTCCTTCCTTCACAATAGCATTTTTATGTGGTTAGCTGAGGCACACAATGGGGAGCCCGAGATCAGAGGCCCAGCTTTTGGTCAGCAAGGGGACCTTGCGTAAAGCATTGGTCCTCTCTGTGTCACAGTGCCCTCCTCTGTGCGATGAGATGTGAGTAAATCATCTCCTCACTCTCATCCCCCCCCCCAACTCTCTCCATCTCTGCAGAAGGGTCAAGGTTGACATTGACCACTGCTGATCACACTGCGAGATGAAGGGAAGCAAAGAGAGCACATGACGCCTGAGTCGGGGGAAGAAATCAGGCTATTGGCCTCTCTATTTTGAGACCAGCCACGTTTATTTTAGTCATGCAGGTGAAGAATATTTCCAAATCTATCATCGTGACAATGCCCCTTAGTTACAGCGCATGGATTTCTAGTGTATTTTTCTTCAAAAGAGCCTGAAGGGCTTTGTGTGTACTGTCTCATTAATTCTCTGGGCATCCCACACGTTGGAGGGGAAAGCATGAGGAGCTCTGTTTTATATGCAGAGAAACAAAGCTTCAAAAGGGTGAAGTCATTGGCCCAAGGTCATGCAGCAGGTCTCTATCTAGCACACTTGCCTGTTAACATATTTGGCTTCCACTCTCTGCCAAGGAATCCAGGCACCGGTGTGAGATCACTGTTCTGAGTGACGTGGCATTGACAGTTGAGGTTTTCTGGAGGAAAGATTCTTTGCTCCTGAAGTGAGAAAGGTTGCAAGCAGAGAGAGAGAGAGCTTGAAAGGACCGAAGGTTGATGGAAAGTATCCTGGCCAGCTCCATCCCTCACTTCAAGCATCCTTCCCTTGGACCCATTAAGGCCCCAACTCATGGGCCCCAGGCATCAGGTGTGGTGGTGGTTACCATGGAGACAGGCCTGGCTGAGTTGAGTCTGCCCTCACTGTGGGTGTATGCTTGCTTATAGGTCATCTTCCTGATTTTTCCTGAAGGGAGTCTGTTGTTCTCAGTCAGTAGAAATCTGTCAGCTTGTGTGATCTGTTCAGTTTGTTTCTGCTAAGTTAGTCCAATGTCCCTGTTCTTCAGGGGAATCCACATCCTCTCCAAGAGGCTGATTTTGGGAAAGTGGTATTTCTGGTTGATGGGTGCATCAGGGTTTCTCAGCGCAATGTCTTATCCTGATTTGCACTAGGTATGAGACCTTGGGCAGGTCAATGGTACTTTCAGAGCCTTAGTCTTTTCTTAGGAGTCCTGGTGGCATAGTGGTTATGAGTTTGGCTGAGAAATGCAAGGTTAGTAGTTCAACACCACCAGCAGCTCCTTGGGAGAAAGACTGGACTTTCCTACTCCTGGAAACCTAGTCTCAGAAACCCACAGGGGGTCAGTATGAGTCAGCATGGACTTGATGGCAGTGAGTTTGGTGTTGGTACTAGTCTTTTCTTCTGTAACAGAGATTAACAGGGTTATTGTGAGTATTTTAGGAGTCGATGGATCTGATCATTGTCTGGGAACCATAAATGTGCCGGGGCTATCCAACCTCCGTAATTAGTGCCCACTCTTCTGCGCTGAAGCTCCCTGCTTCTTTTGGAGGTAGACCACATTCTCCTCCCCCAGGGGTATCCAGGTACTGTGACTTCCTAACGTGATCAGTCAGACTGAGACCAGAGTCTGCTTTCCCTCTTGTCCACTGGCAGGTGACGGTACTGCAGGTCTTTTGTTGGTGGGCTTGGTCCTTTAGGCTGTCCAGTCTTTGTGTCACTCTCAGGACATGAATTATTTAGTGCCTGGGTAGAGCTTTCTGAGATCACAGATGAAAGGCCTCGTAGAAGTTCAAAGTCTGTCTTTTGATCATTATTCTAGTCAACATATTTTTGGGGGAGAAAATAGATCACAGTGGAGCAAATTTTATAAAGAGTAGTGTCAAAGGAAGCCCCAGAAATGGACTCAAAGCAGAGTCATGTGGCCCTGTTAATGGACTCGTTAAAGCCTGGGTTCATGGGACACAGTGGGAGAATTAATAGGTCCCCTGAAGAGTCACACCCCTCTTCCTGTCTCTCTTAGATTAGTGCAAATGTCAGCTAGTGTTGCTCAGTCCCTTTTGCTCACTGTCAGGAGCCAGTCAATCTCCCCTGCAGGCACAGCCCATGGTAGGTAGGATCAATGCTGGATCAGCTTCCAGGGTAAGAGAAGAGGCTCATGGGACACCCAGTCCACTCAGGAGCAGCTTGCTTGGCACCATCGCTTGCTTGAAGCCATCTCTGTTCTTGTTTTTAGCTGCTGTCAAATCAATGCCTGATTCATAGTGATCTTGTGCACAACAGAACACACTGCTACCCAGCCCTGCACCATCTCCATCATCAGTTACAGATCAGACCATTGTAATTCATAGAGTTTTCACTGGCTGATTTTTGCAACTATATCACCGGACCTTTCTTCCTGGTCCATCTTAGTCTAGAAGTTCTGCTGAAAACAATCCAGCATCACAACAAAGGATAAGCTTCCAATGGCACATGGCTGCCCAGGTGGTGCCTTGGTCGGGATATAAACTTGGCAGGCACAGAAGGCAGGAATGCTCTCACGGTTATACCCATGATCATCTCTAGATAGGTCCAAATGCAGTGATTTGGAATCACCAAAGGGAAAGATGAATTCTGAAAGGGAGACATTATATCTCATGACCTGGGCCTTTGCCAGACCCAGGGAAGCCTGTTCTATTGAGGTTGAACCATATAGATACACATCTACATATATTCTTCTTAATTTCTTCTAGGGAGCCCTAGAGGTTATGCATTGGGTTGTGCTCCACAAGGTCAGGAATCTGAAAGCACCAGCCACTTCGCAGTAGAAAGATGGGACTTTCTACTTCTCTAAAGAGTTACAGTCTCAGAAACACACTGGGGCAACTCTAGTCTGTCATTTAGAGTTGCTATGAGTTGGCATTGACTCGTTGACAGTGAGTTTTGAGTTTTCAATTTCTTCTAAGTCTGTGAGCCAAAAAGATAAAAAGAAAAAAGAAAAGAATTTTTTTCCCACATAAGCAACCAGTAAAGTTCTTGGAATTTTACTTTCCATGGCCCTGAACCACCAACTGGAAACCCTATAAATGACATTGTCTTAAGTGTTCGTGAGCTGTCGTGGTTAGGAAGGTAGGAGGATTGAGTGTCTTGTTTGGGTCCCAGCACCATGGCTCTGACTGGGCTCTCTCCTCTAGGAGGAAAGTGGACCTCTGGAAGAAGAGATTTTGGGTGGATCTTTCAAGAAGGACAGGGCACAGGATGTGGGAAAGTAGGGAATGGGAAAGGACATTCTGTGTAGCTCTGGTGAATGTTTGGAGATCGAAGTACAACGAGGCATGCCCATCCTAAACTGTGAAATGGTCCTGAGTCAGAGATAAAGCTGTGGAAGCAAGTATTGGTCAGAGGTGAGGGCTTCCCATATGTATGCTTCAGTAACTTCTTTTGAGACCCACTCCCTGCTCTAAGGACTCTGCAGATAACCAACTCCCCAAGGGTAGGGAGGCAGCTAACAATCTTCTCGGTATCCTTTTCAATCTTCTTTAATGCGGCACCTTAGGGATCAGTGCCTGCCTTCATTGACTGACAAGTTAAGTTTCCATCAGGAAGATCATGTACTCCATCCATGGGTCCTGTTGATGTTGGGGAGAGACAGCCTCCACTTGTTGGAACTGTGACTCCGCACTGCACGAGGGAATGTCACAAGACGTCGCATGTTTGCTTTCGGGGCTTGCTTCAAGAAGGAGCATCAGCATCTCTCAGGCAGGATGGAAGAGGGCTTAAGAGAAAGGTGGAGGGAGATGCGGCTCTTTAGCTCCAGTTACTGGTTTCCCTCGACATGAATCGCTCCTCACTGAAGGAACCAGCTGGAAAGAAAGGGAAAGGAAAGACACTATGGAGAATCCAATGGGGGGATCTAAGAGGACAGCTAGCTCCACGCCCCTCATTTTACAGGTCTGGGGGAGCATAGGAAGGTCTCGGGGTTGAGGGCAGAGTTTGTGCTGTGCAAAGGGCACATCTGCTAACCCCTCCTTTCTCTCCTCCGCAAGTCTCGGTTAATTTCCAACAACATCAACTGCCTATTACCACTCCAGTGTCGCCGCTAAACCCAGTTGTCATGTGAATTTTCCAAGAGCAAGCCTCTTTGACTGAACAGGTGTGCGCTCAGCCCACTGAATGCCGAAATTCTTCTCCCTTGACTCTCAAAAGGAGGTCGCCCGCTGCGCCCCACCTTGCAGTGTCTGCTCACCACCGTGTGACATCCGGGTGACTGTTTATTCGGTTACATTAAGCTTGGCTTTGTGTGACACAAAATCATTGTAAAATAATGCATTATTAAGTGAGTTTTCACATAAAGGGGAAGAGACCTAGCAGGCTGTCACTGATTGCTTTATTGTTGGAAGGAAAATAAACAAGTAAAACGTGTCCGGGGCAAAGCAGGAGCCGTTTCAAGGAGTGTTCTGGGGAGATGAGCATGATACATTTTATTGATGGAGCTTCGTAAAACATGCCAGCTAGCAAACCCGGGCCTTGGTGAAATCGCAGTTACTCACATAGCCCTTCGTGAGGTCGCAGACACTGGCACGTATGCTGCAAGTATGTTCATGGGACAATCCATGCGCATTGAATACATGGACGTGATGATGCATGGGAAAATATGAGACAAGAAAGGGAGGCCCTGCCATCGGCTGGGATTTGGTTAATAGACATCATGACCAGCTGGCAGAGTCAATGATTCACTCGTGAAGAAGAGAAGCAGATCTTTGGGGGTGCGTTTCATTTCTGGGCATTGTATTTATTGGCTCAAGGTCCTCAGAGGAAAGGGACTGCGAACCCCATTCATTGTGAATGCTACCACAGAAATGGAAACATCAACGTTTTCCAGACTCCGGAACTGATGTTCTAAGGATACTTCATGCCCACCTGGTCTCACCTGACCCTGACAACACCCTGAGAGTCGGTAGGTTATGGATTATTCTCATTCTTATCGCTATTTTGACAAAAGTGAGGTTCTGCAAAGGCTGTGATTAGCTTGAAGTTAAATTGCTGGTAAGGGGCAGAGCCGATCTCGCTCTCCCGGACCCTGGTTTCATTCTTTCAACAAAGATGCCTTGAGTGCCCACACTCTGTGCCAGGGCATGAGGGCATGGCAGAGGCTAGTGTGAGTGGTGGACAGCGATCCAATGAACACAGACAGTTCACATAATATACCCGAGAAGAAACATAAAGCAGGGCGGAGGTGATCATAGAAGCTCACGCTGAGGAGGTGACATTTAGTCATTGTCTTCTTTGATGGAGGGCGGGAAAGATCCCGTGGCTCTCAAGAGAAGAGCTTCTCCGGCCAAGAGAACCACTGTGAGACAGCCCTCTAGTGGGAGGGCCACCTGGTGAGTTTGAGGAACAACAAGGAGGCTTTGGGGATACAGGACAAGGAGAACGGTGGGAAATGAGAGTAGGGATAACACAATGGCCTTATTATCAGAGGTCTTTGAGAGCTAGGTCATGGCAAGGAACTTGAAAGCCATTTTAAGACCGAAGGCTTAATCTCATGGGGAGGGGGAGGGACTGAAGGATGGGAGAGAAACTCCGAAGTTCTTGGAGTGGCAGAGATGAGAGGAGAGGGGAGAAACTGGAAGAAAGGGCAGTGGTCAAGTCAAGCCAACAAGATTTACTGATGGGCTGACCTGACCTTCAAGGCAAAGTAAAAGCATCCAGGTCCCCAACCTTACTGCCATAGAGTGAACTCTGATGCCCACCAACTTTAGGGGACACAGTAGAGCTGCCTCTTTGGGCCTGAGACTTGAAGTCTACAGGAGTAGGCAGTCTTCTCTGTTGCCCGTGACACGACTGCTGGGTCCACCCCATTGACTTTGCTCAATGTGGTTCAATGTATGACCCACTATGCCACCAGGGCTCCTAAATGGAAGAGAGAAATGTCTGCAAACATTAAGTGTAGGAAGCATCTGACTCCTTCTTCACCAGAAGAAGAACACATCGCATTAACCTCCCAAGGTTAATTCCTGTGAGATAAAAGTCACACATACCTCCTCTCATCTCTAACCCCTTAAAAAAATCTGACAGCAGTTGTCCCTCCCACAGAACTCACTGGTTTTTGGTGGGGTTTGATAATTCCTTGTAATCACCACACAGAACTCACGGACAAGAGTCGGGATGACAGGGTTTATTAGAGGAGTAACAGGTTATAATTCAGGATCAGAAATAACTTCATATGTTAGGCTGAGATCTCTAGAGAAACAAACCCAGCAATATTCATCATCCGTGTTTAAGAAATAACCTTTTATCAAGAATTAACTTCATATCAAGGAAGTAGCCCTGGTGGTGTAGTGGTTAGACTCTGGGCTGCGATCCACATGGCTGACAGTTCAAAACCACCAGCAGCTCTGAGGGAGAAAGATTAGGCTTTCTACTACCATAAAGAGTAACTGTCTGAGAAAAACACAGGTCTCTATGAGTCAGCATTGGCTGGATGACAGTGAGCGAGAACCCCACCTCATCCAACTGAAGCCCATGGGTCCGATGCTAGCGAGAGGCCCCTCCAGACTCACCCAGCTGCTGACTGATGAAGCAGAAAGGCGAATCGAGAAGCTGGAAGATCATAAGCCTGTGAGTACAGCGTCCTGTGGATCCAAGTTTGGTAGGAACATGACAGGATACCAACAGTTCCCAGGGTCAGCGGGCCACCTTGGCAACCTCACAACCACTACTCCGTTGAAGTCATACTTGTCAAGGACACCAGCGATGCTCAAGTTGTACATACAATCGACAAGTCTCTGTCCTCATGGTACCAGAACTCTCAGTAGCATTTGACTCAACTGACCCCTCCTGCTTCTTGGAAAGTTTCCTCATATCTTGGTTACCTCCTCCTTTGGTCTCAGTGGCAGATCCATTTTACTCTTCCTGGACAGATGGTCCCAGCTTTTCAGACTCGACAAAGGGAAATGTTCCCCGGTGCAGCAGCTCTTGCCTGGATTTCACAGCTGAACACCGTGTCTCATCCCAGAAGTTCTAACCAACTGATGGGGATTAATGGCCATGCATTTCAAGTGGCCCTGGGACATTATACCCTTGCTGAATCTAATGAGAGATTTATCCCTGGCTAGTAGGTAAGAGGACTTCTTTGGACAAAGCTTGTACAACTAAATTAACTATATATTAAATATATCATTCCATCCTGCCGATGTTTCCATCTGAATTGGCAGAAGGCGTAAAAAACTTAAAAATTTCCAAAGGCTTAAAAAACTCATTAAAAATTTTCCCGGAGAAAGAATAACATAAGATTTGCACCTGAATGGAGAAGCTTGCTTAAGCTTGTAGACAGTTCATTTGTTTTGACAGGAGAAAACTCCCAAACCAAGCCTGTTGTCATTGAATGATTCCAAGTCATAGTCCACTGCTAGAGGACAGCGCAGGGATGCCCTATAAGGTGGTAAAGGCCTTGATCTTGACGAAAGCAGGCTGCTGTGTCTTTCTCATGCAGAGAAATGGGTGGGTTCAACCATGGACCGTTGGGTTGGAAAGCAAGTGTTTAAGTCCTGAACCCCCAGGGTTATTTCATAAGAGTAGACAAAGTGCTGATACTCCATTGAGAGCTGTGATTCCATGTGCTCAATGGAGTGAGAAGCAAAGTCAGTAGCTGTGAATGTGGAAGAACACAGGGGTAAGGGTATTGAGGAAGAGGAGGGAGGGTGACCTGAAAAGTCCAGTCGTACAAGATTGCTGAGTGTTCCTGAGGGTCCCCTTGAGCTTTGTGGTTAGGGATTTAAAGTGAGACTTGTCAGCATCCTTGTGTCCTTTCCACCCAGGCACCCTCAGCTGGTCCAGTAGGGAAGGCAGAGGGTTGGCTCAGCCTACATTTCAGGACAGTTGTGAAGGGGCTGGAGGAAAAGGGGATGAAGTTGTAACAGAGTCTGTGCAGTGGTGGGCTTGGAATCTGTGGTCCTAATGGGAGGGGAGGAATGCAGAGTAATGGGGGAGGGGGAAAGGTCACAACAGGAGGCTGGCCATTTCCCTCTGAGTTTCCACCCTGCCTTCTTGGAAAGTGCTCCTGATTTCACCAGAAAAGCCAAAAGAAAGAAATGCACCAATCTTGCTTGCAGCCGATCAATGACCCTCTTTGTCCTGAGTGCCTTTCTTTACTTTTCTCTCCTCCAGTGGTCTTTTGTCCATTGCTGTTTACCTGGGCACCTGGAAGCACCTCCTCCTCCTTTATGCCCCCTTTACTTCTCTCTCCCCACAGCCCAGGGTTCACATACTTGCAGGGCAGGCTCCAAACACCCCCTGCTGCAACACAAATCCTGCTGCAAAGGCCTGTTCCCTCTGGTTCCCCACCTCTTCAGAATGACATGCCAATATGGATGGGAATAGACTGATTGTATCTCATGCCATCATTTTTGCTTCCTGTATACTGGGAGATCCCAATCTAAGGACAGGGAGGGGTTGGAGTGGGCGGGGCACTGTCTTCTTCACGCTGCACTTGTTTAGTGTGGAAGCACTCTGACTTCTGGGTTTGACATTCACTGTGCATTCTAAGGACTTTGGTCTAGAACTCACTTCCTTACTTCAGCCCCAGTGCTTTGATTATGGCAAAGTGCTTCATCACACAGGCTGCGTGTCTCGGCTTTGAACCATCAGTTAGCTCCCAGTCTCATCCAGTCTATCAGCCTACCACCCTCCTCCAGGGCCCAAGGTTAGACTCCCAAAGCCCAACTTTCATGGGTTTCTATAAGGGACGGAGAAAACCTTCTACCATACATACTCGAGTATAGGCTGACCCGAGTATCAGTCGCCAAGGCACCTAATTTTACCACAAAACTGCATAAAATATGTGCTGAAAAACTCGACTTTTTAAAAAAACATTTTATTAGGGGCTCATACAGCTCTTATCACAATCCGTACATATACATACATCAATTGTATAAAGCACATCCGCACATTCCCTGCCCCAATCATTCTCAAAGCATTTACTCTCCACCCAAGCCCCCTGCGTCAGGTCCTCTTTTTTTTTCCCCCTCCCTCCCCGCTTCCCCCTCCCTCATGTGCCCCCGGTAATTTATACATTGTTATTTTGTCATATCTTGCCCTATCCGAAAAACTCGACTTATAGACAAGTATATATGGTAATTTCTTTTCACATCTCAGCTTTGAATGCTTGACCCCTTATGGGCATTTTTAGATGTCAAATACTTTCAGCTTATCTCTTTTAGAACAATCCATAATAATGCCTGAGGTCTTTCTTGGGTCCTGGCTCAGCCTTTCTAGCACTTCCTTTTGATTTCAAACATGCAGATTCCAACTTCTAGCAATCCTGTAGGAGTTGAGTCGCCCCTTTAGAGTCTCTGAGACATCTTTATGGGAGCAAAGCGCCTCATCTTTCTTCCACGCAGTGACTGGTGGGTTTCAACCACTGACCTTGTGGTTAGAAACCCAAGGTGCAACCCAACTGGTCTTAGCTATATTTTCATACAGGTATATCCCTATCTGAATGTGTTACTTGGCTGTGGTCCACATTAAAAGTCATCCGCTATTCAGTGCCCACACAGATTCATAAGCGTTTCCAGCCATCTCGTCCCATCCGCTTGCTGCTTTATATCCAGGAGAAGTTAATGCCATTTCCAAATTGTAAGGTTAAGAAAAATGACATCACTTGGAAACAAGAAAATATAGCCTGAGCTTGCGCTCACTGTCGCGTTAAAATTCCTTAAACTTTGTGCTAAGCTGATGACTCTGAGAGCTGTCAGTTTAGATTCACATGGGATCATTGCTGAGGGCTGCTTGTCAGATTTCTCCCAGGCCCTTCATAGGATACTCTATTCAGAAGCAATATCAGTGGTGACCTAAGCCCTGAGCCCTGTGGGGACCTTGGCAGGCCCTATGGAGGTCCTTGTAGAACTGTAAAAGGCCACTGGTATGAGGGACAGACTAACCTGGCCTGCTGTCTCATTCATTTCCTGCTGAATGGCTGTGTGGCCTCAGTCAAAATGGGAAGACAAATGATCACATTTATTCATAAGCTCATTGCCAGACCTATTTGAAATTACACTTTCAAGGTGGTTAACATAATGCCTTGACCCTTGTGTGTTTATTACATATTGTTAACATGAAAAATAAATCTAAGTCCCTATTTAAACCCGTGTGCCCTTGAACCTTATCTCTGAGCCCCTCTGCCCATAACACTGGACTAACTGCATCCACCTGTAAGTGTTCACCTGAGGGTGAATGAGATGGCTTCTTTCTTAACACCCCCGGCACCTTTCAGTGCATCACTTCTGCTCAGGAATTTGGTAGGGATTTTACCAGAAAGATGTATCTGGGTACCAACCTATTTAACACAGGCTCATTAGTCAGATGTGGAAGAAAACTTGAAAACACCTTCAAGGTACCAGGGAGACACCACTTGGAAAAGAAAGCTTGGAAGACAGAAGGAAGAATGTTCCTTTTAGAAAGCAGGCGGCAGAAACCCATCCTGTTTCGCTTGCTGGGACACATGGCAATTGTGGTCAGTTTTGCCCCCCTGAAGCTGCCATGGCCACTGAAGAGAACAGGGTCTGTAAACAAAGGGCAGTGAGTTTTTTATGAGCATATAAAAGGAAGAGGTTGCTCATTGGTTTAAATGGTGAAGGTTGGAGGGTAGAGTTCAACCAAAGGTGCCTCTGAGGAAAGGACGTCGGCCAATCTACTTCCAAACTATCAGCCATGGAAAACCTGATGGAGCACAGGTCTACTCCGACACACATGACAGGCAAATCCATGACTTAGGTCTGTTGTTGCAGTTGTTACATGCCAGTGAGTTGGTTCCAATTCATAGCAACCCTACGCACACTAAGTGACCCTACTACACTAAGTGACCCTACTACACACACTAGGAAACCCTAAGCACACTAAGCGACCCTAAATACAACAGAATGAAACACTGGCCAGTCCTGCATTAGCCTCAGCATTATTCTCATGTTTGCATGCATTGTTGCCACTATATGTCAGTCCATCTCGTCAAGGGCCTTCCTCTTTTTCACTGCCCCTACACTTTACCAAACAAGATGCCCTTCTCTAGGGACTGGTCTCTCCTGATAACATGTACAAAGTCTGTGAGACCAAGCCTCGCCAGCCTCGCTGCTAAGGAGCAATCTGGTTGTATTTCTTCCAAGACACAATTGTTAGTTCTTTTGGCAGCCCGTGGTCCTTTAAATATTCTTCAGCAACACACATGGATTTTTCTTTGATCTTCTTTATTCAGTGTCCAACTTTTGCACGCATATGAGGTGATTGCAAATACCATGGCTTAGATCAGGTGTACTTCAGTCCTCAAAGTAACATCCTTGCTTTTTCAGAATACTCTCTGATAATGAGTTACTAGATTCAAATAGCAAAGCAGCCCATTTGTGGTAGGACGGGGCCTTTTGGAGTCAAACAAAACTGGGTTCAGTTTGGGGCTCCATCCTTTTCCCTTCTGAGTCCCAGTTGTTGCATCTTTCCAATGCAGATGATCATACCTATCTTAGCGAGTTTTGTGAATATATAACATCATCGTGTGTATAAAAACTCCAGCATCCGTCCCAGGATAAAGCTCAGAAGACTGACCTGGGTAGGAAAGAAGGAAGAATGGGCGTGCTAAATGTGCACAGGAAGGAAGTGGAAAGGATATTGTTGCACTGTAGGGACTGCAATCCCTGTCATGAATCAAAATGTGTATGAATTGTTGAATGCAAATGGGTTCAATTTCCTCTGTAAATGTTTGCTCAAATCACAATAAAAAGTTTTAAAAAAGAAAGAGCCTAGCATAGTGCCTGCCCCATGGGAGCTGCAGAAGAAATTCTATGTGCTCTCTACTCCCCCCCACCCTCTTGGTCTTAAGGTTGATCCTCATCTATCTACTGAATAGAACTTATTCTTAAATCCTTCCATCTTTAAGGGGAAAAGCTTTGAGTACCATAAAACATTAGCAAATGGTGATTGAGTGGGAATTTTCTGGGGAGAAAGCATATGAGCCTGCAGTGTGTGTTCTTTTGATTTGTAGATATATTGTAATTACTTTTCACCATACAAAACCCACTTGAGGTACCGTTAAGAAGAGGAATAATACTGCTTTTGCTGCTTATATTTTTCCCCTTTATCCTTTTTTTCTCATGCAAATCAGAAATATTAATCCTTTGTGACTCCTTGGCCTCTGGGCTGTGGGAAAAACCTGTCACCTGGCTTGTTGTTCCCCGCCCCACACCCTGAAAACAACATAATTGTTAAGAACTCATAGCCTCTGAGTACAATTTCAGCCCTCTCATTGATAGGATAATAACCCAAGCCAACACCGTTAGATGAAGTTACAAGTCTGAACATAAAGTAGAGATGAAGGCATTATTTGGACAAGATGATTGGAAGCTCCCTATAAAGTTGCCCAAATCATTATAGACAGAATAGATTTGGGATAGCACATTTTGGCCAAGCTATGAAGTAACCTAGTATCTAGTTCATCTCTCAGTGGTCCTCACCCTGGCCTTGGTCTCAACATTGGGGCTTCTTAACTCTGGCTTCTCCTCCCAAGGCTTAGTCATTCTTATTTCCCATGTCTCTTCAATGGACATCAGGAAAGCCCCTGTGGGCTTTCTTTGTCACCACTGCTGAAGGGTGGGTAAAAGACACAGTCTCAGTACCCACCGGCTCAATGTGCTCTTCTTTGTCCTTATGTCCAGGTCCCAGCTTCTTAGAGTCACCAACAAGCATGCCTCTGCCTCCTCCTGACTCATTTGCATGGAACCTCACCTGGGTCATGAAAGATTCCTTCCCGTTCCTGTCTCACCGTAGCAGATATGGTAAGTATATTTTTATTGTTATCTGCAATATACCATGCTCATAATTAAGGAAGCTGTGCATTCAGGTTAGTGATGCATGGCTCTACCCCGATCCCCCAGCCCCCATGGGCAAAGGAAGTAGTTTGATGTTTTCTGTCTCCCAGAGGTACCCCACTCACCAGAGCCCTTCACCCAGGTCTGGTCTCTCCGGATCGACAGCTTCCGGGAGGAAGCATGTACTTGGTTGGAGCCATATCCCATCGTTCCAGCTTTTTAGGTCTGTGGTATTTCTAGCATTCCTTTGCCAGTCATCAGATGCAGTGTAAATCTGCAATAGGACTATGGCTTCCAGGTATAGGGATCGGACTCTTAAGTGATTCCAATGAAGGGACCTCCTAAGATAGGGTTGTTTTTAAGGGGTCAGAGGTCCTCTCCAGCTCCTCAAGGGACTCCCTTGCATTTTAGATGACTCCTAAAAGGAACGCAAGGTATTACCTTTGCTGCTTTGATTCTGCAACAACCTTCCAGGTAAGGATGTTAGGTCTCCTTCTGGTTCTACAAATATCTAGACTGAGTTTATTAAGATTGCAGTGAGGGTGACTTAACTCCTAAGCCAGAATTCTTCCCAGAGTTGACTTTGTTTCTCCACCCTTTCTCGACTTGGGCTGCCAGGTTCAAATCCAGGAGCCCTCAAGGAGGACATGGGTACAACGTATTGTGGTTGTGCGCCATTGAATCAAGTCTGACTCATGGTAATCGGTGTCTTTGAGTCAGTTCTGACTCGTATGCAGCAGCCCTCTCGGTAACAGAACATAACACCCCCTTGGCCGGCACCGTCACCCAATGGTTCTCAGGGTTGAGCCCATTGTTGCAATCCCTGTGGCAATCATCCTGTTGAGGGTCCTCCTCTTGGGGGATGTCCTTCTACTTTGCCCAGCATGATGTCCTTTCCCAGGGACTGGTCTCTCCTGATAATACACCTGAAGAACATGGACTGTGTTTCCCATCCTTGCTTCTAAGGAGCATTCTGGCTTACTTCTTCCAAGATAGGTTTGTTTGTTCTTTTGATAGTCGATGGTATTTTCAGTATTCTTCATCAGCCCCCTCATTCAAGGGCACTGCATCCTCTTCAGTCTTCTTAATTCTTTCATATGCATACGAGGTGATTGGAAATACCCAGGCTTGGGTCAGGAGCACCTTTGTCCTCAAAGTAACATCTTTGGCATGGGGTACTTTTAAAGGATCTCCTCCAGCAGATTTGCCCAATCCGTATGTCACTTGATCTCTGGAGTGCTGCTTCCATGAGCACAGACGGTGGATCCAAACAAGATGAAATCCTTTCCACCTTAATTCTTTCTCTGTTTATCATGATGTAACTTACTGGTCCAGTTGTAAGGGTTTGGAATTTCTTTATGTTAAGTTGTAATCCACACTGAAGGCTGACATCTTTGATCAGCAAGTGCTTCAAGTTCTTTTCACTTCCAGCAAACAAGGTTGTGATTAAAGTACCTCACTTTTATCAACTAAGGTTGTTAGGAAGCCTTCCTCAAATCCGGATACGATGTCTTCTTTAGATTATCAGCTTCCCTGATTTTTTGCTCAGCATACAGACTTAACAAATATCGTGAGAGAGCACAACCATAACATACATCTTAAAAAAAAAAGACCATGTAGTTTTCCCTTGTTCTATTGGCACACTGTCTCTTGATCCATGTGCAGATTCTGCATGGGCACAATAAAGTGATCTGGAATTCCCATTCTTCTCAAAGCTATCCGTAGTTTGCTATTGTCCACACCGTCAAATGCCTTTTCATAATCCATAAAACACAAGTAACATCCTTTTTGGTTTTCTTTCTCTGCTTTCAACCAAGAACATAGAGACTCATAATAACCCTACTCAGTAGATTTCCTAGGCTGAAATCTTTATGGAAGTAGATCGCCAGGTCTTTTCTGCTGCAGAGCTGCTAAAGGGTTCAAATGACCAACCCTTTGGTTAGGAGCTAGCGTTTTAGCCATTGTACCCCCAGGGCTCCTTGTACATAGTAAGATTTTCTCGTGGTCAGTGTTCATCCTAACAGCTCACGGGATCGGGGGCCTCCGAAAAGGAAAGAGCAGGCTTGGTAGAGAGAAGACACATTTCCAGGAAAACCGTTTTCTTTCTCTTGACCCCCATGAGAGCAGAGGTTTAGCTGTATTTGCCCACCACTCTGGACAAGACTTGTGGAATGCAGAATGAATGCAGAGGCCACCAGGGGTGAAACTCATTCCTTAGGCTGGATTTAATTATTTTTGAGCTTCACCTGCACCCAAGTCACACTGAGTTCTAGATTCTCCTCTGGCATAGGTACTTAATTCTTGCCACTTAATCTTGGCCCTAGGGCCTGAGCTACTTAAAATGCACCTAATAAGAATGTTCCACACACTGTACTCCAAGTCCCAAACCTGGCAGCCCCCATCTATAAAGCAGTTCATCTTGGTTCATATTAATGGTACCTTTTATTTTAAAATTTAAAAAGAAAATGGCAGTTTAGGATGGTAAGATCGGCTGGGATGCTCCTTGCCTCTCCAAAGCATCCCCAGTTAGGGGGGAGGAGCCGTAGCTCTCAGGAGACGCCAGCTTTATCTACTTCTCGGTTTCATTTAAGCCAGACACCGAGTGCCAAGCTTATCATAAGGGTAACTGTCTATAAGTCACTGAAATCTGGTCCTTTGGATTGTTATTGCTTTGTAACCAGATTTGCAGCACAACTGGTCTTCGGAGAACATGCTTGCATTGACCCCCACGGTCCTTCAGTGTCTCCCAGGATAACAGCTCTCATTACGTGCCGCATGTACACGCAAGGCAGACCTCCCTCTGGCAAGCCAAGAAGGCAAGCCACTGACTCCTGGGGGGCGGGGGGACATCTTGAAAGAGGACGCAGGTATAAGGAGAACACCATAGGACTTTATCATGCTACTTTTCATTGCTTGACCATGATAAACCCTCTTTCTCTTCCTCTGCCCCAGTCTGTAAATGAGAGTCGTGTGGCAGGGTGGTGGCTTCAGGATGGCATCTGGGGCAAAGGAGTAGCACTGGAGGACTTCCCAGATTCACTCCAGACTCTCTTTGTGGAGAGGACTGAAGCCATTGGGCAAATCGGACAAATACTGCCAGAAGGCTAGAGGAGGAGGCCAGAGCAAGCCACATTAACCTGGGGAGGGAAAAGTTAACTCTTAACTGGTGTTCCTTGATTGAGTGTGCTGGTAATTTCAGAGCCTTGTCATCCTCCAATCATATTTATTCAACAGACACTCAAACTGGTATCTCTCCACTGCTGTGGGTGTCAGCCTGGGCCAAATGCTGGAGGTCTATCACCATGAATAAATTGCCCTCGCTAACCCTGAGACCCAAGAGGTACACACCTTGCTGCAAAGTCAAGTCCATCTCATGGAAACCCTATGTGTTACAGAGAAGTATTGTGCTCCATGGGTTTTTCTAGGTTTAATCATTCGTGATACACCAACTTTTAGGTTAACAATTGAGTGCAAACTGTTTGCATCGACCAAGGGACCTCTCAGAGCTCATGGGTGAGGGAAATAATTCTGAGGTAGTTAACCCATGACCACACCACCGAGTCCACCTCTGAGGGATGACTATAGAAGCAGGGAGGGCAAGGTCACTCCCCAGAACTTATTGCAGAGCAAATTGAAGGTGGAGTTCAGGCCAAGACTCTTGCCCCTTTAAGGAGGTTTGTCAGGGCTCAGCCCCATGGGTCTTTACGAACCACAGAAGCCATCAGGCTTGTGGGTGATATATCCATACCTTTCAACTGCCTTGAAAGACATTTTAGGAAATGTTAACAACTTCATTAATTTTAAGGTCTCAAACTTGGGGAGAGAAATTTGACTGGGAAATTGCTGCCCGAAGGGCTAGTTCTTTAGACAGGGAGGAAAAACCCAGGCTCCCTTAATGTGGGTGCTTCAGGCCTGGCGCACTGAGATTGGCTGCCCGCCTTAACCTGCCTTCTAGAAGGGTGTGTAAAAGGCCTGAGAGAAAGGGTTCATCCGTTGGGCCACAGGCATCTTGGCCACACCAGTGAGGAGTCCTCTGAGCCCAGCTGTCCAAACCTGAGTTGCGCATGGAATTCTCATAGGACTAGTTTATGAGCAGAGGCGTGGTGGAGGGAGGCTGATAAGATTTACTCAGCCCCAGCCTATAATTATCTGTTCGAGGAAAGTTTGACCTACCTTTTTGAAGGCTCCCCATATTTCTTCTAATTTACGCTGGGGCCTTTTAGGTTGTGTGAAATATATGCTTTTCCATAGCATTTGGTATCAGATTCTAGCTTTTATTTGGTACCACATCCCAGCCTCCGCTCGTCTGTTGTCTTCAATGACAGGGCTTTTAATTCCATCATCGCAGGCACATTTCTCCCGCAGGGCTTTGATGCAAGAGGACATCTGAAGAAAGGTTTCCCCCTCCTTTTATCATCAGCTCTGATATCTTTAGACTTACTTATAGACTTGGCTGAAGGATTGGGATGCTAACTCTTTACCCAGATAAAAACCTGCTCCACGCAGCAGCAATGGGTGCTGGAGAGATTGAGGCCGCTGACGACTCTGAGGGCGAGTTTTGAGGACCTTGACTCACAGCACCACAGCACCTGATTGTATCCTCCCCGACTTTCATTCATATGTCCCCATCTGAGGGGTAGAAAAGGGTCAAGGTTTTCAACAGAATGTCCAGAGATTCTGTCCTGGATAATAGAGAAAGATAACTTTCATTTATTTAAAAAACAAAAGTGTGATACCTTGCTAAACTCTTCCACACTCATATTTTTCATGTAAGCTTCTTTGTGTAATTGTGGTCCATCGACGTTACTGTGTATCCTATTTTTTCAAAGATTTAAATGGTGGACCAAAGAAGTTGATTAATAGGCTCACCAGGGATGGCACAAGTGAGCCATTTGAAAACAATAAGCTTAGATATTTTAGGTCCAAGTCAAATTATTTCCAAGATGAACTTCCCTCCCACATGGAGGACTTCCTGGATGACCTGATCTCTAGAATAAATATTTGAGATCTTAGGCAGCCATGGCACCCACCAAGACTCATTATTCCTAAATTGGTATTCTCTCACTTGGTCAATAATTCATCTCTCTCTAAATGTGGATGTGGGACCTCTAGGGAATACGGGAATTCTTGTTCTCATTCCCATCTCCTCTTCCCACTGTACACTGTGGTCTTCATCCTTCCAGCCCTCCAAGGTTCTGGACATCATGGTTTGCTCTGTCGTATCAACTCAGACTCATGATGGCCTATGTACGACAGCAGAGCAAAGCCTGATCCTGTACCATCCACATCGTCTTTGGTATTACTGAGTTCACTGTTGTGTTAGTCTGATTGGACTAGAGAAACAAATTCATAGATGTTCATAAGTGTGTAAGAGAATTTTATATCAAAGAGAAATTGCATATTGAGAAAACATCCCAGCCCAGTCCAGATCAAGTCCATAAGTCCGATATTAGCCCATATGTCTAGTACCAGTCTGTGAACTTCTCTTCAGACTCATCCATGCAATACATGCAATGGCACCCGGTGCAGGAAGATCACAAATCAGTGGTGGAAAAGCTTGTGGATCCAGTGTCAGTGGATGCATATTAGCGCTGGCAGGGGTCTCCACGTGGCTCCTCTAGCTGCTCTGGCTGTCATCACATAACTCCATGAGGCTTGTTGGCAGGAAGACCAAGCAGAGAATGTAGATCTGGCTTCCAAGTGAGCTATTTATCTCTGTAGCACCTCCAAATGAGGTCATCAAGCTGCAACCTGATTGACAGGCTAAACTCCACCCTCCACCAGTTGACAGGAGATTATGTAACCACCACACACATAGCATTTAATTTTTGACATCTAATTTTCCTAGATCCATACTGAAGACATTCTAAGTTCTGATTACTAATTGATGTTTGCAGTTTGTTTTTCTTCTCATTTTAAATTGTGTCGCATTGACAAATGAAGGTCCCAACGCTTTGACCCCCACAGGCCTCCTCCATCAATGTCATAATGGTGGACTCTACTTTCAGAAGGCAGCTCTTCCTCAGTCCTTCCCATGTGAGGCGCTCATTTTTCGACCCTCACTCTGCTGCCATTCACGAAGCTTTCAGAATCTGACAATGTTTCGATGCTATGTAAAAGGTTTCGGGTGTCCAGTTCCTCACAAATGGACGGCCCATTGCTTCTTCCTTGTCTTTTCTTAGTCTGGAATGCTCTGCAGAAACCTTTTCCATTTTGGGTGACTCTGCTGGTGTTTAGATACCAGGAACATAGCTTCCAACAGCACAGCACCACATAAGCCAGCACAGTACGACAAACGGACAGACAAGTGGTGGGACGGAGGGGTGATGTAACTAAACACTGACTCCAGGAAAGGAAAATATCCTTCCCCAAACCCAACTTCAGAACACAATAAAGCCATTGTTGGATTTTAAATAAAACTTCTATTAAAACTTTGTCTGCTTTGAAGTCCATGGGGACTCATCCAATTTAGGAGCTGGTGCCTTTGGAAATAAAGAAAAATTAGACTTTTAATTATTTTCCCTGCCATTGACACTACCACTAGTCTTGGTTAATGTATCAAGTTTTTTGATGGAAGACTGAGGTAAACTAAATATGCCCCTTTTAAAGAAAAATCAACTCACCACAGAATCAAAAATGGAAAACAAAAAGCCACCTGGCTCCAGTGGGATTTGATTTCCTGCTCTGGCAGGAAGTCAGCTCGATTACGTTTCTGAAATTACATACTTAACGGGGCTGGCCCTGATCATCCATTCTGGCTCTCAGGAGCCTGGCATCAGTGATACAGAGTTTCCAGCTCCTTTGTGGTCCATTGTCAGGGCTTCAAGCTTTCCTGAAAACTCCACTGCCCCTGTTAGACCAGACCATTGTGTGTGTGTGTGTTTCTTGTCTCAGCCCTCGTCCACTCATCTGGGGAGTATAGGTGTTTCCTCGTCCATACCTTTGTGTTTTGAATTACACCATGGCATCTAAATAGACTTTGGATGCCTTCACTGGAAAGATTTAATCCCATGGGTGTCCTGTCCAGCAGGACATCAACAATGTGGACCTGAAAGAGGGACTGGGAATGAAGATGGGCAAGGGCGCGAGAAATGGAGGCAAGACAGGAATCTGATCAAGCCTAGTTTTATTGAGTTGAAAGCAGAGGTTTAAATAGCCAGCGGGGGGGCGGGGGGGCTGGCACCATTACATCACATGTAAAAGAAGGTACAGCTGAAGTAGCCAATAATCTTGCATCTCTAAATAAGGAAGAAATGGCGGGCAACTGATCAAACAGGTAAGTATGCTAGTGAAGCATTCCTGGTGAGCCTGGGGGGAGATGCCATCAGACATGTATTGACCAATGAGCATTGCAGCTGCTAGTGAAAGATCACCAATCCTAGCAAGGGTCAGGGCAGCCACTGCTGGCAGGAAAGGAACAAAGGGCAGAAAAACCTCTGGGCAGTTTGTATGGCGAGAGTAGATTCATGGCTAAAATCCAGGGTGGGGAGACACGCAGCTCCCGACACATGAGGATGAATTCCAAATTCTAACAGTCACATGAAACACAGGAGTAGAAAGCATTTGTCACTGGAGGGACTCTTGGGACAGATGAACTAGATGAACTCAATGTCTGTGCATTAAATACAAAGGATCTTGGTTTAGGAGTTTTGGGAAGGGGCGTATTTAAAATGTCCCACTTTGTGATATACATTTAAGAACACACACACACAGATAACATAAAAAAAGCTAAACACCAACTCAGTTTCCATTGAGTTGATTTTGACTCATGGTCCCCTCATGTTTCTGTGAATATAACTGTACCGGATTTTCAATGATTGTGACCTTCAGAAAGACACAACTGAGCCTTTCTTCTGAATTATCTTTGGGTGGGTTTGGGCTTCCCAGTCATGTACGTTCCTCAGAATTATTGCTATGTTGTTTAGACCATTGTTGCTGCTATTGTGTCCATTCATCTTGTGAGGGTCTTTCTCTTTTCAACTGACCCTCCAATTCACCAACCACGATGTTCTTCTCCAGGAACTGATTTCTCCTGTAAACACACCCAAACAGAAAACCTCATCATCTGCCTTTCTATGGACTGTTCTTTTGGCAAGTCAGATGTATTTGTTCTTTGGAAAGTTCACAATGTATTCAATATTCTTTATCAACACTGTCATCCACAGCCATTAGTTCTTCAGTCCGCCTCACTCCTCGTCCAGTGTTCGCCTGCATCAGAGGCCATTGGAAACTTCACAGCTGTGGTTGGTGCACTGTATTAGTCCTCAAAGTGGACTAATTAGTCCTCAAAGTGTGCTTTTGAACAACAAGGTCTTTTGTAGTTCCCCAATGAAATACATCTTTGGATTTTTTTTTGTTTGCTGCTTCCATGGGTGTTGTTTGTAGATATAAGTCAAAGGAAACCCTTAAAACTCTTACTTTCTCCATTGATCATGTGGCATATTGGTCCAACTGTGAGAATTTTTGTTTATATTGAAGTATAATCCATATAGAAGGCTGCAGTCTTCGATCTTTGTCACATTCCAACCCTGTTCCCTTTATTCTGGGTGTAATAGGGACAAACGTATATACCTAGAAGGTAGTTCTTACATACTTGCATGATTGTTTTGTTTGTATTTGGCACCTCCACCATTTACCTGTTCTATGCAGAACCTCTGTGTGGGTCTGATGAACCCTAACAGCCTACTAGGAAGTTCTTCTTGGGAAATAAAGCATTTTGGTTTTAGTAAAGGCATGTTATGTCTGTTAGATTCAGTCAAGCTTCTTCTGGGAATATCTTACACGAAACATTCACACACAGCAGGTGGTGATCACATTATCCCCTGAATTAGAGCAGTCCGGAAGGATGTAGACCTCAATTTGTTACCATTTTCTTACTGAGGAAGCATATAAAGTGTCTTTTCATAGTACTTCACACCACTCAGATGCCACACCTCCACTGTGTCTTAGTTATTTGTGGTCCTGAATTATCTCTCTCCTTGACTGTAAACATTTAGAGGTAGGGAAATTCATGACTTGGGGTGTGTGTGTCCTGAATGCTTCACACAATGTTTTGCAATCAGGTTCCTAACAATGCATACTACATGAAATCGCAGTGTTTCCTGAATAGGAAGGCAAGCAAGGAATAGCCTCCAAAATAACCCACTTCCATCCACTCCACTTGGACTCATAGCAACGCTATGGGCCAGGGTGCAACTCCCTGTGGGTTTTCAAGAATGTGACTTTGTACAGGAGTAGAAAGCCTTGTGATCTTTCTCTTCGCTGAGCAACTGGTAGTTTCAAACTGCTGACCTTGCGGTGTTGCGGTGATCATCCCAATAAGTAAACGCCATGTCACCAAGCCTCCTTAGAGGTCTCTCAATTCCCAGGGCAGAACTTTTTCAGCCTCTGAAATTCTGTTTTCGTAAAGGTAGAAACATTCCCACCAGTCTTCTCATTTCTGAAATCATATTAATTTGTTTCTGGAAAGAAATGTGTCCAAGGGGAAAACAGTTCCTGAGTTGGATATACTTTGGTTTAAGATTCAAAGCTATGATTTTAACTACTTTGGGCAGGCTTTGTAAAAAATTCTTCTTCTCATCCTCAATCTCAAAAAGTATACTCAACAGACATGAGTGAGCTGAGGAAGTTGTGCTTTGACAGCTTTGGGACAGCTGAGATATGGGATACAGAGCAGCTTAAAAAGGCATGTGTCCAAAACACATGGAGGGAAACGACAGATCAAAGGTGAGGAAAACAAGAGGAAAGTCTCTCATGATGAAATATTTTGTCAAGAGCAAACTTGGATGCAAAACTATATGTCAGATTAACCAGACTTGAGCCAGTGCATTTTGGCAAATGACTAAGATAATTTCGTCTGTGAAAAATTCCTAGAAATTTCAAGCTGTCAGGATCTCCAGCCTTCTGGTCTAATAGCCTCATTTTGTAGATGAAGAAATCGATGCCTAGAGAGGGCAGGGGTCTTCCCAGAACAAGTAGCAGAGCTGAAACTCAAATTGAGCTGTCGACTCGGAAGCACCCACACCTCACCCAGTACCAGTGCATATTTCTCTTGGTACTTGGGTTCACAAATGATTGCTTCACTCATCAATCTCATCTATCGTGTTATCCATTTTATCACATCAAAACCTTGAGGATCTGCGAGATGTGTGCTGTTCTAACAAGGTTCTCAGTGTGGAGACAGTACCATCCTGGTGTAGGTGAGCCATTGGTCAGGCACAGTTTAGTTGCCTCTCCCAACACACACACACACACACACACACACACACACACACACACACACACACACGCTCTACGTGGACACTTCACGGAATGTCAATGCAGAGAATGGTTTCGGAGTCCGATATAGGTTCTGGCTCTAGACTCTGACTTCTTCATACACTAGGCATGCCACCTTGATCAAGTCACGTCACTGCCTCGAGCTTTGATTTTTCCCATCTGTAAAATGAGGGAACCGGGCTGGTGGACATTAGAATGTCTGTGATTTTTTTTTTTTACCTATTTCTAACACTGCTTGTTTGTTTTTAATAACACAGTTATGGATACAAAAGAGAGAAAGATGCTTTCGGTGCTTAACCCCCACCATTGTGCATGTGTGCACACACACTCCTGCTGAGACTGGCTTACCGGACTGTGTTTAAGTAATTGATTGATTGGAGGAGATTGGCCCTTCTCTGGTGGGGCTTGATTATAAGTGAGCAAAACAGATGTTGTGAATTGGGTGATAGGATCCCAGATGCATTCTAGGGAGCAGGCCGGTGGGAAGGAAACGAACGATTTCATCCTGGGTCCCATGACAAATGAATAGTGGTTATGGGAAGGGATCGGCAGGACCACTTATGGTACTTAGTCTTATGAAGTGAATGACCAGATGTTGGTGGCAGCTGGCAAATCAATATCAAAGGTGATAGGTGAGCTAATGGCTCCTGTAGGGGACTCAGGAAGCAGAATAGAAATTCCTAGTTTCCCAACTAGGCACTGAAGTCACGACTCCTGGATTCCTGTGGAGTAGCTGGCTAAAGCCAGGTGAACGGGCTTGGTTTTAACCATCTGTCCAAAAGGGGCAATTAGTCTGAGAGTGGTAGAGCTGAAAGAGACATAAAACTCTCCATTCCACCACTTCCTTTTTACAGATGAAGACATTGAGGCCTTGAGGGATTAAATGACTTGCGTGAAGTCATACCAAAGAACCAGGGCTGGAATCCATGCTTTCTTACTCAAGAAGTGGCTTCACATTTTAGCGAAAATTGGTTCAGGTGTAAAAAGCAGAGACTGAGGAAGGAGGACACACTTCCATTTATCCTTTTTAAACACCCCACTCCCCCCACCCACCACCCCATCCCCGCCAAGTCGCAACATAGCTTGACATCCTTCAAAAGGTCTGCTGGTGCTTAGCTCTCTGTCTCCCTGCCATTGCGCAGTCTGAGAGCCAGCTAGATGGTGATGACCACCAGCGTCTCTTGGTTGTTCTGGGGGTGCTTTTGAGTCAGTTCTGACCCATAGCCATGCTACGGACGATAGCATGAAACACTGCCCCTCCCTGAGCAATTGTCACACTTCTGGTCATGTTTGCATCCTCTGTGGTGTAAGCCCGTCCTCATTGAATGGCCCCAACTACTTTGAGAATAGTTACTCAAGGTCCCTGACATATACTCCTATATTTAATCTGCCTCCCACGTCCCTGGGGTGGTCTCCATGTGAAGCCACGTTTCATTGGCGAAAAACCGGAGGCACAGAAGATTCAATAATTGACCCTAAGGTGCACAGCTGGTAAGTAGCAGGGTCGAGAGTTCCAGGTGTGCCCCCTGTCCCCTTACAGTGCTTCCGCAGATACCCAGAAGCCAAGTAGAGATTTTGATTTTTTTTTAAAGGAGGAAGAGACCCATTCTAGGCAACGTCTCTCTGAGAACACCAGGGTCAAGCAAGTGCCGCTCCTCCCAGGTTCCTCGCAGTAAATCTGAGGCCAAGGGAGCTCAATGGTGTGTGCAGTATCATGGGACCAAAGAGGGAAGAAGAGCCAACTGTCTAGTAGCTCAGAGATAAGAAAGGGCTTCCGTATCCACTCCCTGATTGACCATCAGGGCCGATTTTATCACGAATAGTCGTCGCGTTCGCATCATTGTCATCAGCACCCCAATTCTTAGGAGAATATCCTCTCGTACACACAAGGAAACCAAGACTCAAGTGATTAAGTACATTCCCCCCCAAACACATGCCTAATTGGTCTAGAGCTGGGTGGGATTCCAAGAATTCTCTAGTGATCATCCCCCTTCCCTCTTAATCCAAGGTTTTCCCTCACCCAACTGTTACTGAAGCTTCTGGCCTGCAAGCAGGCATGTAGCTCAACAGCGGGGAGCTTCCAGCAACCATCAAAAACCATTTTGTTGGCAGAAGAGTAATAGAGTCTGAGAAAAGCCAGAAAAATGTATTGAAGATCACTTGAGTCACTGAACCTTCAGAAGGTCTTTGAAACCCAGCCATGGATGTTTTTGCCAGCCTATTCCAGGAAAACATAGTCTGGATATTTGAGAATGTCCCTAAATGTTTAAAATATTACCATTTATTACCCACGGCTTTAAATAATAATAATGCTAATCATAATTTTCTGAAAATCTCAGGATTAGAAACTAGATTTTAGTAACAATTCTATAATCACTCTTTACCCATCCCTTGGCAAATTCAAACAAATCTCTGAGCCACAGTTTCTTCACCTCAGATGGTCTCCAAGACCCCTCACAACTCTGGTTCTAAGTTTGGGAAGTCCTGACTAATCCCTGAGAAGAAGAGACCCTGCCTGATGTCTCAAGATTGGTGGTGGTTGAGGGGTCTTTTGAGCCGGGTACAATCCCAAAGGATTGCCAGTGTATTTATTGATGCCAATTCTAGGACTCTGTATAAGGAGCTGTAATTTCTAATATGAAAGCCTCAAAGGGCATCTGTAAAATAATTGTCACATCTGCATGATGATTCTGGTCTTCATATGGTTCTTTACTGAAGACATCATCAGGCTTGTCAGGAATACATTGACATTTGAATATTACACCAGTGAAATCAATCCAGCCTCAACATGACTATGTCCTGGTGGCTTGGTGAATTGCGTGCTGGGTTTCTAACCATGAGGTTAGCAGTTCAAACCCACCAGTCACTCTGCAGGAGAAACATGAGACTTTCTGTTCCCATAAATATTTACATTCGGAGAAACCCACCGGGGCAGATCTATTCTGTCCTATAGGGTTGCTATGAATCAGAATTGATTCAATGGCAGCAAATGTGTTTTGATTTTTGTTGTTTTAATGTCAAATTGAGGAAGTGGGGGCTGGTGGTTCCGGGTCCCCAACTTTCAAGTTGGCCCAAGCCTGGGTTGATGATGCTTGGAAAAGCCATAGACAATGTGTGCCAAAGATCATCCAACCAGCAACACGGCCATAAACATTTTTTTTCGTCACCTTGGCCTGGCTTTCTCATCTGTTCAATGTAGAAATGATTGACCTCAAATGTCACTTGGGGCACTCCAAGAACAACATTCCTGTGATTGTCGACTAAAGTGGTAAGTTACGTGTTATAGTGCCGGGTTCATCGTACCCATCGCCAAGTCTAACCAGGCCTACAGCCATCAAGTTTATTGTGACCTGGGGACCCTATAGAGGAAAAAGTAGAGCTTCTCCATAAGGTCTCCAAGATCATAAACTGTTAGGGAAACAGACCACCTCATCTTTCTCCCATAGGGTGGCTGGTGGGCATGAACTGCTGTCCTTACAGCTAGCAGCCCGTGCTTTACCACAGCATCATCGTGGTTCCTTGGCCCACAGGGAGACCTCAGAAAATGTCAACATCAATCAGAATGAATATACTTCCCACAGGTCTTCCCTGAGGACCTCAGCTGGAGCTTGGGATGCTTGTAAACAAAACATTCAGTGCTGTCAGGGGCAAGCTTTAGAAAGGACAAATGAAGGACAGTGAGGTGGCATGGGATTCATGACAACATTCTCTCTCTCATTTTCACAACTCATCTTGCTTGTCCTCCTGCCATACTTTTTGCCCATATTTTCAGGTAGACAAAGATGGAGAGACACTGTCCAGCGGGCTCCGTGGACCTGCCATGGGCTGACTGCTCCTTTAGGGCCTTGTTATTCTGTGTGGTCAGCAAGAAACTGACCAACCTTGGGGCGTGGGGCACCTTGAGAATTAAAGTAGGCCACTGGGTCCCAATTTGAAGTTGACTCCAGGTGGCTAAGTCTAATGAGACTCTCCCAGAGTGACAGGGTCAGGATTTAGGACTCATAAAAGTTTTGCCTTAAGGAATTCTTCTGGATCCAAGGGCTCGTTTGGATTGAAATAAGACGGCTTTGAGTTTCTAAGCCTGTGAAAGAGGAGTCATATTTGTCCCAAATACACTAAGTCTCTGTATTACTTATTACTATTGTGGAGGGTGCTGAACTTTCCTCATACCCATTGACAAACCAAGCCTACTGCCATCAAGTCTCTTTTGACCCAGTGACTCTCATATAGGACAGAAGAGAACTTCTCCATGCATTTCCATGCTTAGTTCACAGCTCGGGCTAGGGAGATTCCCTTCTCTGCCTGAAGAGGCAGCTCTGCTAGTCTCACACACTTCTGGAGGCTAGATTTCCACCTCAGCCTCTGGCAGTCAAAGCAGGCGGTCACTGTCATCTCCTCTATATTCCAGCGACAGACTGAGCATCCTTCTGGGTAGGGTCACCACTGCTTCTCTGATCAGTTCCCGCGACCTTCTTCCAAATAGCTATATTTTATACTGGAGGATTGTCTTCCAGCTAACTGTTTATGGATTCCGTCTGTGAAATGTCACTCATGCCCTAGAAGGTTTGAGAAGACCCCTGCCGCAAAACATCTCCTGTTAGTAAGATGATTCTGACTCGTTGTCCTCACCGATGTGGTAGAATTGTGCTTTTTAAAGTTTTCAACTAGGATCTCTGGTGGTGCTGTGGGTTAGGCATGGGGCTGCGCACAGCAAGGTCATTTGTTCAAACCCACCAGTTGCTCTGGTAGAGAAAGATGAGGCTATCTTCTTTGTAAAGATTTAGTCCCCAGATAGGGTCAGAATCAACATGGTGGCAGTGAGTAGGGTTTTCAGGGGGGCATGTTTCAGAATTAGCCCCTTTTCCCCCCTGAGGTAGAGTCGAACCTTTCACCTTTTGGTTAGCAGCTAAATGCATAACTTTGCACCACTCAAGAACCCACCCATTTTGGGACAGTCACCTCTATAGCATACCTGCGCTTTTCTCTTACTTCAGATTCGTGAGGTAAATGAATTTTCCCATTAAGGATTCTATGGAGAATCAGCCTCCATGAGTGGCACAAGCCCTCCTTTAAGGGAAACAGCTCCTTTCTGGAGGCAGGCAAGCAACAGAGCTGACAGATGAGCCCTATAGAATCACCTACCTTCAGAGATGGGGACACCGTAGGCTGTGCACGCTCAATTTCATTCATTTCTCAAATGCAAAAAACCACACAGAGAAGCAGCATGATCCTGCTCAGCTTCCTCAGCTGTTTTGCATACCTCCAGCCTCCTGGTTCTGCCAAGCACCATTCCCTTCATAGCACTTGACATTTCTCTCAGCAGGTGAACCATTTCCAGAACATTCCATGGCCTTATCTTTCTTCCATGATGGAAATGACATGAAGACACATGGTGATGCTTTAGACCACATGATCAGCAGGTCCTGCAAAAGCTAGCTTTTCTTTTTACGTTTTATTGGCACATAATCCATATATCATATAATTCAGTAGTTTAAGCAAGTCAGGAAGAATTGCGAAATCATTACCACAATCAAATTTTAGAAGATTTTACTTTTTTTTTCAGGGTTGACTCACTTTTAAAATGAGTTGTGTAATTACAATCACCTTTAGCGCTTTCCACCCCATCTCTGCATACATTGCTTGCTCCTCAAATCCCCTCATCCTCCCTCTCTCCCACCCCTGCCCTTACAGCCCCAATAAAAACTCTTGAATCAGTCCTAATCTCTGTGCATCTACTCCTTCTGGGCTTCACAAACTGGAAAACCCAACAGAAACAATAAAACACAAAATAAAGTGGTTAAGACAAAACAATCATAATATAAAGATAAAAATGCAAATAATGAGTAAGAAAGGAAAGACCACAATCAGTATGTAAGCGGCCAGGGAAGAAAATTTCATGGAACAAGGAGGAAATAACTTGCACCTAGAACAAAGTCAGGTTGGGTCACGAGGGCGGTCAGCTGACACAGTATCAAGTTCAATCAGCATAATCAAGATTTCAGTGGCCTCTGTCGGATAGTGAAGTTGTTAGTGACCCTTGCCTGTGACTAGAGGGGATCTGCCAGGGGCTAGTCTGCAGATGGATTATGGGCTCGCACTGTTCTCCATACACTTCTACAAATTGGGTGTTTGTAAGTTATGCTCTGATACTTTTTCTTTCATCACATTCGGATTCTGTTATTGTCACCTTTGGATCACACAAGCTGGTGTGCTTCTTCCATGTGGGCTTAGTTGACTCCTCCTTTAGATGGCTGCTTGTTTGAACACAAGCCTTTAAGACTTTAGGCACTGTTCCAATTGATGCCTAGGTCCCCTCTGAAATGCTCTCTTTTCTTAATGGCTGTTTTTCAGTGACTAGATTCTCCTGGGCCAGAATGGGTCCATTGGGTAAGGTTGAGAGCTGTCTGAAGGTCACAGTTACTTTGAAAAAATGGGTTTGACATGGAGAAAGTAAGGCCTGCTCCCTTAGAATGGGGGTGGGCTGGGAACCTTTGCAGATCTGGCAAATATGTAGACTTTTGATCCAATAATAACTCTTAATAGTTTTTCATACATTTCTCAACTTAATCTCTTGGCACTGGATTGAGAATCTGAAGCAGTGGCGAAATGACAAGTGCTTGAATCTTAGTATCATCCCTCTAGCCTTTTGGTTCTACCGCAGGTTGTTCTTTGGTCTTTGGGCAAGCAATTCAGACTTTTGGGCCTCCATTTCCTCATCTGTTCACTTCTCAGTGACATCTGTGTACTGAATACGGTACAGACGCAGACCAGACTAGCACTGCCTCTGACAGATGGTGGGGCTCAATAAATGTTAGTTTCCTAGCCCTCCCTTGAACCTGGCTCTCTCTTGCCTTTCCTTTACCTTCAAACTATTTACAGCTAACACGGAATTGAAGTGTTCGGTCCCTCTGAGTCCAGTCTGTAGAATAGATTCAACAGTTCCTACGTCACAAAGACTGAGCCAGAGGAGGGTTAATGAGGTATAGAGGTCTAGCACTTCAGAAAAGGCCCAAGGAAATGAAATTCAACTCAGGGAAGATGAGTTCCAAGTGTTATTGCCCAAAAGGCATTGGAGTGAGCTTAGGAAAGAGAAGTCTGTGTCCTGATGTTTTATAAGAAATTCAATAAGAATGTAGAAAAGCCCAATTCAATTTCACCAAAATGAACTGTAATGTTAACTCCATTCCTGCTTAAAGTTAGTGAATACAACATTGACAGCTCACGGGAGGCTGCCTGGGAGCAAGAATCTCTAGACCAGCTCATTTGATAATGGGGTATTTGCATAGTCAGCTTCTCCAGGCAGGGTCTGGCTTAAACCACAGCCAACTGCCAGTCTCTCCAGAATTTAAAGATCATGGGTGCTCGTGTCTAGGATTGTGTATTCTGTCATCTGTTTGTCTAATATGCACACAGAACACACTTGCCAAGCACTGTCTCAGCTGGCCCACCACACGTTTCTCCCCAAACAGATGCTGTGTTGATTCCCACTCATGGAGTCCCCATGTGTGCGGAACGGAACGACTCAATAGGGTTTTCCACAACGTGATATTCTGGAAACACATCAACAGATCTGTCTCCAGAGGCCCCTCGGACTAGGTTTGAAACGCCAGCTTTCCAGCTGGGAGTTGAGAGCTTAGCCATTAGTGTTACAGACTTCCTTGGGTAAAAGTCAGGATGGATCATGATTACTGACATCGGAGACTGGGGAAAGGCAGCCGGATCAATGTCAAAGTGAAGGTGGGGGCGGCCAGTAGCTTTCTTTCTCCCCTCTGGCTTGATCATTTAATAACACGGACAGGGCTTGATTCTCTCTGAAAGAGTTGTGGCTAATGGTTAAAACTTTCTTCATAAGGACCAAGCTATCAGATGAGCTTTCTCCCTGTATTCTACTGTCCAAACCAGGTGCCTGGCACACAAGTATTGAATGCCGCCCCGGCAATTGGTGCACACCAACTCATTGCGGCAGCTCGACCCCGGAGGCAGATGGAAAGTGTCCAGGGCTGATAAAATATGTAGACAGCCAGTGGCATGTCAACTCAGACAAGGGGAGATCTACCCATTTCAGCTTGCCATTATAAAGGTGAATTGTTTGAACCAAGAAAGGGCAAGTGGTATTAACCCCAGGACCAGAGGAAGACAGCTCCCGGAGAGCAACAGGAACCGTAAATCTCTACCAGCTGAGAAGCAGAAAGATATGTAATAGAAGTGTAATTGAAGGATTTTTTTTTCTTCTCCCTTAAACTTAGAAAGTTTGGCTAGTGTCCACGGAATTATTTCACTCCCACTCCAGGGCAGGGCTGGCTGCCTATGGGTAAGACTGAAGGACCTGTTACCTGCACTAAGCATGGTCCTACTTCTGTACCGCATTCTGACATTTCTCTGCCTGCCTTCCACCCAGAGGGGCAGGTAGGCTAGCCCCAGAAGCAGCTGTTAAAATGCACAAATGTTAATTGGGAGTTAGCATCGGTGAGCACCTCCGCACAGACTGAATTATCATATTGGCTATTACCCTTCCATGATCAAGGACTTGGGAATTCTTTTCTTAAGTCAAATCAAGAAGGATTTTTAGAAAACATCTGGTCTAGGTCTCTTTTTAAGTTTTAGGATAGAGGGTAAGTGGCTTGTTCAAGGTCACTAGCGTTAGTAGCTGGGCTGGAGGTGGGAACCGGGTATCACTCTGGTACCAGCTTTTAGAATCATCTCGTCTAAATTCCGTGCTTTGCCGGTAGGGAAACCAAGTTCTGCACATGAGAAGCGACTGACTAAACCTGAATTCCAACCTCACTCCCAGGGTGCCAGATCAGTGTTCTGTCCTCTTTATCATGTAGATACCCTTTCTTCATCACCCCACAGTTGAGTCAAGAAGATGAAGTTCAGGTGGCTGAATAGTCTCATGTGTGTGCATGTGCTTACGTGCGTGTGCGTGCACACACACGCCTATTACCATTGAATCTATTCTAAATCAAGACAAGTCCCCATTTGTCAAAATATAAAGAACTTTGTTCCATAGTGTTTTCTGTAGCCGATTTGGGAGAAGTAGATTGCCGGGTCTTTCTTCCGAGGTGCCAGTGGTGCCTGTTTGGCTGGCAGTTGAGCATGCATTTGCACCATTTGCACCATCCAAGGACTCCAAATTTGGGTGCATAGTGCACAAGCATTGGGAGCCTTCTTTGTGCAATGCACTTCAGTCATTCAAGAAACCATTTTGTACCATGTTGTTGTCAATTTTCACTTGAGCGAAGGTTAACCGAGCCTGTTAGTCTCCGTTGCATGGCCAATGCAGATTTTATTTGGGGTCTGTAGCAATCCCTTCAACGTAGCAGCAATCTTCTCACTTCCTCTGCATGTTTCCACTTGCATTCCTCCTTTTGCCTGTGCCTTCCTACCTTCTGGGCTTTTTTGTGGAGTAAATGTTGTCCTTTGGGTCTCCTGTAGTTGATGATTCTGAGGAGTGTGTTGTTGTTCATGTTACAGGCCTATCGATTGTGTGTTGTTAGGTGACGCGTAAGGGTGAAATCCATTTTTGGTTTGAAGGGTATGTAAGGGCCATAGTCTTGGGGATTCCGCCAGTCTCCATCTGACCAGTGAGCCAGCATCTTTTACAATCTCTCTCCCATGCTGTCCAAGAGTGTCTAGTGTGATCCCAGTGAGAAGAGGAAGTACTGATGACTGGGCATCATCTAATTCCTCTCGTCTCCAGGAATGGAAGGTCTAAAGTTGCATGATTCGATTTTGTCTTTTGGATCGATTTCCTTCCCTTTTCTTGTCTCTGAATGCTTTTAAGATCCCAGTCACCACTCAACAAAGTAAGATATAGAACATTGTCTTTGTGGACTATGCTATGTATGCTGCTTGAGCTAGAAGCACCTCGAAGAATATAATACTAAGACCTCACCTCCAGTGATGGTCTCTCAAGGTATTTGGTTGCAGTTAAGAAGTTTTCAAAACATTGCCCTCCACCTACTATATTATATTCATGGTTATGTTTACAACACATGCAAGTTCATATATAGAAAGATCCTCTGCCAAACCTCTACGTACTCATGGGGGTAGCTCGTAGTCACCTTTCCACACCTGTTCACCTTCATGTCTTCTCAGGTGTCCCATTCCTAGAGTCTTGTTTATTCTTACTGGATTTTATATGCAGTAGTGCTTATCTTTGTTGCCTTTAACTTCTGTATACTTCTGGTGTTTTCCCTTGCCTGCATTAGATCATGTTTCCCTCTCCCTCATTGTATAGTACCTTTCTCTTCACTCAACTTATCCTTTTACATTATAGTTAGTGATGTTCCCTCCCCTTTCCTCCCATGTCATCATGAACCTCTACTTGACCTTTTTATAATTGCGATATCATGCATTATTAGCCTTTTTCATGATTGACTGATTTAACTCAGCATACTGTCCTCTAGGCTCAGCCTTGTTATGAGCTATTTCCTGGATCCATTGCTATTTTTTAGTGTTGTCGAGTATTCCATTGCATGGAGTTTGTTGTGGTGGGCATTTAGGTTGTTACCATTTTTTTGCTATTGTGATGAGCTAGTAAAAGAGCAGTACTACAAATCATAGAAACGATATTAAATGAAAATATTAAGCTATGAAGCTATTGCTTCCTGACATATCCTCCATCTAGGCCCATATCCTTCTGTAGGCTCTGGTTCCTTCTCCTTAACGCCTCTCTGAGGGATTCTACACTCTCTGATTTACACATCACATCAAAATGGTAGCTTGGGCATCCTCTAGGGACTCAATTAATTTTCCCTTTAAATGTTTGAGTTTGGGGAACAAGAAAACGTTTAAAGTGGCAATATCGGGGCTGTAGTTAGATGGATTTAAGCTCCTGTATGAAATTCTGGTAAGACAGTTCTTGCAACCCTTAAGAATGAGCTGATGCATTATCATAATGAAAAAAATTCTCAGCACAACTTTCTTGGCATTTTATCACCAATGTTGTTTCCTAATTTCTTAAAGCTTCTTCTTTTCAATTTTTAAAAATTTTTAATAGATCATGTTATTGGGGGCTCTTATAACAATCCATAATCCATTGTATCAAGCACATTTGTACATTTACTTTCTACTTGAGCCCTTGGTATCAGCTCTTCTTTTTTTCCCTCTCTCCCTCATGAACCCTTGATAAATTACAAATTATTCTTATATTCATATCTTTTACCATCCACTGTCTCCCTTCACCCATGTTTCTACTGTTCATCACCTGGGGGTGGGGTGGGATGCGTATATGTTGATCATTGTAATTGGTTCCCCCTTTCTCCCCACTTTCCCCCTACTCTCATGCTATCATACTCCCATCACTCTTCCTGAGGGATTTATCTGTCCTGAATTCAGTGTGTCTAGAGCTCTTATCTACACCAGTGTACTTGCTCTGGGCTAGCTGGATTTGTAAGTTAGAACTGGGGTCATGATAGTGGGAGGGTGGGCATTAAAGAACTAGAGGATTGTTGCATGTTTTATTGATGCTATACTGCACCCTAGCTGATTCATCCCTTCCTTGTGACCCTTCTGTAAGGGAATGTTCAATTGTTCACAGGTGGGCTTTGGATCTGTGCTCTGAGGCACACCCCCCACACTACCTCGTTTGCATCAATATGATTGTCTGGGGTCTTCTGGTGCCTGATACCCGATCCTGCTGAAACCTTGTGATCACACAGCTGGTGTGCTTCTTCTATGTAGGCTTTGTTGTTTCCCTGCTAGTTTGTTTAATTTCAAGCCTTTAATGCCCCAGCTACTCGATCTTTTAATAGTCAGGCATCATCAGTAAGACTTCTTAATAAGCCCCTGTGATGGTCCTGTATCCTTTGAGAAAATCTGTCGAGATTACTCCTTTGGAATTCCAAAAATCAGTCATTGACATAACCTTCGAATTGTCACTACCTTCTGTACCTTGAGTTTGACTGGCCCAGCAGATTCTCTAGATGCATTGTTTTGTGTTTTTTTTTTTGAGGCATCGTAGCCAGATTGGTCTGAGAAACAAAAAGCCTGTACTTTGAAACCGCCAGGCACCTGCTCTGAGTCACCGCTAACACAATGGCTGAGTTTGCTCTTGGTCACCAGACTAAGGCCAGCGCATTACTGAGAGAACTTGCCTCAGCTATCCACTAATGGCAGACACACGTTCAAGTACCGTTTGCTGGGAATAAGCAAGTGCGGGTGTGAACTGGAACCCTAATATGAACACTTTATGACTTACTTTCATATCTCTACATGCCACAGGGCTTACCTTTCTAGCATCTATACTAGTAGTGAGATTCCTGGATCATCTTCAATTTCTATTTCCAGCTTTTAAAGACAGCACCATTCTGATTTCCACGGAGGCCACATCATTTCACAGTCCCACCTGGAGTGAATGAGCACCCACACTCTTGACAATGTTTGTTCTTTAATGCTGGGGTGGCATGGTAGCTCATTGTCATATTGCTGTTTTGGTTTACATCCCTGTAATGGTAAATGATTGCAAGCATCTTCAGGTGTCCTTTGGATGCCTGACTGTCTTTTTGGGGTACGTATCAATTGATCTCCTTTCTCCGTTTGTTAATGGAATTGCTTGTCTTTTTGTGGTTAAAATGCTGGAATTTCCTATCTTTTTTTGGTATTAGCCCAGGTCAGTCACTTTGACAGACAAGGAGTAAGAAAGGGGAAACGGGGAGTGGTGGGTATATCAGAAAGGTAGATAAAGCATGGGAGGATTTGGTGTAAGAAAATCCCAGGAGAAGGCATTACAATGTGCCAGGGCATGACCGCTTCCTGATTATTTTTTCTTCTCAGCCATTGCCTCGATCCTTCCTCCTTCACTCCCTCCCCAAGTCAGAGTAAAGCCTGATTAACCAGCACCACCCTGGCCCTCTTCCCTAGGGGAAATTTGCAGGGCTGGTGAAGTAGGGCTCTGAGCAAAAGTCTTGTTTCCTTTGGCGCTTCTTTCCTAAATCCAATCAGACAGGCTCTGAATGTTGTGAGCATTCACTGTGGACCAGTATCACATATGTAGATAATACATTATTTCTCACAGGAAGCTTGAGAGATGGATATTATCATTCCTGTGTTGAAAGACACACACACACACACACACACACACACACTGAAACAAACCCATTGCAGAGAGTCTAGAGTGCAGGGTAGAGCTGCTCCTCAGAGTATCCAACACGTGACATTTTTTGAAAGCTACCTGTCACATCTTCTCTCTCCAACAGAGCGACTGGTGGGGTGAACCTGCAAATCCTACTGCTGGCAGTCGAATGCTTATCTACGGTGCCCCAAAGGCTACTCGTTGACCTCTTTTATAGGCAGGGAGATTTAGGGTGTGAAAGATGAAGGAGAGGGAATGGAAATATACCTATGAATATATGTATGGGATTAATGGATGATATCTGTACATGTGTATATACCTTTGCTGAACATATATCCAGGAATGTGGTAGGACCATCCAGGGGCAGAGTTAGGAAAGCTTCTTAGACGTAAACAAATACATTGAGGGCTAGACCAGGGGAAGATGGACTAAAGCAGGCATCCTCAAACTGCAGCCCGCGGGCCACATGCGGCCTGCCAAGGACGTTTATCCGGCTTGCCTGGTGTTATCGCCCCATTTGTTTTTTACTTCAAAATAAGATAGGTGCAGTGTGCATAGGTATTTGTTCATAGTTTTAATTTTAAACTATCGTCTGACCCTCCAATGGGTCTGAGGGACAGTGAACTGGCCCCCTGTTTAAAAAGTTTGAGGACCCCTGGACTACAATCTCGGGAGACAACAAGGTCACTTGGCTTTAATAGAGTTCACAAAGACAATGCTCTCCATCCTACTTACTTGCGTGGGGCCCCATAGCTGGTAAATGGCAGAGCCGGTTCAGAATCAGGGCTACCAGGTTGCAAAGGTGACCTCAGCCAATCTCCATGGCCACCAAGTAACCTCATAGAATGTGGAGTTTCTCATGATCCAAATTTTAGCTTATTTTCCTTTTTTTTAACCAGACTTCTCTGAAGACAGTTCTTATAATCTGAGTTTTTTTTAAACAGCTTTATTAGCACTTCAACCACGTCATACAATTCAATAATTAAATCATATCAAAAAGAGTTGTATAATTATCTTCACATTCAATTCTAGAACATTTTCTTCTTACTTGTACTCATTGATATTCATGTAATTTTTTTCTAATTGTGGCAAAAATATACATAACAAAACATTCTCCAATTCTATAACTTTACATGTATAATTAACTGTTGATGATGCACTTCATGTTATATTACTATTACTGATATCTTTTTCCAAATTATGCCACCACCATTGACATAAACTCAGTGTCCCCTAAGCAACAATTCCTTCTCCTTCACCCATGGTAACCCTAGGTCAAGTTTGGTTTCTTTCTTTTTTTTTTTCACATTTTATTAGGGGCTCATACAACTCATCATAATCCATACATATACATACATCAATTGTAAAAAGCACATCTGTACATTCTTTGCCCTAATCATTTTCAAAGCATTTGCTCTCCACTTAAACCCTTTGCATCAGGTCCTCTTTTTTTGTTGTTTGAGTTTTTTTAAAAAGCCATGTCTTACTCAGTCACGATGGAGATCAGCACTTAGTGGAACTGACAACTTGCATGCAGCTACAGGGTGGAGGTTGTGGATGGGGTGATGGTTCACCACTTGAAGTAAGGGGATGTGTGGGAAAGCTGGATTGCCAGGTTGGGGGGGGGGGGTCGAGTTTGCTCCACTGACCTTGGGTATCATTGCAGGTCTGGAATGCAGTTTTGACTTCCCCTGTGAGCTCGAGTATTCCCCCCCACTGCATGATGCCAAGAACCACAGCTGGTCCTGGCGCCGTGTGCCCTCGGAGGAGGCCTCCCGGTTGGACCTTTTGAATGGGCCTGAGGCAGAGCACTCCAAGGAGATGCCCAGAGGTAAGAGCACAGGGCACTGATGACTATCATGGCCGCCTGCTTCTGTTTGGCCTTTTAAGGTTGTCCCACCCTAACTCTGCCATGTCCTTTTGACCCCTGCTTTAATATAGGTGTCTTTTCATGTCCTCCAGAGTCACTTTAGGAAGGGGAGGAGGCAAGTCCAATGTCAAGATCAGACTGATCCTTTTTTTTTTTTTTTACTAAGAAACAGACATTGGATTTCATATTCTCTTCCATGCAGCTTTCTCAATGTCAGATGTGACATAAAGTGATGAAATGCTTGTCCGTTTGGAGTTGGGTTGACAGATAAAACACAGGACATCCAATTAAATGTGAATTTCTGATAAATAGCAAATAATTTTCTGGTGCATATATGAAATATTTGGGACATAATTATGCCAATATTATACAAATTATACTAAAAAAAGATCTAAGTTAGTTTGGTATGCTAGCTATGTTTTTATTTCCTAAATATTGTAAGCCTCGTTTAGGCGGCATGATAGGACTGGATTAAATTCAAGACCATGTGTCAATCTTCCGACTGAGTATTTGGTTTGTGTTACATGTCTAGTAGTCTTGAGTTGTTTATAAACATCCCAGACTGAATGATCAGGGACTGGGAAAGGTAAGCTGTGGAGAAATAGCATGTTCTTGGTAAATATTTATTGAGTTTCTATCAGGCACCAAAAGCCACCGTCCAGTTTCAAGTCTCAAATCAAAACTAGTGCTTCCAACGCCTTGACTTGAAAACTCTGCTGACTTAGAATTGGCTTCCTATAATCCTGAGTCTTAGTGAGAAATAGTCACTGAAGTGATCATGAGCTTACTGCACATTCAGAATGAACCTTCAGTTTGCAAAGATGTGCGCCTGTACTGTCTCGTTGGACTTCAATTCCATGAGAGAGGTAGAGGCGATGAGAAGGTGACAAGATCCCACAGTTTATCAAGGTTGATCCAGCTCTAGATGTTTGCTTTGATGAGTTCCTTGGCAAGATCATTCTCCATCACTATCTTTACATTAAACACTATGGTCAGAGCTTCTTATACGGTTATGTGGCTTGGGGTTGGTTATACAGACCTATGATACTGGGGACCTAACAGCATCTTCGGTAACCTGATTGAGGAGCTTAGAGCTGATGCAGCAATCATGGATGCTCTCAGGGTTATACATTAGCACCGAGCTTTGTCAGAACATTACAAGTATAAGATACCCTCCCCTTCTACAAACTCTCTCAGCTAACCTTCCCTGTTTTCCTTTGACTCTCTAGAGATTGTTCGAACTTGATTTATATTTCAAACTTCTTTTATCTGGATGCTGATGTAAATTGTGATGTGAATGAGTGTTTGTGTGTGTGCGTGTGGGTAGTAGGGATTCAACCCAATAGTACTATAAAATATTCAGGAGAACTGATTTAAAATACTTCTTCAATGCCCCAAACTGAGTTTCTGATACAATAGATCAGAATTAGAGTCTAGCATTTTCAAAAAGTGGATATAACGTATAAGGTAAATGATGACAGTAAAATGAATTCTCGTGGACCTTACCCTTGAGTGTAAGCATCCGGTACTGTAAGTCCCTTTGCAGCCTCCTGTGTAGCCTCATCTAGATCACAAGCCCACCCACCCCTCCCCTCAGAGGTAACCACTGTTCTGTATGAATGTCAGTAATTCATTTGCTTTCTTTATGACTTTACCCTTTACACACGAACTTCCAAACAATGTACTGATTCTTTTGGCAGCTTTGCAACTATTTCTATAAGTGGAATTAGCCTGTTGTCCCATGACTTGTCCATTTAAAAATTTGTAGCTGTGGTTTGTTTATTTCTGGTATAATATGAATCCATTACATTAAAAAAGCAAAGCACAAATTATTTATGTCTTCTATTGTCCTTGGATGTTTGGGTTGTTTCCAGGTCTTTGCTGTTGTCAACAACGCTCCTGTAAGAGTCTTGGGCATGTCTCTTGGTGCGTATGCCTGTGAGCTCCTCCAGATAGATACCTAGGAGTGGAATGGGAAGGCCACAGGATAGGCACATCTTAAATTTCATTGCGGTTGTTAGGTACCATCAAGTTAGCTCTGACTCATGGCGAATTCATGCAAAACTGAACAGAGCACCACCCTGGTCCTATGTCTTCCTTATGTTGGACCCCATAGTTGTAGCCACTGGGTCAGTCCATCTTGTTGAAGGGCATCCTTTTTTATCTCCAGGGATTGGTCTCCCCTGAAAATATGTCCAAATTTCAGTCAAGGCACATGTCAATTTCATTAGGTCATACCAATCTAATTTGTGAAAATCAATGCACGAAGTGATATTCCACCAGTGTTTCATTACTATGAGTGGGCTTTCAGAAGTCACGAAAAAGAGGAATGAAAAGGCAACGGAATATTCCCACACGCTTTCTGAAGGCCCCTCCTCACATTCCTCTCCTTAACTGTGCATGCTCACCAAGCGAACAAATAGACATAACAGCGCGTTGCCTTTGGGTCGTTTGCAATAAACAGTGACCTCGCGGAGATAAGAAGTGAATTTCTTGACTGTAATTGTGATGGGAACTGATTGCCAGGATGCCCTTCTGCAGAGTAGCTGGGTAGGCTAGAACCACCAGTCTTCAAGTAACAGCCCATGGCAAACAACTCGCACCACCAAAAGACCTGCAGGAGCTCCTACTATAGCTGACATCGCCAGACTTAGACATTTTAGTTAATCTGGAAAATGAACGGAATATCTCATTCCATTTCCATCACTTGTTTATTTTTTTCCCTATAACTTTCTCAGATGATTTTGTCACACAGGCAGGTTTGTGCTGTTGATGTTGAGCCCCTTCAGCCTTGCTTTCACCCCGCCATCCCTAAAGTTGTCTCTGGATGCTAGCCCCCAACCTCTAGAGACAAACCTTGAAGACCATGCATTTCTGGCCATTGTAGATTTTGGGTTTTAAATTTTAGAGATATTCAATTGTGATCACAGTTCAGTAGATCGGGGGCAGGGGAGGAAGTAGCTATTGCATTCCTTATTAATTCTGAAGAACTTGTGGAGCCAGACATTTTAACTTTGAATGTCATTGCCTTTTGTAATAAAAACAAAACAATTCCAATAAGGTGTGCATTGCCATTCTGCGACCTATTCCTTGTCTTCCATTCTCTACTTTGCAGTCACTGACATGCTCCTTTTCCCCAAAATCCTGTGACAAAACAAAAAAGGAGAAAGAGGGCTGGATAGAAAAGAATTAATAAATGCTCAGCTCTCCTTTATGTTCTTTAGAATGAAAGTGTTTTGAGCCTTTGTGTTTTCATGAAGCCAGATGTGAAGGGTCAGTGTACGTGTTGAGTGTAATCCTGTGACCGTTAGATGAATCCGTGAGGATTAGAATGCCCATGTTTTCTTCAATGTTCTTAACTCCCATCTCTCCAAAAAATAACTGGTCTTATCACCTGGTAAACCCTGTTATCATTAAGGACTATAATATGAGTAATCACAAAAGCCACTGTGAGTACACTAGTCCATGTTATCAAGTTCTCTAGCAAGCAAGCAGCTTGGCAGCATTTCTCCACTGCCCAACACTTAAGTTCACTTTTTTCTAATGTGTAATGGCAAGTTCCATCCTCACACAGCATCAATCTGTTTCAAAAATAAAAGGAACCATCCCCTCCTTTAGAAATGAAAGGGACCCGGAACACAGGAGACCTACAGCGGGGATTCTTTTTGCAACAGCCTGGACTAGGACTGCGAAAGTTTATTCACACTTCCCAGTAATGGAGCGCTCACCACTTTTTGAGTCAACGCATCACAACACCTACCTGTTAGGGATGCTCGTGAAGAAGACCAGGATGAGGACATCCCTCAACTTTCCAGGAAAGAGGCGAAGACTCGGGGAGACTAAAGGGCATGCTGTAGTCTGCTCAGAGGCTTAGCATGAGCCTGCATTCCAAAGGTGGCTCCTGAGTCCCAACATCGCAGCCTCCCTGTCATTTAGGCACAAAAGATACGATGGTTGAGTGCAGAAGGAATGATGGGGTGCCCTTTAGGGTAATGTGGTCGCTGTTTTTTTCTTTAACTCAACATTTATTGGCTGGATGGTATTTAGAAACTATTGTAATATTTCTTGTCAGAGGCTATAGAGGACCAGAAAAAGGCATCAAGATAATACCAATCACAGGTAATGAACTCTAAGAGTATAAATTCTGAATGATTTTAATTTATGGCCCCTGTAACTGAGAATAATAAGGGAGATACAATTCAGAGCAGCTAGATAATAAAAAATGATCATCTTGATGGAACACAATATTATAAATGAATAAAATCTCGGCGAATCATCAGGTTGAGGCACTGTGTGACTTTTTAAGAAGTGCCAGGGGCATGTTGGATGTCCATAATGTCCTGTATTTTGGAATGCAGTCAAGGAAACAGATTTTTCTTCTTTGGGACAAGGTTTTTGATCTCTAGCATGAACTCTAGCGTACAAATGGAAAACAGATGATCAACCATAATGCCCGACACCCCCACTTAGCTCATATGTATTCAATTCACCTGAAATGTAAGAGTAGTTTCAGCTCTGGGAGACTTGACATTCTTCCTGTATCAACCCACCTTTTTCCTAGGGCACCAAACCTGAAGATTGTGTGTGTGTGTGTGTGTGTGTGTGTGTGTGTAGGGTTTGATGGGAGAGATGTTTTCAGATTCTTCTATTTATTAAGATGGCTAAGTTTTTTAAGGGTTGAGAAACCCTGGCCTGGAGTCCTGTGATGGCTAAGGCCATGGGCCAAAGATGGCCAGGGCCCAAATGGGGACATCAAGATTGTTGGATTCCATCCCGTGTTGCCCTTGTCTTGTCTTTCCTTTTCTTGTATGTAGGCCTTGAGCTGGGAGACCTCCGATCATCCAGGAAGTCAGGTTACACATGATCAGAGAAACTCAGATTAACCCAGCTTCCCTCGCTCTTCCTCTAGTTCCTTCATTTGTTTCAAGGTCTACAGGTGAACATGGTTACAACCCTTTCTGGAAAGCAAGGTCTGCAGATGTGGAAGGAGAAGGGGATAGCTAGTCTGTGAGATGGAGATGGGAGGACTTCCAGGGCTGAAAGTCATTGAGATCATTATCTTGAACTTTACCCTGAGATCTTCCCCTTTCAACACACCCTGCATGGTTAGAGAGTCCATTATGCTAGGGCAGGCTTTAGCTCGGACAGGTGTAGCCCACAGGGCTTAGTGGTCACACTTGAGTGTCACCTGGTTAATGGGAGCATCAATAATTGCTCACCTTGCTTTGTGTGCACAACCTTTAGAAAATCTTTGGCTTGAAATAGATGTTGAAGTTATAAGAGCAGTCAGGAGAGACAGGCAAACAAGGATAGAAGAAAAATTGTAATTAGAGTGAATGATATACATGTACATACACACACACACACACATAAATTCTTTTTGCCTTACTTGTTTCAAACTGAATGATCTAAACTGGGACTGTTTTTGTCAAGCGTTCATGGGTTCCAGCCTTTTGAAGTTTCTTTATTGTGTTAGTCTGGGTAGACTAGAGAAACAAATCTAGGGAGACTCATGTGTATAAGAAAAAGCTTTATATACAAGACCAATTGAATATTAAGAAAATATCACAGCCTAGTCCAGATCAAGTCCATTAACCCACATGCCCGATATCAATTTTTAAATTCCTCTTCAGACTCACAAAACACATGCAATTACGCCAAATGCAGGAAGATCACAGGCCAGTGGGTGGAAAGTCTTGTGGATCCAGTGGCAATAGAAGCATCTCAGCACCAGCAGGGGTCTTCATGTGGCTCCTTCAGCTCAAGGGCTCTCGCGTAGCTCTATGTGTCTTCTCCACAGTAATGTCTCACAGGGAGTGAGTATGCGTCTCACCTCCAGCAAGCTATTTATATCCTTACCACCTCTAAATGAGATCATCAAGCTGTGACCTGATTGACAGACTAAACTCCACCCCTTTGCTCTTAAGTTTCAAATTGACAACAGATTATGTAACTACCACATTTATGCATTGCTCTTTCTGTCTATGGTCAAGTTTCTATTTGAAAGCAATGCTCTCTAAACTTTAATTATTCTGGACCCCCAACAGAAAAATATCTATGAGCATGCTATGTATATTATAACCACTTATATGCACGTGTTTGTCTGACTCAGTAATACTGTTGTTGCATTTGTTGTTCAAGTCAACAGTTCATAGAAAATGTCATTATTTTTAATTCAATTTTTCCATGCATATTTTTAATAATTAAATCATTTTATTGGGGGCTTGTACAACTCTTATCACAATCCACGCACACATTCATCATGTCAAGCATTTTTGTACATTTGTTTCCCTCATCATTCACAAAACATTTGCTTTCTACTTGAGCCTTTGGAATAGCTCCTCACTTTTTCCCCTCCCTCCCCACTTCCCCCTCCCCCATGAACCCTTGATAATTTAAAAATTATTATTATTTTGTCATATCTTATACCGTCTGATGTTTCCCTTCACCCACTTCTCCGCTGAACTTTTTGAAGCTCCCTTGTGAAACTTGCACTTGATGGGACTGCCTTGTTTTTCATCTTTGAAAGGCACAGTTTTATTATATTTCTATGAATCATTTAGTGGAAAGTATTTTAGTTTTCCTTCTCTGGCAGGTTTCTGCCTTATACAGTTTCCATCTTTCTCAGGTTTTCCTGTAACAGAATAAAGCATTGCCTGGTCCTGTCCCATCTTCACCATCACTGGTGTATGAGAGTCCACACTTAAGGCCTTTAGTGTTCAACATAGTTATATGTCAAGTGATGTCATTGAAGGTGTCCTTCATTTTCATTTGCTCTCTACTATAGCAACATGATGTCCTTTCCTAGTGATTGGACAATATTATTGTTGTTATTGGATGCTGTTGAATCTAATTCAACTCATAGCCACCCTAGGTGACAGGGTAGAATGTCCCCGTATGATTTTTCTTGGCCGAAGTCTCTACAGAAGCATATTGCTAAGCCTTTACCTTGCAGCACCATTGTTGCTATTGTTAGATGTCATGGAATCCATTCCAATCCAAGCCACTCTCTGTATAACAGAACAACACTCTATCCCTGCCCTACGCTCACAATTGTTATCATGCTCGAGCCCATTGTTGTAGCCACTATGTCCATTCATGTCACCGGGCGTCTTCTGACTCTTCATTGATTTTCTTCTTGAGAAGCACGATGTCCTTTTCCTGGGATTTATAACATGTCCAAAATCTGTGAGACAATGTCTAACCATCCTCACATGTTGGCTGTACTTCCTCCCAGACAGATGTTTATCCTTCTGGCAGTTCGTGCTACTTTCCATATTCTTTGCAAACACTAATCCAAGCACAAAAACTCACTAGGTAGGTGCAAACCCCTAGCCTTTTGGTTAGCCGTCAAGTCAAGTGTACGCCATTGCACCACTTTGCTGCTGTTGTCGATCGGTGCCTTTGAGTTGGCTCCAACTCAATGAAACACTACTTGGTTCTGAGTCATCTTCATGATCTTTCCTGTGTCTGCGTCCATTGTTACAGGGATTGTGTCATTAATATTGAGTCTATTGTGAAGAGGCAGCTCTTCTTCAGGCATATTTTGAGTTCCTTCCAACCTAAAGGACTCATCTTCTAGTGCTATATCAGACAATGTTCCAGTTCTTTACATAAGAGATCTAGTAGGTAACTTTTCGAATGTGGTCTGCCTCTGCCTTCCTCATTGTCTTTCTCGGTCAGTCTGGAAGCTCCACTGTTCATGCTGGTTAACCTTGCTGGTATTTGAAATGCCATTAGGATAGTTTCCAACATGACAGCCACATGCAAGCTACCGCAGTATGACATATTCACAGACATGCAGTAGATTGCACCACTAGGATTCTTTCTAATACTATTAATACAGTTTAATTTTCTTTTACTTCTCTATAAAAACAAATGTAATCATGCTCCCACGTTGAAGACCGCTGCAGGACAGCTGACTTCTACATGGGATTGGATTTCCTGTCTTGCTAAGCATCTCATCAGGGTAACTCATTTCCCTGTCCCTTGGGCAGTCGCTTAAGAAGCCTCCCTCAGGTTATTCTCACACACTTGCATTATCCCGTGGCATCTCCACCTCTAAACTTCAAAGACCATTTACTTCCTTTTGTCAGGATCTACATGGTTTGGAAGAAAAAAATATCTTGTGGGCTGAGTGGCACTAGTTCTCATGAGCCAACGATACCTGGAGTCACTTGAAATGCTTATTCCACAGGCAACGAACAGCCCAAAGGTAGAAGGTTCAAGCAGACGTTTCTTACTGGCTTTCTAAAAGACTGTCAGAAATGGTGGTGTCATGATGATAGTAGAAAACTTGGAAGAATTCTAAGGACCAACAATAGTGAACTAGTTTTTTTAAGTATAGTGTACCTAAACTATTATGCAGCCATTGAAATCGGGCTACATGAAAATATTAATAATATAAGAAAGTGTTCAAGGACTAATAACAGGTTAAAATGGAGATAAACCAGCTATGTCGCAGCATGAATACAACTTATTTTGTGAATGCAAACACTGTATGTACATAGAAAGAATAATTGATGGGAAATATGCCAGCATAGTAGAAGTGATTTCTAGATGCTGAACTATCAGTTATTTTCACTCTCTTCTGGATGTTCTTAGTATTTTCCCCATTTGAGTTCAGGAGCATGTATTATTTTCATAACCAGATAAAACACGTTATTATTTTTAATACAAAGGGGTCAAAAATTCCCATTCAAAACTGCACCCTATTGAATTATCCTATGTTCATAGTGGGGATAAAACTAAATGAACTCTTTTCAGCTACAATCATCACCATAAAAATCTCATGACACTGGCCAGAGTGAGCTGGATTCACAACCAGCAACACACGCACACTGCATTGAAAATTCACAAGAACAAAAGCAGGCACAAATCTGTTGTGGTCAGGTTGACATGAGGTCACAGCAACTCCGTGTGTTACAGAGTGGAACTGCTCCACGGGGTTTTCTTGGTTGTAATCTTTATGGAAGGAAATGGCCAGATTGAGTTTCTGGGTGGATTCTGAACATCAACCTTTATGTTAGTAGTCAAATGCAAATCATTTCCAACTCACAGATTCAGAGCACATCCACTCCCACTCTCTTTCTGCTCAGCTTGCCCTTGAAGGAGGGGAGAAGGTAATTGTGGAAACCAAATGTGCAGGAGGTTCAGGAATGCACCTAGGGACTAACTGCAGCATAAAGTTTTTGGTTACTGTCATGTCTTCCCTGGACTCATTGAAGCCCGTGCACAGTGGATCGCAATACTGGTCGGCCCTGATCATGTGCCATCCCCATTTTCTGTTGTGGACTGAATAGGGTGATCCATGGGGTTTTCAAAGATTGTTTTGTTTTATGTCGGAAGCCGATTGCTATACCTTTCTTTCTGCTCAGTCTTAGTCTGGAAACTTCACTGAAACCTATTCAGCATCATGGCCACCAGCAAGGCTCTGTTGGTGTGTGGGTGTGAGTAGTGGCTGTGACTGGTGAATTTGGCTAGAAATCAAACCTGGAACTTCCTCATCCAAGGTGAGAAGTGTACCGTTAAACCATCATTGCCTCAAAGGAGGGCTAACATATGCATGGGCTGCTTACATGCAATCTCTGTACCTTCGGACTTATTTAGAAGGTTTTAGGTGGTCGTGCCTCTTATTTGAGCATGGCTTTTTATCACATGAAGGTCACTGGGAAGATTCGCAACCTCTTATACCTTTCTCTCTACAGGGTTACTAAGACTTAGAATCAACTCAGCAGCACTGGAATACACACACATCTTTGTTTTTTTCTGGAAGGAGTCCTGGTGGCACAGTGGATTAAGCATTGAGCAGTTAACGGCAAAGTCAGGACTTAAACACCAGCTGCTTCACAGGCTAAAGATGAAGCCGTCTGCTCCCACAAGGATTGACAACCTTGGGGACCCTAGCCAGCAGTTAGGTCTACTCTGGCCTCTAGGTTCTCTGTGAGTCAGAATCAAATTGATGGCAGTGGGATTGGTTAAGATGGGTTCCACCTCCTGGAGATCATGATGAATGGCCACATTAGTTCTCGGGTTCTGTTTGCAGAAAAAATGTTCCTTGTCTCCCAAGCAAAGAGGTCACTGACCAAGAGCAATCACGCCAACAGCCTGTGATTTGTTGAATCATCCTAATGCAATTCCTAGTAGTTGGAACCTGAGCTTGAAAGAATGACTTATGCCATGCTTGCCTCCAGAAGAGGGATTACTGGTGAAGCATCTCTTCATTAGAGCGGGTTGCTTCTTTAACTTCTAAGAGTTATAACTTCAGTGGCAGGGCATAGGTTATGATGTATGATAAACATTGCCCCTTCCTTACCTGAATGTAATAACCCTGCCCACCTGGTAATGAAAGGTAGACATGTGGAATAAGGAGAGAAACAGGAGCTGAACTATAGCTTCAGCTATGCCGTTAGTGTTATACCTGTACCCCCCGAGGCCTCGGGTAACTCACCCATAAGGTAAAAGCCTAGACTAGATTGTCACTGAGCCCCTTTCCTGCCTGAAATGGGATAGAAGCTAAGTATATCGTATACCAGGAAAGGAGATGTGTCTTGGAAAAAAGATGTGAAGCACAGCCATCACACCAGCTTAGGGAGAGATGCTCCAACCCCCCCCCCCCAAAAAAAAGGATTAGCCATGATTTCTGGAAACTAGATGTCCTTGACTCAGACCACTCTTTATATCACATCACCCAGATGGAAGCATGGCTTCTAGAGTCCTATGGGATCCCCTAACGTGAAGCAAGAGGACTTCTGTGCCCGTTAGTACAGCTTCATTTGTCAAATGAGCTCCGTGAAACTAGGGAAAAAAGAAACCCCAAACTCACTGCCATTGAGTCATTTCTGATTCGTGGCAGTGCTATAGGACAGGGTAGAACTGCCTCTGTGGGTCTTTGAGACTATAATCCTTTATGGGAGTAGAAAGGCTCATCTGTCTCCATGCAGCAGTTGGTGTTTTTGAACTGCTGACCTTGCAGTTAGCAGTCCAACACATTACCCACTATGACGCCTGTGGAGAAATTGGCACAGTGCTCAAGGCTAGTGAGGGGGGCAAAAGGATGCCCTTGACGCTGTCTGAATCTCCAGAAAGTGTGAATATACAGTCTTTTACATGTCAAAAGAGACTTTACAAAGGAAGGTGGGCTCATTGGATTCACAGGAGTTTTTATAAGGGAAAGGGAGCAACAGAGTAGAGTGAGAGATGTAATCATGGAAAAAGTCAGGGTGGGTGGGGGTGTTGAAGATCCTACACTGCTGATGCCAAAGATGGAGGAAGGAGCCACAAACCCAGGGATTCAAGTAACTCAAGAAGCTGGAAAAGGCAAGGAACAAACTGTCCTTGAATCTCTAGTGGGAATGCAACACTGCCCACCCGTGTTAGATTCTGACCCTGAGAAGTGTAATATAATAAATGTGTGCTCTTGTAAGCAGCCAATGTCCTGGGTGATGCTAGGAAACTAGTACGGCTAGTTTGGACCAAGTCCAGAGAAAATGTGGCATCTTTGAGGCCAGGACCAGTATCTTCCTGGGACACCATTCTAGACCGAGCAGAGATTAGGGGACAGGTGTCCTAATCGTTATTATGGACATTTTCCAACGATTTGCTGCTGGTAGTGCAATTTTTAAGCTGTGCCCTTCAAGGTGAACAAGGTACATGTGTTAGTCTGGGTTGACTAGAGAAAAAATTCATAGACACTCAAATGTGTATAAGAAAGAGTTTTATATAAAAGAGCAGTTGTATGTTGAGAAAACATCCCAGCCCAGTCCTGCTCAAGGCCATAAGTCCCATATTAGCCCATATGTCTGAGACCAGTCTATAAATCCCTCTTCAGACTCATGCAACACATGCAATGTTGCCGAATTCAGGAAGATCACAAGCCAGTGGGTGGAAAGTCTTGTGCATCTAGTGGCAGTGAAAGCATCTCAGCACTGGCGTGGGTCTCCAGTGGCTCCTCCAGCTCTAGGGCTCTGGCTGCATCAGCATGGCTCCATCAGGTTTGTCAGAGGGAGAGTCTGTGTGTCCCACCTCTAATGAGGTATGTATCTCTGTAGTGCCTCCAAATGTGGCCATCAAGCTGTGATCTAATTGACAGTGTTAGACCCCACTCCTTTGCAAGTTTACAGATTATGTAACATATCTCTGTGAGTCAGAAATGGAACAGAAATACCCAGCCCTAGCCAGAGCTGGAGCTTGAAATAAACAGATGCATCTGGGCTGGGTTCTTGTAGGGTATTTAAGATCAGAGCATCCTGCCGCCTTGATTTGGTAGGGAAGAGGCGCGGCTACCAATGTTAAGGAGGCTGAAGGTGTATCTGTTACTGCTTCCCAGGGTCAGTTTTTCATGGAGCTCCTGTCTGGATCATCTCAAGGCATTGAGACCAGGCATGTCTGGTGGTGAGCCATCAACTGACTCAGGAACTAACCCTGGGTTCTATCTCAAATTAAATTAGCATGATCTACAAACCGCAAAGTTCATTTTCATACTTGATCATGTTTGATACAACACAGCAAGACGGCTATTATTAATGTCTCTCGGTAACTGATAGGTGAACTGACGCCTAATGGTTCCCTTAAAAAAATGAGAGGGGCTCCTTCTAAGACACCAGCCCGAGAGCCAGTTTCAAGTAAGCATTCATTCAATCTTTCTTGACTCATCAAAGTTTAGAGAGAGGAAATAACTTGTATAGCCCATAAAGCTGGTACACAAGAGAGTCAAGTTTCAGCTTCCAGTTTGGGAGTTCACATCCCATGTTCTTTCCATGATACCAAAGTCCCTCCGCAACACCAGGTTTCCTAGGCTGACACCCACAGAAGGCCCACCCTCACTCAACGTGTGGCAGCATGTTCTAAAGGGCAGGGCTTTGGTGTGCATGTTGTGAGACTGGCAAAGTTGCCCTACTCTGCGACACAGCTCACTCATACCCATGGTTCTAGCTGCTAAGTGCAGCTGTCTGAGAACTCTTGGTAAACTCACTCTCACCAAAGTCTTCCTCGTAGATGGCCGGCTGAGCTGTGTTGCCAGAAGGCAATCACAGCAGGAAGCTTGCCATCCCAGGTAGCTAGTGACCCAATCAGTGTGAGAACGCACCATCAGGCTACGTCAACCAACTGAAACCGTGTACACTCACGTCTGCCTTCTCAGAACGGGAAGGAACGCCCTGCTGGAAGTCAGGGATGTGGGCCTGTCTCTGGCTAACACGTGGCCTCAGTCTCCATTTCTCAATAGGTAAATTGAATGGGTGGCACTAGATCCACTCTAAAAGTATGTGACGCTTTCTTTATGACTTCTTTCCTTCCTCTTATTAAGAACCTTTAGTCGGGTGTTCTGGATGATTTTAGCCCCGGCAATTTCTCTGTATCAAATGGTTCAGCTAAGACACATTCTCAAGAAATATGGGCTCTCTTTACAAAAAGCCACGAACCATTTAAAATTTATGCTTGAAGAGATTTGAAGGAAAGCCAGGACCTTGCAAAGAAGAATAAAATAAAATTCTCCTACATGGGGATAACTACGGTGTAATTCTACTTGAGTGGATGCATAATCTTTATGCAGTCAAGAGAGAGAAAGACTGGTTCAATGGAAGAGGCAGGGAAATCGAGGGTCATTTCACCTCTGTGGACTTATCCTCCTGGATCGGTATAAAATTCAATCCAAATCCTGCACCAGGGACCACTCTGAAAACAGGGAAATAACACAGCTTGTGTAGCCCAGCCTGGTAGCACTCATTCCAGCCAAGGCGCACAAGAGGTGTTTGTGAATGTGGGGCTTTGTGAAGTGGACAGATGTGCTGAGAATGACTGAACCCTCACTCATGATGCATAGGGTTAAGACCTCCCCCCGCAGCTTTCTCCAGTACAGGGATGCTGAGAACATTTACCACACATAGTGAAGGTTATGATCCAGATTAGCTTTAGCTAAAGCACTATGATCTATTTTGGTTCTTCTACTATAGAAGGTCACTATGCGTTCCAATGGACTCTGGCAGTGGGTCTAGGAAAAAGTAACCAATATATCCCAGAAGTGGGCTGTGATGAAACAAGATTGCCACCCATTATTAAAGATGGTTAAGCACTCCATTACTGGCCGAGAGGTTGAACCTACCCACAGGCAACTCAGAACACTGCAGATGAACTGAATTGCCACCCTCACTCCCCTTACTCAATACCTTTGTGCAGGACACAGCCTACTCAGAGGTAGGCATCGATACTGAACTCTGTCAGTATTGATCAGGTATTTCTATTGAGCCAAGTACTTGTCATGTATTGCCTTATATAATTCTCTCAGAGAACACAGAGAGTAGCTATTGGTTTTAGAAATGTGGATGTCCATGTTGCATATGAGTAAAATGGGTTTCAAAACATGTAAGTTCAGGCAGGGCGTTTAGGCTAAGAAAAACAGATTAGCTAAGCTTATCTCCCAAAGGAACAGCTATACAGCTGGACAAAACTGTCGAAAGGAAGACAGTGTTCTGGAAGTTGATTAGTGACATGTGACAATCTGAAAAGTGTTCACACATGAAAAGTTGCTGAACTTCCAGTAATAAGGTGAGAGTCTGTGGTGTGCTGACTTTGGGCTTCTCCCATCCACACACGTGGTATGGAAGCTCTGTCAAAGTAAGGTAAACCATGGGAATTGTAATTCCCTGTCACAATGAAAGATATTAAGTTGAGTGGGAGGGTAGGGAACAGCAGAGAGGCTGAGCAAGATCGATGGTGGTTGGGATGGGGACGCGAAGTGTCTAAACTCTTAGTAGCTGGAGCTTCTGACCATGGTTGGGCAGGCATAACAAGTGAGGTTATGCATATTCTCAACCAAGGTGGAAGAAGACCCAGGCTAGCCTTAACCTTCTAGTGAACCCTAATGCAGTGCATTTGTGCAGAAGAGATATGAAAGGGTCCCACAGAAAGGAAAACCAACACATACCTGAATACCGAATGAATTTCTTTATCCACATACAGATCTATTGGCAGAGGACAAGAATCGTCCTGCCTTAAGTCATTTGAGCACATCCTTTGTTAAAACATGACCATATCACTGATTCACACAGGGATCCCCCATTGGAAGCCATGTGTATTCTTTCAAAAGTAAAGGAAGGAGAAGAAGAAGAACAACAGCAGCCACAAAACCAACAGAAATATGAGCCAGCACACATTTCTAGAGACAGATCTTGCGTATATTTGAAAGGGGTTTCAAAAAGCTTATGGAAAATAGAATTAAAAGGTAATGGAATCTTTCCACAAACACTTTGAAGCTCCTTGTTCTCAAACACAAAAGTAAATAAAGGAGCAAACAAACTATTATGGAACAAGTCAGCACCAATAGCAATCTTCAGGGTCAAAATCAAAATCCATAGTTACTCTGGCATATTCTCTAAAGTGCACGACTTTAGAGAAAAGATAAAAATAACCAAAATAAAAAGTGAAAGAGGGTCTTACCAGAAGGTCATTAAAGGTTTTGAAACATTTCTTTCTTAAAAATTATTATTAATTTATTATACATTAATTATACATATATCATATCATTCCATAATTCAATCACGTCCAGCAGAATTGTACAATTGCTACCACAATCAGTTTCCAAACATTCTTTTCCTACCTTGGCATTGTCTCCCTTTTACACTACCACCAACACTGTACCCCCCTCGTGTTACCACCCTGATTTTACTTTCTATCTCTATAGGTTCATCAATCCAGAGTTTCATATACCCCCAAACAGAAGAACATGTAACACAGCTTCAAGAGGGCGACCCCCAATGACATAATACTTCTGAGATACACTCTAATATGAACAAACCCAAACCAAACGAAACAATACAAACCAAAAATACAGAAAATTTTGGAAACCAGATCAGGGGCAGCCTGCATCCTAGGGAGGATCTGCTGATGAAGTTCTACCTGTTCAAGGCAGATGCATGCCTTTGATCTTCGATCCTCATCTCTCTAGTGCACTCTGTTTAGTAATCACGTTCCTCCCATCCCTCAATTGTGCATAGAGGGAGTTCACCAGAGGCTTATTCCCTATGCAGTTCCACAAATGGATCCTGGGCCCCCACGGTCATCCACAGCCTTCTGCAAACCCGATTCTCACATTTTGGGCTTAGATCCCTCCGTCAACTTCACATTATATGATTCACAGTCCTTTGGTGACTGATGATGGTGTGATTCTTCCATGTGGACTTAGTTGATATCCCACTTAGATGACAAGCCTTTAAGACCGCAGATGCTATTTTAACTGATAGCCGGGCACCATGTAATTTCTTCACCACATTTTGCTATTGTTCCCTTCCTGTGGGTGAGTATCAAGCGGGACCATGATGTAAGAACTAATTGTTCTTAAGTTGGGGCTAGGACTTAGGATAAGCCCCAAACCTATGGTTGTTGTTGTTTTTTTTTTTTTTGGTTGTTGTTGTTCTTCTAAATTTATTGTTACTTGGGAGTTAATACAAATGTCATGTCATTCCAAATTCAGTCACGTCAAGCAGAATTGTACCATTGCTTCCATAATCAGTTTCCAAACATATTTTTTCTTCTGAACTCCTTGAGGACATCTCCCATCTTCTACTTCCTTCCCCTGAACTCCCTCCCACCTCCAACCCAAACTCTTGTTCTATTTGCTATCTCTGTAGGTTCAACAATCCTGTGTTTAACACAGAAAACCATATATCACAGCTTCAAGGGGATAATCCCCAATGACATAGCACCTCTGAGATACACCCTAATATGAACACACAAAAAACGAAATAAAACCAAATGAGCATCACAGGTTTGCCAGAATAATACACATCCTAAAACAGTATATAGGGCATTGAAGTAGCAAGACCTTATTTGTCTGCTTACCAACAGGTCACCAAATTTGGTACAGCTGTCGTCTGCTTCCTCAGGAACTATATATTTTCCATCTTAAGTCCTCAAGTTACAGGTGTGTCTGAGGTAGAGCCCAATTCACCCAGTGGAGTTCCCTCATGGGATCTCCTGGGTGCAGCCTCTGGAGCATGCTGTGTACCTTGAAGATCCAGGATTCAGTGACCCAGTGTACCTCGGCACCCAGCCTGGGGTCAATGGGGTCCATCCGGTGCATACCACCAAAGGCAGCCCCCGCACCTAGTGTCTCCCAAAGCATTTCAGTCATTCCTCCCCACACCTGGAAGTCAGTCCTCTCTCTTTTCCCACCAGCAGATATGCACTTGTGTTTCCCCAGATGTGGGTGCTCCGTTTGCCCTCTCCTGTGTTCTTCTCTTGGTTCTTCTGCCCTTTGTGAGACAATGTTCCGAGGAGGGGCAGCATCAGATCAAAGTCAGAGAAGAGGCAGCACGGCGTGAGTGAATTCATGGAGGAGATACTTTGGTATGGCACACCAAATACCCTTCATCCAACCTGAGGGCTGCCTAGAGTGGAGAGCTACTTTTACAGCATGCGAATGGCAGACCTTCCAACATTGGCTGGCTTCCAGTTGTTCTTTTGCCATTGGCTGCCTCTCTGTAGTGCACCTCCTCTTTTCAGGTACCTGCAACCCTGCACTCCAGAGTTCAGGTGGTGTACTTGTTGTGAGCGCCACCCACCCCCGCCCCCCGCAAAAAAAAATCAATAGCCAATTCAGTCCTTGTGAGGCAGTTTGAAAATCTGTCTCTCCCTGCCCATATCCTTTCCCTGCCCCGTCTCTCTCATTGGTATAGAAATTGTCTTGTCTGCCCCTTTCCTGCCTTTGTGCCCGTTTGTGTGAGCATTCCTTTCTTTGTCACCCTTTTCCCACTTTGGTTTGACTAACGAGAGCACATTATGACTGGCTCAATAGAAATTAAGAGAATTATGACAACATATGGTGACTAACTGTACAGGAACAATTGATACTGACAAAGTGGACACATTCATAGATGCACATAACCTACCCAACTGACTAAAGAGGGCATTGAAAGTCTCAACAGACCCATAAGTAGTCAAGGGATTGAGTTACTTATCACAAACCTTCCAACAAGAAGTCTTGGACTAAAGAGTTTCACTGAAGAATCATACCAAAAATGTACAGGAGAAATGACACCAATACTTTTAAAACTCTTCCAAAAAACAGAGGAACAGTAGAAGTGAACAAAAGACAAATACCTAAATCAGTCAAAGATAAAATAAGAAACACACACATATCTATTGGTAAATAACACATGAATGTCGACACAAAAATTCTCAGCAAAATACTAACAAACAGAATCCAATAGCATATTACAAGAGTCATACACCATGACCAAGAGGGACTTATTTCAGGATTGCAGGGAGATTTCAGCATTAGAAAATCAATGTAATATACCACATCCGTAGAACAAAATAAGAGAAACACATGGTAATTTATATGGGTGCAGAAAGGTTATTTGCTAAAACACAACATCCTACATTTATGAAAAATTTTGGAATATAAAGGAAATTCCTCAGTCCAATTCAGGACACATGAAAAAATCAACAACCAATAGCCAGCATTATGCTTCATGGAAAAAGACAAAGAATGTTCCCCTTGAAATTGGGAGCAAGGTAAAGGTAACTTCTGTCCCTTCATCTCTTCAATATTATTTTAGAAGCCCTAGCCAGAGCAATAAGAGAGAAGAGAAGTAAGAACTTTCCACATTAGAAAGTAAGATGTAATAACATTTTATTAGCAAATGATATGCTTTCATATTTAGAACATTGCAAATGCTTCAAAGAAAACTTCCAGAGATGATAGAGGAATTTAGTGAAGTTGAAATGTACACGGTCAACAAGCAAAACTATTTTGAGAAGTCTGAAAGGGAAATTCTAGAACCATCTATTTACAATAATATCTGAGAGAATAAATTACTTAAGAATAAACAACAAAGGATGTGAAGGACTTATATCATGAAAACTATAAAAAAAACTGCTGACAGGGATTAAAGAAGACTGGAGTAAATGGAAGGAACTTCCTTGTTCATGGACTCGAAGACTTAATGTTGTCAATACTACACAGAATTACCTGTAGATTCAATGAAGCCTGATTAAAGTTCCATCAACCTTCTTTACACAAATAGAAAAGCCAATGCTCACATTTATATGGAATGCCAAGAGGCTCTGAATAGCAAAAGCAATATTCAAAAATAGGAATTAAGTGGGGGGCACACAAAATTTCTTACTTTAAAAATGTAGTTTATGGCTACAGAAATTTAAATTGTATAACAATTTCACATAGACCAATGGTTAGAATTAGAAGTTCAGAAATAAACTCACATATCCCTGATCAACTGATTTTTTAAAACAATTTATTAGGGGCTCATACAACTCTTATCACAGTCCATACATATACATACATCAATTGTATAAAGCACATCTGTACATTCTTTGCCCTAATCATTTTCTCTTTTTTTCTCCTCTTTTCTTTTTTTACATTTTATTAGGGACTCATACAACTCTTATCACAATCCATACATATACATACATCAATTGTATAAAGCACATCCATACATTCCCTGCCCCAATCATTCTCAAAGCATTTGCTCTCCACCTGATTTTTTTGACAAAGGTACCAAGTCCATTTGATCAGCAATGAAGAATTTGTTATATGAAAATCAAAATAAAATTATTTAACATGTGCAGAAAAATGAAACAGTGCAATGCCTCATATCACATACAAACACAAATTCAAAATAGATTAATGACCTGCATGTGTAAACCAAAACCATAAATGCTTAAAAGAAAAGGTAAGGGGAATATTTTTGAGCCTGGCTTTTATCAACATATTATCTAATAGAATAACAAAAGCAGGAGTAGTAAAAGAATAAATAAGTGAGATCTTGTAAAAATTAAAAACTTTTGCCCATTAAGACTTTATAAAAAGGTGAAAAGTTACTAATTGGAAGAATTCCTTTAGAGACCATATATCTGAAAGTTGTCTGTCTATCTATCTATCTGTCTAGTTCCATATAAAATCCAGTAATAAAATGGGCAAAGGATTCGAACTGATACCTCACCAATGAGGACATTGAAAGGAATACCAGATACATGGAAAGGTGTTTAGCATTATTAGCCATCAGAGAGATGCAAATGAAGACCACAGTGAGATATCACTGTCATTCTACTTCCATTAAGATCACTAAGAGAAAAATAAAACCAAACTGAAAACAATAATGTTGGCGAGGATGTGAGAAACGTGGATCCCTGGTTTATTCCTGGTTGGAATACAGAATGAGGCAACCATTGTAGAAACATGGTGGCTTCTCAAAATGACCAAGACTAGCACGACCAAATGACTAGCAATCCCACTCATAGGGGTGTCTACCAAGACTTGAAAGTTGAGATTCAAACAGAGACTTATACACCAATGTTCACTGTAGCAAATGCCTATCAGCAGATGAATGTATAAACAAAATATAGAAGATACATACAAAGGAATGTTACTTAGCCATTAGTATAAATGAAACCTTGATATATACTTAATATAGATGAAGTTATATTCAACATCATCAGCTAAAACGAGGCAAAGGCTGACTGGAACAGACCATCAATTGCTCATAAGTAAGTTCAGGATAAATTTGAAGAAAATTGAGACAAGTCCAAAAAGCCAAAATACAACCTTGAGTCTATCCCATCTGAATTTGAAGAAAATCTCCAGAACAGATTTTATACACTGAACACTTAGGACAGAAGAACTGATGAGCTGTGGGAGGACATCAAGAATATCATTCATGAAGAAAGCAAAGGTTTCTAAAAAGACATGAAAGAAATAAAAGATAAAAGTGCCTGTCAGAAGACTCTGAAACTTGCTTTTAATCAGAGAGTAGCTAAAGCAAATGGAAGAAATGATGACATCGAAGAGCTGAGTAGAAAATGTCAAAGGGCAGTTTGAGACGATAAATCCATATATTATAATGAAATGTGCAAAGATCTAGAATTAGAAAACCAAAATGGAAGAAAAGTCTCAGCATATATGAAACTGAAAGAACTCAAGAAAAAAATCAGACTTTTAAGTTGCAATTTTGATTCTATAGGCAAAATATTGAATGATGCAAGAAGCATTCAACAAATATGGAAAGTGTACAGAGTCACTGTATCAAAACAAACTGGTTGGCATTCAGCCATTTCAAGAGCTAGCATATGAGTAAGAACCCATAGTGTTGAAGGGAGAAGTTCAAGCTACACTGAAAGCATTAGCCAAAGACAAGACCTCAGGAATGGATGGAACACCAACTGAAATGTTTCAGCAACTAATGAAGCATTGGAAGCACAAACTTATTCTATGCCAAGAAATTTGGAAGACAGTTACTTGGCCCCTGACTGGAACAGATTCATATTTGTACTCATTCCAAAGAAAGGTGAGGCAACAGAATCTTCAAATGATAGAATAATATCATTAATATCACATGTGAGTAACGTTTTATAGAAGTTCACCAACAAAGGTTGTGGTGGTGCAGTGGCAGTCATCTTCCTGTCAAAGGTCCAGGGCAGATTCAGAAGAGAATGTAGAACAAGGCTATCGTTGCTGCTGTCGGATGGATTTGGGCTAAAAGCAAAGAATACCAGGCAGATGTTTACTTGTTTATATTGACTATTTCATGCCATGACATGCAACTGTGTAGACCATAGCAAACTATGGCTAACCTTGGAACGAATGAGAATTCCAGAACACTTCATTATGCTTGTGCAGAACCTGTACATAGGTCAAAAGGCAGTTTTGCAAGTGGAACAAGGGGATACTGCATGGTTTAAACTCATGGAAGGCGTGCGTCAGGGTTGTATCCTCTCACCATACGTAGTCAATCTGTCTGCTGAGCAAATCATCAGAGAAGCTGGCTTATATAAAGAAGAATGTGGCATCAGGATTTGAGGAAGGCTTATGAACAACTTTATTTTATATACGTGTTGTCTGAAGAGACCAATCTCTGGAGAAAACCCTCATGTTTGATAAAGTGGAGAAGCAGCGAAAAAGAGGAAGCCCCTCATGGAGCTGGATGGCCGCTGTGGCTGCAACCATTGGCTCAAGCATGAGAGCGATCGTGAGGAAGGTGCCGGACCAGGCAGGTTTTCCTTCTGTTGTGCATAAGGTCGCTGTGCCTTAGAACTGGCTGGATGGCTCCTTTCAACAAGAACAACATAGATGGAGCTAGAAGACATTGCTGAGTGAATTCAGGCAATCACTATCTACATAGTGTGAGCCCATTCACATAAAACAGCAAGAAATTACAAATGTGTAGAGAACAAAGTTTTCTAGTTATTGAGAAAGAAGGAACAAGTAAGCTCTAATGATAACGGACATACGCATTGTGCAGGCAGTTATTATAATTGCTGCCAATAAAGTGTGCATGTGCCAGAAGTCGAATCTACAAAAGTTGTGTGAGAGGTACAGTTACCACATCAAAACCAAGCAGCTACTACAGCTTTACATGGACAACCCCAAAACCCATGGATTTGGTTTCGGATCAAGGCTTCATGGAGCATAGCAGTTCACTAGCCTAAGTACATTTAGTGCCTCCATTCTACCTCCTATTCTGATGTATCGTGCCTGAGGTTTAATCTGTAATTAGTCTTCAGTGTCCTAACAATTGGTCTCAATACACCTGGAACAGTAGAGGAAAGAGAGTCAAGAATAGGAAGAGAATGTGGAATATGTGGCTAATGGTCTCTGTGGACAACTCCTTTCTTTGCCATTAGACCAGAACTGAATGGTGCCTAGCTATCATTGCTGAATATTTTGATCAAAGATTCCGTAGAAGAATCCTAGTAACAGATGGTGAAATTAGAATAGAATTTAAAACTCTTTGGGATCTATACTTCCTACAGCCAGGAAGGCTGGATGACCCCAAAATATGATTGCCCCGAGAGAATGCTTAAACCATAAACAAAAAATGCATCAAAATTTAAAACCAAACAATGCTGTATCCCACCTGTTTCAAAAGGTCTGCTTTAAGTACTATGCTCTTTTACGAGTTATTTATATGGCATCAAATGTGCATTAGCAGCTAAAAAGTTCAGCCAGGAATCTTAGGGTGTAGCAATTTTATGTTAATTGGGGAAGAGCAACCCAGAAAAGGAGTCTGGGGACAGTTACACTACTTTACATAACCAGTGTCTCTGAAAGGTATGTGGAGAAATTGTTGAATTGACATAACTGAGTATATTCTCAACAACAACAAGATCAATAAAAGTATATTAAAAATAAACGAAAAATGTTAAATTTTCAACAAAATATATTTAAAAATCAGAGCAAAACCATTAAAAACTATTTCTGAGTATCCTGGCATGTTGAATTTAGCAAAGTCTTCAAAACAGCTATTAAACATTTGCTCATAATCCCCCAATACAATAGCACCTCGCCCTGCTAAACAGTCATTGCAGGATACTCACCTTCCCGACATGATCACTGAAGACAGACGTGTGTGTAAGCAAATGTGGTGAAGAAAGCTGATGGTGCCCTGCTATCAAAAAGATATAGCGTCTGGGGTCTTAAAGGCTTGAAGGCAAATAAGCGGCCATCTAGCTCAGAAGCAACAAAGCCCACAGAGAAGAAGCACACGGCCTAAGCGAATACAAGGTGTTGAATGGACCATGTTGCAGACACCAAGGAACAAAAACAATCATTGTGTGATCACCTTCCTCACATAATCGCTGAAGACGAAAGTGTGCATAAGCAAGTGTGGTGAAGAAAGCTGATGGTGCCGGCTACAGAGAGATATAGCGTCTGAGGACTTAAAGGCTTGAAAGCAAACAAGCGGCCATCTAGCCCAGAAGCAACCAAGCCCACACGGAAGCAGCACTACAACATAGGTGATCGTGAAGGGCAGAGGAGACCAGGTCTCAAACAACAAAGGTAGGGTGGTGGTGAGAATCACATCACCATGAAAGAGGGGGAGTACATGATGGGGACCCAATGCCCATCTGTAGACAGCTGGACACCCCTTCCAGAGAGGTAGTGGGGAGGAGACACTCAGGGTTCAGTGTAGCAACAATGAAACTAAAATCCTTCCTCTAGTTCCTGAACGCTTCCTCCCCTCCCAATTATCATGACCCCAATTCTACCTTGTGGACCTGGTTATACCAGAGGATGTACAGCGGTGCAGTAGGGATCTGGAGGCACAGGGAATCTAGGACAGATGAACCCCTCAACACGAGCGGTGGGAATGGCGACACCAGGAGGGAAGGGGAAGTAGAAAGGGAGAACTGATCTCTGAGATCTATGTGTAACCTCCTCTCTGGGAGGTGGGCAATGGGGAGGCGGGTGAGGGGAGACGCCAGGGAGTGTAAGATTAAGATATAATAATTATTTATAAACTATCAAGGGACCATGGGTGGGATCAGGGAGGGAGGGGGACGGGGGGAAAAAAGGGAAACCGAGCTGATTCCAGGAACCCAAGTGGAAGGTGAATTATGAGAATGACGAGTGCAACGAATGTATAAGGGTGCTTTGCTCAATTGATGTATGTACAGATTGTGATAAGAGCCTTATGAGCCCCAATAAAAAGATTTTAAAAATACATAAAAACAAAAGAAACAAAAAAAAACATTTGCTCAATGAATTAAAATGCTTGTAGGATTAAAGGAAAATACGTTGGCACAGTGGTTAAGCACTTGACTGCTGACCAAGGGGTAATTGGTTTGAGCCAACTCAGTGACCCTGGGGGAGAAAAGACATGGCAGCCTGCCCCATTCAGCTCATAGTCTAGGAAAGGAGATTGGGCAGCTCTACTCTGCTAAAGTTGTAGGTGGCAGAATTGGTCTGATAGCAAACAATAAAAACACTCAAAACAACAAGGCCCCAAAATATATGTGGTGGACAGACTTGAATAAATAATTGGTTTCTTTTTAAGAACAAAGTGGAAGATCTTGAGTTGAACAGTACGATAATTGAAATTAAAATTTTACTAAAGGAGCTCAACAACAGATTCAAGAAAAGAAGGCAGAAAAATAAACTAAGGTGAAAAGAGACCAATCGAAACTTTCCAATCTGAAGAACAGTGAAGAAACGAGGTCAAAGCAAAACTCTCAGCTACTCAGATAAGCATTCCCATGTGTTTCCTGGCTATCCCAAAGGAGGACAAATGGGCCAAAATTCCTTTCCAAAAAATTGTGGTCCAAAACTTGGCAAATTCTATGAAAAACATCAATTGTATACATCAAAGGAGCTTAAAAAACTCGAACTAGAGAAAAAATACAAAGAGATCTACAGCTGGACACATCAAAGTCAAAGTGTTCGATGCCAAAGGCAATGAGAACATCTTGAAGCAGCAAAGAAAAAAAAAACAACAGCTCATCACTTCCACAGGAACACAACTATGATTAATAGATGACTTCGTACTTAAAACAATGGTGTCCAGAAGGCAGTATACTTAAATATTCAACATGTTGAAAGAATAAAATATCAACCAAGAATTCTACATTCATCAAAACTATCCTTGAAAAATGAAGGTAAAATAAATCCTAAATAAACTAAGAGAGAATTTTCAGCTCATCTTAGTACCGAAAAGGACAGTTCTATTTTATCCCATAGATTTGCTATAAATTTGAGTTGACTTGATGACAGTGTTTGTTTGTTTGCTATAAAATTAATACCAAAGAGAGATTTTCAGGCTGAAAGGAAATTAGACCAAAGGAAAAAATATAAAATGGTAAAAAAACAGAAATCTAACTTTGAGGTGTAAAGGTTATAACTGACCAAAGCATACTATTTTCAATTGTCTGCTATGCATGAGAAAGCTGGACAATGAATAAGGACTAGTGGAGAGGAATTGATGCCTTTGGATGATGGTGTTTTCAAAGGGATTTAGACATAGCACTGACTGCCAGAAGAACAAACAAATCTGTCTGGGGAGAAGTATAATGAGATTTCATCTCATGTACTTTGGAAATTTAGCTGATTTACTTTGGACCCATCATTAGGAAAAGACTAATCACTAGAAAGAGTCAGAGAGGGTCAGAAAGAATGAGGGAAACTTTCCATAAGATGAATTAACACAACAGTCGCAGTAATGGGTTCAAAGATACCAGCCACCATGTAGATGGCACAGAATCAGGCATTGTTTTCTATTATAAGTTTGCCATAAGTCAGAGCCAATTAAACAGCAAAGAAATTGAATACACCAGAAGAAATAAAGAGCAACAGAATTAGTAAATAAATGGGTTAATATTAAAAATCAACATATGTATGTTTTATCTTAATCTCTTTAAACATAATCTTACATTAGCCCACGGTTATAGCACTGTCTTATTGGGCTGATAACATCTATTGATGTAATATATTTAGAAATAATAGAACAAAGGAAAGAAGAAGAAATTCAACTATACTGCCGAAATGTTTATGTATTTTACTAGATTTAGGATCGTATTAATCTAAAGTAAGAGTCTGATGAAGGTGCACTTGACCCAAGTCAGGATATTTTCAATAGTATTGTATGCATGAAGAAGTTGGATAATGAGTAAGGAAGACTGAAGAAGAGCTGATAGGTTTGAATTATGGTGTTAGTGAAGAATAATGAATATGCTATCCAGTTCCAAAAGAACAGGCAAATCTATCTTGGAAAAAGTACAGCCAGAGTGTTCCTTGGAAGGGAAGGGAGACTAGATTTCATCTCATGCACTTGTATGTGTTTGAAGAGAGACCTGACCCTGGCGAAAGACATCATGCTTGATGGGTCCATTAAAACAAAAAGAAGACTTTCGAGAAGGTGGACTGACACAGTGGATGTAGCAGCCACAGTTGGGAAGAGAGTTGAGAACCAGGGAATGTTTCACACTATTGTACGTGGGGTTTCTGTGAGTCAGAACCACCTCAATGGCATCTAACAGCAAAAATGCCAACGGAGTGTGATTACTTAGCGTTGCATACTGGATTCCATAAATAAATTACTAGGAAAACGACTGTAGACACATTACAGGTCAGGAGAAGTTTTCAAGTGATCTACTGAAAATTATCTATTTAACATAAACGAAGACACCAGAGAAGGCAAAGAAAAGCAAAAATTACAGGAGACAAAAAATAGTAAAATAAAAATGTAAGTTCAACCTTTTCTTTTAAAAGTTTTTTAAGTTCAGCCTTTTCAATACATACCAAACCAAAATATAAAAATGTGATGTTATTGTTTCTCAATCTATCCACCCTCTAGGTCTATATACTTCGAAAAAGGGTATTTCCCTCTCTCTAATCCTTCATCAAAGAATTCTACCCTCTTCCATGCATACCATGTCAAAGTGGCTATTTTGGCATCTTTGAGGAATTCCAATCATATTCCTTTAAAATGCTTTTTGAGCTTGGGGATCACACGGAATTCTGAAGGTATGAGATCAGAGAACCATTACTCCTGTTACTGTTTATGAAGGGTTATCTATCTTGGCTGACATTAATGGAATGATCTTAATTATACAAATGAACATACACAAGTTTAACATGGTGAATGAGGTAAAACAAATAAAAACCATAACAACAAGGGGAGGAAATATTAAATAATTAAATGATATTTGTATGTTTCATCAGTACTATACTGCACCCTGGATTTATCATCCCTTCCATGTGGCCCTTCTGAGAAGGACTGTCCAATTTCTTACAGGTTGGTTTTGGGTCTCCACTACATCCCCACCCCTTCACATAGATTTAGTTACTTGTTTAGTTAGAATTTCTGATACCTTTTCCTGTCAACACCTCACTATCACACAGGCTGGTGTGCTTCTTCCATGTGGGCTTTGTTGCTTCTCTGATAGGTGGCTGCTTGTTTGACTTCAAGCCTGTAAGACTCAAGACCCTCTATCTTTTAATAGCCAGGCACCATCAGCTTTCTTCACCATATTTGCTTAAGCACCCATTTTGTTTTCAGCAATTGTGTCAGGAAGGTGAGTATCATTCAATGCCACATTTTTAGAACAAATCGTTCTTGTACTGAAGTAAGATTTAAGTAGAAACCCAAGGTCCATCTGCTTCCTTATTGCATTTGCCTTATAAGCATATAAACAAATATATCTATATGTAAATATTTATATATTTACATATATACCTAAATATATTAATTTTTTCTTCTTTTTCCTCCTTTTCTTTATTCTTTCCTCCTGCCCCACTCTCATGTTACCCATCATTCACCTCTCAGTAATTCCTCTGAGATACAATTCTATTGATCAAACATGACCAGAAGAGTTATATCCTCCTTGCCATCAATTTAGAACCTTTACTAATCCCCTGTATCCATCATTATTGGGAGTGAGGGGGTGGAGCGGGAGGTGATAAAGGGAATCTAATATCAAGTAGTTCAAGAAGAAAGAAAATGTTTTAAAACTGACTGTGGTAGCAGTTGTACACTACTGCTTGATGTCATTGAACTGTGGATGCTATACTAGCTGTAAGAGCTCCCAACAAAATGATATATGTATATGTATTAGCTCTGTAAATCCAGCAACATATAAACAGTGTTATACATCAAGACTGAATGAAATTTATTTAGATATGAAAAATTGGTTTAATGTCCCCAAAATAATTAACATAAAACACCATATTAATAGACTAAAGTGCAAAAATCACATGATCATTTCAAGACACATAGAAAAGACAATTAAACTCACTGCAATGGCGTTGATTCAGACTCACAGAAGCATGTGATAACATATGATAACATGCAACATATGCTCATGATAAAATTTCTAAATAAACTAGAAATGGAAACTTTCTCAGCCTGTTAAAGAAATTCTATGAAAGTCTCACAGTTAACATTAGACTTAATAATGAAAGATTGATTGGTACCTCATCATCACCACCAATACCGGAAAGAAACATGGATGTTTGCTTTCCTGGCATCTATTCAATGTCAAACCCATGCAGGACACTAAGGAACAGGTGACTGGCTAAGATGCACACGAGGGAAAACGACAGGCAGGAAGAAAGGAGGGAAAGAAGGAAGGAGGGAGAGGAGAGAAGAGGAAAGAAGAGGGAGTCGAAGAAGGAAATAAATGAAACAAAAATGTTCAAGCCATACAGCTTGGGGGTGGGGGAATTAAATTGTCTTTATTAACAGTTTAGCAACATCTTGTGGGCAGAAAATTCCAATAATTCACAAAAATTACTAAAAAAATACATACATTTAGTGAGGCCCCAGGGTATAAGATCGATATAATAGAATCAATGTATTTCTATGTTCTAGCAACAATTTCAAAATAAAATTAAGAAAATAATTCCATCGACAATAGCATCAAATAGAAAAACACCACTTAGGAATAAATTTGACAAAAGATGTACAAGCCTTGTTCACTGAACATTAGAGAACACTGCTGAATGGAATTAAAGGTGCCCTAATAAACAAAACTACAATTTGTTCTCCGGGATTGGAAAACTCAATAGTGTCAAGCTGACATGTCTCCAAAAATATATCAATAAACCAAACTATCCCTAGCAGGCCCTAGTACAGTTTTTTGTGGTATAAAATTTATCTAGATCTTCAAAAGGCCTCGAATAGATAAAACATATTTTGTTGCTTGTTTTTCAAAGAACAAAGATGAAGAATTTACTCTCTTTGGCTCTAAAACTTTATGTAAAGTCAAAGTAATAAAGCTTATATGGTATTGGGACAAGGAAAGCATGTAAAGCAATGGAGCAAAATTGAAAAATCACAAACAAACCTTTGCATTTATAATAAATTGATTTGTGACATAAATGCCAAGACAATTCAATAGGGGAAAAGATGAGCTTTTCAATAAATAGCTGTGGGATGATATGCATAAGTAAATAAATAAAGACTTACCTAAAACTATAGTCATGTATATCTATACCACACATAAATACATATGTGTGTATGCATATATACATATATATAAAATTTTGTGACCTGCATTGAGAAAAGATTTCTTAGATATGATGCTAAAATCAAAATATATGATTAATTGTATTTGATTAATTTTTAAATTTTCACACTTCAAAATATACCAATAAGAAAATGCAAGCAGCCACAGACTGGGTGAAATATTTGTAAATCCTATGTTGGATAAAGGACTTGTATCTTGAATAAACAAACTCAAAAATAAGATTGACTACCAGTTTTTAAAATGAGGTCTATACTACCTGCTGAGATAGTTTTAGAATGAAATAAGATAGTGCACTAAGGTTTTGTTTGGCATACAGTGAACACTCATGAAATATCATGGGTCATTAAGGTCAGATAGGTGATCAGCATTTTGCTTCAGAAATAGTAAAGAACTTATCCAAGGGGATGTAGGGTGTAAAAAGCAGCGAAACCAACACTGAAGCTTGCAAAGTCCAAAGAAGGATTTAGAAAATTTCACAAGTGACCTCCACCTTGTGAGTGACAGGTATTCCCTGGGACATTGAATCCTTTGGGGTGACAAGTGAAGGGATGTTTCTCCAAGCAGACAAACTCAGTGTTATTGACCCATCAAGAGTCTCCACCCAGAAGTGTCTCCCTCATTGGGCAACTTTCATGATCTCACAGTTTTGACTCTTTACCTAATTCCATTTTGAATGAATGTTTAGAAACTCATTGCCATTATTATTTGGAATTGTGAAAGATCGAAAACTACTTTAAATGCTCATCAGCAGGGGCTACCAAATTAACTAGAATTTATTCAAAACCAAGCTAGACTGAGTGAATGCTACTGTGTTAGTCTCGGTAGACTAAAGAAACAAATCGATAGACACACATATGTGTATAAGAAAGAGCTTTATATAAAAGAGCAATTGTAGGAGGGAGGGGGAAAAAAGAGGGCCTGATGCAGAGGGCTTAAATGGAGAGCAAATTCTTTGAGAGTGATCAGGGCAAAGAATGTACGGATGTGTTTAATACAATTGATGTATGTATATGTGTGGATTGTGATAAGAGTTGTATGAGCCCCTAATAAAATGTAAAAAAAAGAAAAGAAAAGAGCAATTGTATATTGAGAAACATCCCAGCCCAGTTCTGATCAAGTCCATAATGCAATATTAGTCCATATGTCCAATACTAGTCCATAAATTCCTCTTTAGACTCACACAGCCATGCAATAATGCTGAATGCATGAAGATCACAGGCCATTGGATGGAAATTCTAGTAGATCCAATGGCAGGGGAAGCATCTCAGTGCTGGCATGGGTCTCCACATGGCTCCTCTAGCTCTAGGCCTCTGGCTCCATCAGTGTGCATCCATGTGGCTTGTCAACAGGAATGTCTTGCAGGGAGTGTCTATGTGTCCCACTTCCAGTGAGCTATTTATCTCCATAGCACCTCAAATGAGGTCATCAAGCTGTGACCTGATTGACAGGCTAGACTTGACCCCTTCCCAAGTTGACACCGTATTATGTAACTACCGCACTGACTCACAACAACCCTTTTGAACTGGGTAGAACTGCTTCCATGGGTTTCCAAGAGTAACACTTTACAGGACTAGAAAGCCTCCTCTTTCCCTGAAGAGCAACTGGTGCTGTCAAACTGCTGACCTTGCAATGAGCCACCCAACACATAACCCATTCTGACACAAGGCTCCAGAGTTTATCATAGCATATTTCATTACAAAAGCAATACATATCTATAATGAAAATTTATAGACAGAGTTTATATGTACTAACACTGTAAGGCACCAAAATACAGTTTTAAAAACAAACAAACATAGGTTTTGAACACTATGTACTCAATGGCCTCAAGATAGTTTGTATCTGTTTATTGAGGCATAGAAAATATCCCAAGATTATGCACATGAAATCACTGTCTCCAGTTACTTCTGGAACACAGAATTTTTCTTGGAGGATCTAAGGGTAGCGTTCATTTTCGTATTGTTATGATTTTCACACATTTCTTTTGTAGTTAAAAATCTAAAGGAAAATAAGCATACTCATGAATGTTTTAAAAAATTGTATTTACATTGAACTGAAAAAGAAGTCAGCTGTCTTACTTCAAATCACACCGATAATAAGCACTGCAGGCAGGTTTTGAGCCCAGGTTTGTACTGTGTCCCCCATGCTGTTGTCCTTCAGAAGAGCCAGATGAGAAATTAAGATGATCTTCCTGAGAAAAGGGTTCTGCGATCCACTTATCAGAAGATAAATGGATTCTCCTGTTTGGGAGACACTGAGTAATGATAGTGGTACTAGAATATTCTGAGAGACAACAAGAGCCTGGCCAAGAAACCAAGCCATCACCGAGGGACTCTGGAAAACCCGTTTCATGCCTCTCTGTGATTCAACATAAGAAAATACCATTTGGTTAATAGTGGATAAAAATTGGATACTAAATTTTCAAATCAGCAAAGAAAAGGGGATTCTGGAAATGACCATCTAGTAATTCAATCCTTGTTAAAAGAGTGGAACAAATATTAAGAATGGTGAAGGGGAAAAAAGTAAAAGAAAAACTATCTAGGATAATGGAATTATGAGCAATAAGCATTATGGGCTTTAAAAGAACAAATCATGCCAGACAAAGTTGATTGCTTTTTTGATTAGTAGACTAAGGGAATAGAGTAGATGTAATATATCTTGATTTTAGCAAAAGGTTTGATAGTGTGTCATGAAATTTTACTCAGGAAATTAATTGAAAATGGCCTAGAGATGAGCTCTGTTGCGTGAACTTCAGCGTGGTGGCAGGACAGCAGAAACGAATGAGGAACACCATGTATGGAAAGTTGGGGTGGACAGTCACAGGTCAGGGGTCATTGCTATTTAATTATATCATTGCTTTCCAGAAGAAGAGGACGGTCCTCTTACGTGAATAAAATTCAGAGTATATCTTAACTGCATGTTTTAGTAAAAAAAATATTTGGGAACCAGCCATTGTACCTGGATTATAACCCCAGGAATAGCCTTTATCGGATTCCAGGAGAAGCCCTATTGATACAGAATCAATGACGTGCACCCAGAATTATGTTTAACTCTAATTCTGCAAGGTGAAGTGAGGATGGTGCTGTTACCTAGACCCCTTCTGTTAGTCAAAGTTCTCTTTCTTAACTGTGTGCTGAGCCAAAGGCCACACATTGGTTGAAATTCTCTAAACCTGGGAGCCCAGCATGTACCCCTATAAGCAATTATTGAATAGCCACTTTGTGCCAAGCCTATAGCAGATATAAAGGACAAAGATTCCATAAAGACCTAAGACAAAAAGGAGCAATCTTAATTTGTCCATAGCATACTTAATCACAAAAGCAATCGGTAACTTTTATGAATAATGTTAGACAGAATTTATATGTACTAACACTGGAAAATGTCAAAATACAGTTAGAAGAAAGCTGCTTAGAGCAGGTGACAGACACATCAAGGTGCAAGCTAGTGGTGATCAGTGCTGTAATCAGGTTGAGATAGCATCAAATGTGATAGCAGAAGGGGTTGAGAGTAACATTCCACATGGTGGAAGAGAGAGTGAGAGGCTAGAGGGGAAAGATCCAGGGGCTGCTGAGTCCAACTTCAAAATGAAAGTGATATTTCACCAGAGGTTTAAATGAACAGTAGAGTTTTTATATAGGGTGGGTAGGAAAAGAGCAATTCAGACCAAAAGATGGACACTTGCAGCTTAGTGGTTAAGACTAAGCTACTTTGAGTTCAAATCCCAAATTTGCCTCCAACTAGTTGGTGGCCTGGATAAGTTATTAATATTCTGTAAACTCTCTGCAAAACTATAGGAATAACTATGCCCCTTCCTAGGAGTTATAACTATGAGGTGAAATTGCTAAATGAAGAACATACCACCGTGCTGAGCTCAAAGAAGAGGCACGGTAGTTGAAAGGCATTAGGCTGCTATGGGTGGGGCAGGGTAGGGTTTGTAAAGAGTCCAATCTTCACTGTGTAGACAAGACCTACTGCTATCAACTTGATTCTGACTCAAAGTGATCCAAATGGATCATTCTTCTGGCAGTCGGTGGTATACTCAATGCTATTCTTCAACGCCATATTCTTCTGTGGTCTTCCTCAGTCATCGTCTACCTTTACACACATATGAGGTGGTGGAAAATACAATGACTTGAGTCAGGTGCACCTTAGTCTTCCAGTTGACATTCTTGCTCATCAACTCTTTCAAGAGGGCTTGTGCAGCAGATTTGCCTAAGGCAGTAATATATCCTTTGATTTCTTGACTGCTGCTTCCATGAGCCTTGCTTGTGGATTCGAGCAAGTTGAAATACTGACAACTTCAGCCTTTTCTCTGTTGAGTATAATGTTATCTTTTGTTTCAAATGGGAGGCTTTTGGTTTCATTTACATCAATTTGCAATCCATACTGAAGACAGATCTTAATCTGCAACAGCAAGTTCTTCAAGTTTTCACCTTCAGAAAGCAAGGTTGTATTATCTGCATATCACTGGTTGTTAAAGAGCCTTTCTCCAACCTTGATGCTACAGTCTTCACCATAGAGCCTGGTTTCTAGAATTATTTACATAGTACACAGAGGGCTGAAAAGTATGATGAAAAGATACAACCTTGACGCACACTTTTCAGATTTAAACCACACAGTGGACCCTCGTTGTTAGGTGCCATGGAGTTGGTTTTGATCCACGGCGACCATATGCACGAGAAGGAAACACTGCCTGATCCTGCGCCAGCCTCACAACTGTTCCTATTTTGAGCCCATTGTTGCAGCCACTGTGTGAATCCATCTCCTTGATGGATCTCCTTTGCTGCCCGTCCACTTTACCAAGTATGCTGTGCTTCTCGAGGGACTGTTCTCTCCTGACAGCATGTCAAAGTAGTTAAGAGAAAGTCTCGCTGTGTTAGTTGCATAATCTCATGTCAACCTGAAGATATTAAGAGCGAATGGGGTGGAGTTTAGCCTGTCAATCAGGTCAGAGCCTGATGATGCCGCCATGTGGGCATGACCGTCTCATGAGGAGGATTCTGGGAACTTCTCTTCTCCCTGGATGTGACCCACACAGACTCTCTGCTTCATCTTCCTGTTGAGAAGCCACACTCAGAGTGCTGGAGGAGCTAACTGGAGACCTGCGCCAGCACTGAGATGCTTCACGGTGTTGAACCCACAAGACTTTTCATCCACCAGCCTGTGATCTTCCTGCATTCAGCATCATTGCTTATGCTGTGTGAGCCTGAAGAGATATTTATGGACTAGTATAAAACATATGGACTAATATCAGACTTATGGACTAGATCTGGCCTGGACTGGTATGTTTTCTCAATATATAATTGTTCTTTGATACAAAGCTCTTTCTTGCACACTTGTGGGTGTCTCCGGATATGTTTCTCTAGTCTACCCGCATGAACCCACTTAACAACCTTGCCTCTAAGAATCACTTGTCCTTTCAGCAGTTGATGGGACTTTCACCACTCTTCGTTAGCACCACAATTCAAATGCATCAATTCTTCTCTGGTCTTCCTTATTCAGTGCCCAACTTTCACATGTATATGAGGCAATTGAAAATTCCAGGGTTTGGGTCAGGCCCATCTTACTCTAAAAAGTTCTTGTGCAGCAGATTTACCTAATGTAAATCTTTAGAGGGGCACTAAGCATGCTCTTTCTCCTTTGGAGACTCTGGTAGGTTTGAACTGCTCACCTTATGGCTAGCAGCCCAATTCAGAAACCATTTATGCCACCAGGGTACTTTGTACAGACAGTGGGATGACAGCAATAGACGTATCTACAGAGAAGTAACTTGACTATTCTCCAAAACTTGTCTGCCTTATTCCATAGAACCAACCCTAAACGTTATAACCACTGATACTCTCAGTTATAGTTTGCCCTTGTTTTTCCAGAGTCACTGTGTTAATGGTAGAGGAAGAATATAAGAGGGCACAGTGGCCCAAGAAAGTCCAAATCAGAAGATACTCCAAGTGAGATACAGAGATCTCAGCTAGCACACTCATGGAGCAAGTAGGAGGAAGGTTGAGAAACTAAAGTCTGTTTTGATTAATGAAGACAAGAGAAGCAATATTAACTTGCTGGTATTTGTCTTGCTTAGGAAACTGGCCATTTAGTGATGCCATTACCTAAGAAATGGAACATACAAGCAGAAATAGCAGCCAGTTAGTTATGCATATTAATATCATTCCACAAAAGTTTTCTAGAGCAGATTTATGCAAATCAAACCTCTGAACTATGGTTGGAATGCCATTGTCATCATTACTGCCCGTGGTTGTAGAAGTCAGGTTGAAATGGGCAGAAATGTAGGCCACCTTCCCAGACTCTCAGGATCATTGAACTAGGAAATGGGACATTTTTAGGAGAAACATTTCAGGATGTTTTACCTTGGGAAGAATTGTAAAGACCTGTACTAGAAAGAAAACCTATACTAATCAGAAAAAAAGTGAACAAGGGATCTACAAACCAATAAGGTTCCCAGTGGCATTAGTCTCCCTTCACTGACCACTCTCATTTTGTTGTGTTTGAATCTAACAAAGAAAAGTTGGCAAAAGTCCCTTTGTAATTTCAGAATGGAGTCAAGTTCTTTCCTTGTCTTACAACTGGAATATAGGCAAACGCTAGAAAAAGGCATTGGAAACACCCTCATCCTTAATAATAACAAGTTGTAGATAGATCCACTGTATTTTCCATATATAACAGGCCCAAGTCAATAACGTGCACTTTTAGATAGCATTCATAGGAAACTATCCTGAGAGGGGGCTGTTCAGTGTGCGGAAAGTTTAACGTGTCTGTTACGTATGTAAAACCTGATGTTCGCGACAATCATCCCACATTGTTCCTTGCAACCAAACCTAGGTTTTCATGACCCCTGTTAGTCAGTTAGATTTTATCCCATGCGTTCCATCAAACATTACATAAAAGACAAAGTGCTTGAAGATGTTGCTTTCTCTCCGGAGACTTGCTGTGAGAAGAGACTAATGCAACGTAGATGTGATACCGCTATGGCTCACGAATGATCCCGTCAAAGGCGCCCACGCTGTGAAGGCAAGGAGACAAGGATCTGATAGGCGCCATTGCTGTCTGCACCCTTTCTTGGATAAAAGTTGACGAGAAAGTGGGCGAAGGGGAAAGGAGGTCAGTAGGAAGGAGAAAGGAGGAGAGAGCAATCATTTTGGAACCAAGAATTTTCTTTCAATCTGTTCCTTTAAAGCATTGACTGATTATGTTTACTTTGACTCACCTGAAGTGATTAATAAGAGTGTGGCTTCATGAAAGAATCTCATGTCGGTGTAATCAAGACATTTTTACCTAAGTTTTTTTTTTCAAAGTTGCCAAGGGATAATCACTAGGTCATTTGAGAATCGTGTTTGACGGTTGCTCAGGAAGATGAATATTATGAGTTTCAATGGGGGAAATTAGTCCTACGATTTAGTCTGCTCTGATTTGTCATTGCCTTGTGACAGAATATAGTGGTGCTTCAGTTAGGGTTTATGGAAGCCAGCGTTACTCAGTGAGCGCCATTCAGTGGAGGGCAGGTCGGTTCGATAGTCAGACTTCCTAACAGTCAGCGTATGCTTCCTTCGCTGGTTTCCTGTCAATCAGCAAACCACTGTTGAGCATCCATTATACACTGGGTATTCTCCTAAGCCTGCTGCGATATGTACAACTGTGGGGGCTCTGGTACTTGTGCCATCCAAGTGCACATGTTTTCATCCAAGCAGTAAATGTCATCGGGCCATGATGAGATTTAAATGAGCCAACCTTTATGATAAAATCCCTAAGAAGAATCAAAACCCAAACAAAATATTTGCATGAAGTCACCCCTTAGGTATGGATCCTGAGGTCTTTCCAGAAACAAATAGCCTCCTCTTTCTCCCTCGGTGTGGCTGAGGGGTTTCAACATCTATTCAACAGCACCAGCAAGACTGTCCTACTTCTATCTCAATAAAACCTGGTGCCTTTCCCCACCTCTCTCGAAAGAACCCGAGAGACAAAATGGGAGATATGCTGCTCACCATGGTAGGACAGGATAGGGCAGCAGGAGGATCATAAAGAGGAAGTTTTCAGAAAAGATAAACTGCATTGGTGAGAAAAAGCCCAGAAAAGTTGTGCAGAGGAAAAACACAACCTATCCTAATAATGTACCTGCTTCTTCTTCAAGGGTATCAAGCGTCTTGTGAGAAATTTATTCAGATACCTTACCTCATCTGTCCCACCACCCTGATGTTTACCCTTCAAACTTGTCTATGTTTCCCACACATCGAGGTATGACAAAGGAGCACAATTCCAATCCCTTGAGAATGAACAAACTGTATTTTGAGTGGTGAAAATTCAAGAGAACTGGAAACACAGAGAATCCAGGACAGATAAACCCCACAGGACCAATAATGAGATAGCAATACCAGGAGGATAAGGGGAAGGTGGGGAGGAAAGGGGGAACTAATCACAAGGCTCGACATATAACCCCCTCCCTGGGGGATAAACGACCGAAAAGTGGGTGAAGGGAGATGTTGGACAGTGTAAGACATGACAAAATAATAATAATTTATAAATTATCAAGGGTTTTGAGGGAGGGTGGGCGGGGAAGGGGGAGAAAAATGAGAAGCTGATACCAACGGCTCAAGTAGAAAGCAAATGTTTTGAGAATGATGATGGCAACAAATGTACAAATGTGCTTGACACAATGGATGAATGGATGGATTGTGATGAGTTGTACGAGCCCCCAATAAAATGATTTTAAAAAGAAAAAAATAAAATGAAATAATATATTAAGAAGGATTAGACTCTTAAAAGAAAAGAAGAGAAAAATTCAAGAGTACAGAATTGTTTAGGGAATGATTATAGAGATGGAAACAATGGATAGATGGGCATAGTCCTAGATGATGGATAAACTGAGAAATAACAGCTTCACAGGTTGGTATTTTTGTTTAGTAAAGGCTTCCATGATTTTCTTGCCATATTTTTGACTTAGCCTCATATTCCTGACCTCTCTGAAAAAAAGTGGGCACAGGTGACCCAGCCTTTAAAGCAGGACTGTCTTCACCGCCAGTCCATGTACTTCCCTTCAGATGGTACCACATCTTCTGGATCAGTTTAACCAGTCAGCAAGCATGTCTATTGATTTGTGGCTTCAGAGCCCATGTTCTAGAAAGATCATTCTGGGCAAACTCCCTCATCTTCGTTTCCCATGACACAATGAGGTCTTGTCTTTATACCAAAGCTGCTGCTTCTTATCTGCTAAGTACTACTCACTGCCATTGAGTCCATTCGGACTTACAGTGACGGTATAGCTTTGGGGTTATTTGTTTGTTTGCTTGCTTGCTCTTTTTCATTGCCTAGAAGGAGAGTGAAGCTCTTATAATAGAATCTAGCTAATCATACAGGAAAAGGGAGCTAGTACTGAATAGGTCAAGAGAGACGGGCACAGGTAGAAGATGAGGAGGAAAATAAGGAACAGAGGCAGGTAGAGAAGGGAGGGAGCTGGGTAAGAATTTGATTGATTACGTTATTTACATTGACAACTGATTTCATTAGCATGAAGACCCCCAAACAAAAATACATACATAAATGAAAAACAGAACACACGCCATCCACTCACTCCCAACTCAGAGTGGCCTCTAGGACAGAGGGTTGCCAAGACTACAGTCATGACAATATCAGACAACCATGATTTTCTAGGAGGTGGTCTGAACTTCAGACTTACTGGTCAACAACTGAATTCCCACCTTTCAAGTGAGTGCATGATAAGTGGAGTGATTCCCAGAAGTGTCTGGTCGCTGTGGGTAACTATCGTTATTGTAAACACAGGTTGGTTGTCATGAGCGAGGTTGCTAAAGGGGTAGATAACAAGCTCTGGGGGTGTTGTGGGATAAGAATTAAGCTGTTAATCATAAATTTGGCAATTCAAATTCACCAGCCTCTCTGCGGGAGCAAAAGGAAGTTGTTTGTACATGTAAAGATTTGCTGTCTCAAAAATCCTCCATAGGGGCTCTAAGTTAAGTCAACTTGATGGCCACGGGTGGGATTTGGTGTTACAGTGGTAGACTGGTAGAGTTTTTCATTTATCTGTTTTCCTTTTGAGCATAGTTTTCAGTCACCTGTATGTCATAGTGGTTAGAACCGCCTTAAGAGGTTGCTCATGTAAAGTAAGGGACAAGCCTTTATGAGCATTCCAAGTCCCTACAGTGGTCAGCCATAGTAGATAGCTCACAGTGAAAACTTCCGTCCATCTCCTCATCCCACTTTCCAAAGATGGAGGAGACTCACAGACGTTACGCATACAGGGCCAATCTTCAGAACCTCTCCTACTGATTCACCGAACCCAATTCTAACTCATAGTTATCCTCAAAGGAGTCCTGGTGGCTTAGTGGGCTATATGTTGGGATGTAAACTTCAAGGTCAGAAGTTCAAAGCAACCAGCTGTTCTATAGGAGAAAGATGAGACTTTTTACTCCTATAAAGAGTTAGAGTCTTGGAAACCCATAGGAGTCGTTCTACTCTGTCCTATAGAGTTGCTATGAGTTCAAATCAACTCAATGGCAGTGAATTTGGAGTTTGGACTCTTGGAACTACCTTGGATAAGATTTCCAAGGCTGTAAATCTTTATAGGAACAGTCTCATCTTTCTCCATCAGAGCAACTGTTGGATTTGAACCAGGGGTCCTGAGAGGTTACATTTACTTTTCTCCCATAACATTGTTCCTGGTGGAATGGCAAATCTCCCTAATAAACACTTTTTTTTAAGTGTGTTTGGAAGATCCCAATCATTCCATTTGAATTCCTACAGCAGTCTTGACTATGATGGAAGCTTGCAAGTAGAAATGAAGAATTTTGTGTACCTGTTTACGCATCAGAACGAAGGGTGTTCACTTCTTTTAGGCCATCTTTTATCCCTGGGGGAGGGGAAGACATAGTGACTTGAGACAGTCGCCCCGCAACTTGATTGTGTGTGTGAAAAAAACTTTATAATTTTGGATAAGATATATTAGGTTTAAAAACCACAGCAGCTGCACAGTAGCTTAAACTAGCTCAAAGACTGTTTTAAACTTACAGTCACTGCTTCAAGTGTAGTTTATGAGCCTCTTTATCTTCATCTATTCTGTAGATGAGAATGTAATAAATAGTATATATATACATTATATATTGTGCAGCACATGTAATTAAGAAAATGCGTACCACTTCATCCACGCTGGAAAGGAAATATCCTAGCATCGATGTGCCTGCTAAACAACATGGCATTCACTGTGCTTGCAGATTGCACATGTGATAAAAATAATGGAAAAAACAGCTCGCCCTTTTGGAGGCCTGGTCCACTCTGAGGAAGTCTGTGAGTGTTTTCAACGGCAACTTCTCAGCCCTTACAACCTCGTCTCTGGAGAGCGGCTACTTTGAGCTCATTGCTCTTTCTGAAGGCCTAGGTCTGTTGTGCCTGGAAAATGCTCGACACTTCTCAGATAAAGAACGTATTTGTGAACTCAGATTTCTTAATGCCTGAAGCCAAAGAGCATCTTTCCTTACAGGGAGGCAATTGAGGTGAGCAGGGAGGGGTCCTCTATGAGATGGGCTGACACAGTGGCTGTCACGGGGCCCTCAACCACAAGAAGAATTGTGACCCCTGGTACAGGACAGGGCAGGTTTCCTTCTGTGGTACGTTGATAGGGTTGCGCTGAATTGGAACTAACTCGGACGGCACCCAACAACAATAGAAGCCAGAGAGGTTAGGAGACCTTCCTGTGGGTCCTGTTAATTTATGTACGGAGCCCTGGTGGTAGTGGTTACGTGTCGGGCTGCGATCCACAGAGCCGGCAAATGAAAAGCTCCAGGAGCTCTGTGGGAGAAAGGAAGACTGGAGATTCTACTCCCATAAACACTTCCAGTCTTGGAAAGCCACAGGGGGTGGCCATGAGCCAGCATCAACTGGATGGCAGGGAGTATTTATGTATTCTATTTATGGGAGGGGGTGAATTTGACAGTGTGGACCCCAGGACTTCTTCGGTTGATACTGCCCACAGCACACGGTATTGCTCTGCTTCTCCTTGGAATGAAGCACTGAGGCCTCTGAGTGGCCACTGAGTCTAGTGGAATGACAAGCTGTTGGTCTGGCTTGAATGGCAAGTGGAGAGGAGAATAGAGAAGCCAGGGCTCTGAGAAACTCATTTTATTCCAGAGCCCTGTAGTTGGGCCCACCTCTGACTCCCAGGCCCAGGACATATGCATGGCCTGGAGAGACGCCCACCATCCCTCCAGCTGTTCAGTTGAGTGAGACAGATGCTCAATCCAGTAAGTGACCTGAAGTGACTGGCAAAAATTAATTAACTGGCTGCGGAACTAATAATAAGCGGCTGGGTTGTTTTTTCTTCTCCTAACACCATTCGCCAAAGAGTTTTTCATTAGGGGCCTGAATACTTCCTTTGTAACCAGCATAACCTCATTAGTTACAGTCCCTTCGTGGCTGGAGAGTCAGACAACAAATCATTGTCTCCTCTTCAGCCACCATGACCTAACTTGTCATCTTTCATTGTCTTGCTGAGAGGAGTTCCTCTCCACCCCTAACCTTCTCCATCCCTTCTTCAAGATCTCTTTCCGTAATAACTTTCAAAGAGTCCTATTACCAGCTTTTGTTTGTTTGTTTTTGTTTTGCTTTGTTTGGACAGCAGAACCATCATGAGCTTGTTGATTAGAAAGTGAATGATTATGTTCTGGACCTCCCTGGACCTGTTGCCTAGGCAGCTTTAGTTGGTGTTCTGCCATGTTAGCTCAGTTTTGCCGTGCTTTTGCAGCAGGCACATTCGTTTCAAAGACATGTCTTTAGTTCTCATCATGATCAACCATTTTACATATGACGTCATGAAGACTCAAACAGGCAACGTTTCCAAGGTCCTGCTTCTCTTGAAAGGCAGAGCTGAAAGTAAGACCAGGACTTTGGACTTCAAGTCATATGCTCATTCTGACTCACCACTCTCCCTCAGTCCCTTAGTTTCACTCTGTCTTTACAGTCATATATTTTTTTTTAATTCTTATTTTTAATTCATCCACCTTAGCCCTGTTGATCTTTTCCTTTAGACTTTTGGGGGAAATTTCTTTCTTTAAAGAGTGTTATTGATATACAATTCACATATCATATACTACTTTATGTGAGCACGGTCTGGCTGTAAACTGCAACCCATGATTTGTTGCTTTGTACAGATAGATGATCGAACTGTTTCCATTGAGCACGGGGGTTTGCGTGAGGGGAAAATTTCCTGCAACATTCCTTACAAGGGTAGATCCTTGACTGTCAGATTAATATCTAATGTATTCATGCAAAGAGGGCATTGAGGTAGTCAATGCATGGTGGCTCTGGGTTCTGGGTCCGATAGTGTATAAAACAACTGAACAGCATGAGACTGGGTGGCCCACCGAGGTGGCTCAACCTCCTCATAGCTACAAACCAGAAGCTTATCCAAGGTGAGGCCCTTGTCCTCGATGAGGGTTTCGTGTGGAAGGATGGGGAGGCGGAGCACAAGAGGAATCCTCTCCTTATCTAAATCAGAAGATGTTTCTAAGATTTATTCTCTGAACAATTTCAAGTTTATTTCATGCCAAAAGGAATGGGGTGGGAACTGAAGAGCAAGGAGAAGGAAGTTGGGGATGGAGATTTATGGACTCGGATGCCATTAGCCTACTTGTTTGTCATTGAATGCAATTTCAACCCTCCCCACTTCCTGGATCCTAAGTCTAAAAAGGACACTCCGAGTGTGACTGGCCAGCTTCAAAGTGTGGCTCAACTAGTTCTTGTTTTATGACTGTGAACAGGTCTTAGCTCTCTCGGTATCATTTTCTAAATAATAAAACTGAGATCATAATAGTCTCAATTACACAGGTTATTATGTGTTATATATATATATACATATCACGTAGAAATGCCTGGATAGTACTTTTACATTCTCAAAGAATTGAGATATTCAGATTTCTATTCCGTACCTTCCCTCTGGGAATGGGAAGAAATGTATGTATATGTGTTAACTAGGTTTGATTATGTGCCTGCCGTTGTTATTTCTCCTACTAATAGGATAGGAATGGAAAGTGTTTGAATTGGGTGATTTAAAGATGTTCATATAATGTTAGGGTTGGAAGCAATTTTACATAGCTAATCAACCCTTTCTCTCTTCTAGTCAGGCAATGAAAGCTGGACTGTATCTTAGGTTCTGTGAGAGTTTTGTTTTAAAGAATTCCCTCTGCGTGTGTGTTGTTGTTGTTAGGTGTCGAGTGGTTCCCACTCACAGGGTCCTGTGGGCGACAGAAGGAAACACTCCGTTGTCCTGTCCCAGCCCCACAGGCATTCTCTTGTTTGAGCCCATTGTTGCAGCCACGGTGTCCAGCCATGTTTGTCGAGGGCCTTCGATTTGGGGTCTAATTTAAAGATTTATCTAATGTGAAATTTATATTTTAAAAATTCAGTGTGCACTCTACAGTTGTGATAAACAAGATTATGTTACTGCCATCACTCCAATGAACTGGGGGAGGGGAACCCTACTTTGCAACCTTCCAGAACTCCCCTTGTCCTTCTTCTGTGTGTTTGAATTTGGATAAACACATATGGTTTGGATGAACAGAATTCCGTAATCTTGAATGAAGAAGTCTAAAGCTATAGGGATAGAAGAACCTATGTGTACAGATAGAGGCACAGTTATGCATAAGAAACCCTGGTGGCACAATGATTAAGCAACTCTGCTTGGAAGGTTAGGAGCTGAACCTACCAGCCGCTCCCTGTGAGAAGAGACCTGGTGATCTGCACTCATGAAAGAATGCCATTGAGGGAACCTTACGGGGCACTTCTCGCGATAGGTCCATTGTGATCATAATGGACTGCATGGCGCAACAACTATATGGACATGGGCCCAGACTTAGACCTGAAGAAGGAGCTTTAGTGGTGTTTTCAGGTAAGCGATGGACAGTTCATATAGTGAACTCCTGTAGCTCCTCAGGAGAAAGATGAAGCTGTGTGTCCATGCAAAGACTTGCGGTCTCAGAAGCCCTAAGCAGGGTCCCTATAAGCCTGAATCAACTATGGCAGTGGATTTGGCATACAGGTAGAAATGGTATTAAGAGCAGCAGAGACTCAGCCTCTTCAGACTCAATCTCTGGTTATCGTTTGATCAGAAATTGCTTCATCCTAAAGAAAAGATACATGACTATCTATTCTTTATTTGTAATTGTTTCCTATAAACTCTCTTGAACTTGTATAATTGTTCAAAAGCAATGCATGTATGTGAGTTCATTTAAATAAACTTTATCTTTGACACTAGTTGGCACTTCCATTTCTAAGGTCATGATAGAAGAGACCAGAAATCATGGGCGTAAGACCCGGGGGACTGTCTTCTTGTCCTTTTTTTGGCTGTTAGTGAGCCTTCCTGAAATGAACGCAAAATAACTAGAGAGAAGACCTGGTGGTTCTCTCAGAGAATCTTCTCTCAGTAAACTGTGACCCTGTGTCAGATCTTCTCAGGTCCTATATCCGGCACCTTTTGAAGCACACAGGAGATTGGCTTGGAGAAGTCGTCATAAGTATCTGGTTTACTATCCTTTCATATTCTACTGGACATCATGCTCTCTTGCCAAAAGCATGACGCATGCCTCCATCTATTAAGTTTACAGACTGAAATTTCCAGTTCCTCCAAATGGCTTATGAATGTCACTATGTCCAGCAACCTACCAACACTTCTACAACATTTTGAAAGTGCCCCTGACTACCTTCAGGAGCTTCTTAAAGTAAGGTTTTCTAATCCAAGACACAGAGACCCTTCTTAGACTTTGAAGATGGACAAATATGGCTGTGTTTTTGTTTGTTTTTGCATATTCCTGTTGATATATCTGCGTGCCTCCTTGAATTGCACTTCTGGAGACCAATATCTGGTTTTCAGCAACTCAGCTTCATTAAACTCCTTGAAAATGTCTTTAGTTGGTGGAACTAAAGAACTTGTTTTCTTGGCCTAGAGTCAGCTAGCAATGACAGCAGCAACCAGTTTATCATCTTTTCTTTATTAACAGATGTCAATATAATTGATGATGGCTTCATTTCTTCCTTCTTTTTTTTCAACCTCTAGTACATATTTTTAAATGGATTGATACTGGGGCATTTCAGCTCATTTACTGACAGCATCTTAAGGAGTGGAATGTGACTGTAATCAATTTTCATTATCATTGTGTAGCTAATAGGGCTAAAAATATGAACTCTTAATTTGCTGTGGCATGATTGATTATCCAAGAAGAATATGGAAGTAGTGTATTTTAGTATGCCTGAAGAGTTACATTAGACCTTTAAAATTTTCAGACTCAAAAGATGTCACTTGCTATCATTTTCTTTTCAGTAATAAAATAATTTTCAGAATATGTAACATCATTTTTCTCTGGCTCCTAACCTAAATGAGTACCTTCAATTGAATCTTCATACCCAGTGTTTCCCTGCATTTAAATCTCATGGTCCATGGATTTCTATTATCTCCAAATAATTATTAGAACCCATGCCAAGTCACTTGAAAGATCCAGAACAGTTTCCTAATGTCCTGCCTTTGCTTTAGGGATTCTTTTGAGACCCAGATTGGGACTCATCATGAGGCCACAGGGTTTGAGAAAGACACAAACCCAAAGGACATATGGCCAATAAGCTAACCACTGGGGCAGGAATGGTTTAGTAGATTATGTGTTGGGCTGCGAACTGCAAGGTCAGCAGTTTGAAACCAATTGCTGCTCCTCCGAAGAAAGATCCGGCTTTCTACTCCTGTGGAGATTTATAGTCTCAGATCCGACTTTCTACTCCTGTGGAGATTTATAGTCTCAGGGGCTGGGCTACCTGACCTATAAGGTTGCTATGAGTGGGAATTAGCTTGATGATAGTGAGGAGCCCCGGTAGCATTGTAGGTTATGCTTTGGACTTCTGATCACGAGAATCACAGTTCTAATCCACCCGCTGCTCTCCCTGAGAGAGAGAGGAGACTTTCTACTCCTGTAAAATTGTACAGACGTGGAAACCCACAGGAGCAGGTGGATCCTGTACCATAGGGTCACTGTGAGAACGAATGAGACAGTGAGGTACTTTTTTGGGGGGGTGGCAGGGGGTTGTTTGTTTGTTAGTTTTATTTTGTTTATGGGCAGGTTATCCTAAACTTGTGATTTATAAGATGAGAACTCCCACAGACTAACATGGTATAAAATACCTCCTCTCTCTAGGTGCTAATTGCAAGGAACAAAAAACACATCCATTTGAAAACATCACTAAATTCATAAGGATGTAGGAGTTACTTAATTAACCTCCACTTTACCAACTCACTATATTAACCTTTCCCTCTGGTTGATGCCCCCAGCAGGTGAACACTTGAGGTTAATAGGCTACTTTACAGCACACCTGTACAGGGCTGCTTCCATCAGTTAAGATGTTAGCTTCCCAAAAGCCTGTTGTGTTTTTTCTCAGAGATATTTATGGTAATTATAAAATTCAATTACAAGGAAATAAGAGAGCTATTGTTTCTATGAAATTTTAGTTGAATGCTTTGTAATGACTGCATAAAGGCAAGCCGCTGCTGAATGAGGCAGTCACAGCAACAGGCTCTTTAGGTTGTCACCAGGCATCCCTGAGGCGAGCTCTGTGAAGAATGGCCCGGGGTTGTCAAGGGCACAACTGCAAGGCCATTACACTTGATGTCAGTAAAGCGACTAAATGATTGGGTGGGAAAACATTCGTATCTCGAAGAAGTCTCTGTTCAAAATGCCTCGTAAATCATTTCAGGTCCTCATGCCCCTTTTTAAATAAATTGAGAAATATAGACCACACCATATGGGTATGGCAAAGTTAAGCCTGGGAAGTGGCAGTATCAGTCAAGAAATCACATGAAAATTTGACCTCTGCAAAGTTTTGAAAGCAGAAATGTCACTTTGATGACTAGGCTGTGTCTGACCCAAGCCGTGCCATTTTCACGGACTTCATAGGCACGTGAAAGATGGACAACGAAACAGAAGCCAGGAGAACAAGGTAGAGAGAGATGATGTTATAGTTGTGGTGTTGGTTAAGAATATATATCCTATCATGAACTGCCAGAAGAACCAATTAGTCTTAGAAGAAACACAACCAGAATGCTCATTAGAAGCAAGGCTGTAAAGGCGGGACACAGTTGTCTCACTTACATTGCATATGTCATTAGAAAAGACCAATTGCTAGGAAAAGATATCATGATTGGTACAGTCAGCGAAAGTGAAGGGAACCGAAGATGAAATGGTTTGACACAATAACTGCAGCGATGAGAGCAAACATGCAACAATTGTGAAGGAGACGCAGAGCCAGAGCCAACTCCACAGTAACTGACAACAAATGCAAGACGGAGGACCTGCACACAGAGCACGTAAGACCTCGGCATTCACCCTACATTTAAAAAAATGGTGTCTAAAGATGCCTTTTCATCTCTTCCAGTAATACAAAAACAAAATGCTCAAGGGATCCTATTTATGAAACTCTGGTTCAACTGATGCTTTTTAATTAACCCATGAACCACCAATCCCCTTGGGTGCCAACTCATGCTTATTTCACCTGTTCTCAACCATCAGCTACTTGACATACAATCGCCATCATTTCAGGAAGGGTGATTTGTAAAAAGTTTTGATGCTCAGAAAGGAGGTGCTTTTGGTTTCGTTTGGTTTGGTTTGGGTAGGACTCAGCTCTTACCTGAGGACAAAGTTAGGTAATGCTACCTCACCTGAGCAGGGGGTCAAGATTCCTACAAACACCCATGTCAGCTTCTGTGCATGCTCCCCTCCCTGACCAGCCAGCCCCACTGTTGTTCCAAGATTTCCCAGCCACTCTGAGGCGACTAGCAGACTCTGCATTCTCCATAATTACACCCAATTTTCCAATTGAATTATTGCATGATTTAATTCGTTTGCTGCATCTGGAGAGCATCAGCATTTGCAGCTGTTGCAGCGTCAAGAGCTAATTGTTGCTAAGAACATGAAAAGTAGCCCTATTGCAATGCTTTGGAGTCAGAGGAGGAGGGGGCACATGCTCGCCTGCCATTTTCTCCTGGGTTGGCTCATCACCCAGAGAGCCTGAGGGGGTAACACATATTTCAGCCCTGTGAACATGGAGACCTCATTGGGTATGGTTACTGTCACAACATGAAAGCCCTTAAGTGGATGAGACATATCCAGAAACCAGAAGACACTGAGACCCGAAAGCTCCATGTGGCACGTCTTATGACAGATGAGCTGAGATTGAAAAGGAAAGGAAGGCATTGTTGGAAGGGAGGCAGTGCAGCGTCAGAAAGGAATTGGAGGCCAATTGATGCCGAGACTCTAAGATGTTAGGTGCTTTTTCATGATGTATGTCGCCCTTCAAGAAAAGGCTTTGGTTTCCAACTTCATTTCAAGAGCCCCACAGTTTAGTTCCCATAAAGTACAGTCAGATACCTAACCCTAAATATAGATTCAATTCACTTTATTAGGTTTCTGTAGAGCATCTACTGCATGAAGAATAATTTGGAGATTTGATTCATTTCAATTATTCCATGATATTCCTCATTAATATATTGCCGTTTGATATCCTAAAGTTAGAAAATCAACTGTTCTTCAGTCAGAGGTAACTCAAGGTAATCCCATCCATGTAAGGGCGGGTTTATGCACTATAGGATTGTCAATGATTTATATTTTTCAGAAGTAGATACAAGCCTTTCTTCCAACATATTTCTGGCAGGGCTCAACTATCTGGCAGGTCTGGAATTCTGAAAGGCAGGCATTGGGCACTTCTTTGTTCTTGAGATTCCAAGGATGTGGGGATTTCATTCCCATACCTAAGTATATATGTGAGAGGGCTTCGGAAAGTTTGTGGAAAATTCCCTTATCTTTCAATTCCACTTTTTTGCTAATTTTTTGAAGCCCTGTCATGGATATGTGTACACAAAGTTATTGTACCAAAAATAGTTATTGTACGAAGACAGAACTGGTACAGTTCAACCTTTTAAGAAGTAGTGTAGGCTAGAGAGTGAAAAGATTGAAGGAAGAAATCCAAGCTGCACTGAAAAGTATTAGCTCCAAACAAGGCTCTCTAGGAACTGACGAACTAACTGATGGAATACCAATTCAAATGCTTCAGCAAGCTGATAAAGCACTCACTTATCAGTAGCAAGATATTTGGAAGATAGCCACCTGGCTAACCAACTGGAAAGAAATCCATATTCACACATTTTCCAAAGAGATTGGACCCAACAGAATGTAAAAATAATCTAACAATATCATTAATATCACATGCAAATAAAATTTTGCTGATGATCATTCAAACAAGGTTGTAGCAGTACATTGACAACGAGCTGCCAGATATTCAACCCTGATTCAGAAGAAGGCAGTACACGAGGGATATCAGTGCACAAGGGATGTCATTGCTGATGTCAGATAGGTGTAGGCTAAAAGAAAATACAAGAAATATATTTGCTTTTGTTTTATTCACTCTTCAATGGCATTGGACTGTTTGGGTCACAACAAACTACTTGTAGGACTGAGAAGACTGGGCATTTCAGAATACTTCATTGTGCTCATCTCAAAACTGTACATAAAACAAGAGGCAGTCAGATGAACAGAATAAGGGAAGTAGTGCATGGGTTAAAATCAGGAAAAGTGTACAGCAATGGGTGCAAACGTAACAAAAATTGTTAGGATGAGATCAGATGGGATGTTGTTGTTAGGTGCCCTTGAGTTTCTTCTAACCCATAATGACCTGCACATGACAGAACAAAAACGGCCCAATCCTGTGTGTGGTAGATACATCATTTGGTGTCAACTTGCAGAGGGGTGGAGTCTAGCCTGTTAATCATGTCGCGGCTAGATGACCTCATTTAGAGGTGCCACAGACATAAATAGCTCACTGGAGGCCAGACACAGACAGAATCTCTGCTTGGTAAGATACACAGAGCTACACTAGAGTCCTGGAGCTGGAGGAGCCATGTGGAGACCCATGCCAGCACTGAGATGCTTATACTGCCTCTGGATCCATAAGACTTTCCACCCACAAAAGACCTGTGATCTTCCTACATTCTGCATCATTGCGTGTGTTTCCTGAGTTGGAAGAGGTTTTTATAGAGTGCTATCAGACACATGGGCTAATATCAGACTTATGGACTTGGACTGGTCTATGATATTTTCTCAATATTCAATTGCTCTTGTATATAAAGTTTATTTCTTATACGCATATGAACGTCTGTGAATTTGTTTCTCTAGTCTACCCAGACTAACACACTGTACCATTTTTGTGCTATCAAACAACTGTTCCTATGTTTGAGCCCATTGCTGCCGCCAGTGTGTCAATCCGTCCCCTTGAGGGCCTTCCTCTTTGTTACTGAACCCTCCTTTACCAAGCATCATGTGTTTTACCAGGGACTGTCCTTTCCTGATAACATGTCCAAAGCACATGAGATAAAATCAGACCATTCTGCTCCTGAGGAACCAAGCATGATGTCCTTCTCCAGGCAATGGCCTCCCCTGATGAAGTGTGCAAAGTATGGAAGAGGAAGTCTAGCCCTTGCTGCCTCTGGGGAGTTTTCTGGAAGTGCCTTCTACGACAAATGTGCTTGTCCTTTCAGCAGCGTGTGATACTGGCAATATTCCCCACCAGCACCACAATTCACTTCTATTCTTCAGTCTTTCTTATTCACTCTCCAACTTTCACATGCATAGGAGGCAATTGAAAATATCATGGCTTGGGTCAGGTGTACTTTAGTCCTCAAAGTGTGCTCCTTGCTTTTCAGTACTCTAAAAGGGTATTGCACAGTAGGTTTACTCAGTTCAATGCATCTTTTGATCTCTTGACTGCCTGGCTCCATGAGCCTAAACTGTGGATCCAAGCAAGACGAAATCCCTGACAACTACAACTTCTCCATTTACCGTGGACCTATTGGTCCAGTTGTGAGTCCTCTTGTCTTTTTTACACTGAGTTGTAATCCATACTGTAGGCTGCAGTTCTTGATCTTCATCAGCAAGTACTTCAAGTCCTCTTCACCTTCAGCAAGAAAAGTTGTGTCATCTGCATATCAGAGGCTTAATAAATTTTCCTCCAATCCTAATGCTGCACTCTTCTTCACATAAGCCAACTTCTCTGATCGTTTGCTCAAGATAAGGGAGTGTTTTATTATATTTTTCATAAAGAAGGTCAGTATAAGTCAAAACAACATGATTGATTTTTAAAAATAAGCACACACCAGTATTTATATAATTACATAAAATTTTAGGAATATGAGAGAATAAAAGAAATATTTTTAAAGTCTCTCAAAAGAAGAAAAATGGTCAGATTTTAGGGCATCTGAATAGACTTTGCTCTATGAATAACCATTTTGGGAACTAGAAGTCAGTTAATAAAAACCTCAAAAACACCCACAAAAATTGCATACCCAGCTGAACTATTGACAAAACATGGAGTTTGAATGAAGTTATTTTTAGACATTTACAGTCTCAAAAATGTACTTCTTATGTACCTGTTGTTAGAAAGATGCTCTAGATTGCGTCAAACCAAAATAAGGCGGAGAAAGACCCAGGAAACGGGTTACACTGTCAAAAGAGAATGAAAGTGAAATCCAAGCATGATGGTGAAATGCAGTCTGGGGTTAATAACTATATAGCACACTCTGGAAGCAGCAAGCCCAGCTTAGTGACCAAGTTTGTGTTCTGGATCAATTGGGGATATATGAACCACACTGCACTGGTCCTTAGCTTCGATAGAACTTTTCAGGTCCAATATTGGAGTCAGAGTCAAGTGTGTTTGTGGAGGGCAGGGAGTGGAACTTCAGCTAAAGATCCTCTGTTTTCTGTGACTTGTCTACATACGTGGTAGTTACATAAACTGTTGTCAATTTGAAACTTAAGAATGAAGGGTTGAGGTTTAGCCAGGCAATCAGGGAACAGCTTGATGACCTCATTTGGAGGTGCTAAGGGGATAAATAGCTTGCTGTAGGCAGGACACATGCTCACTCCTTGTGAGACATTCCTGATGACAAGACACATAGAGCCACGCTTGAGTGCTGGAGCTGAAGGAGGCATGTGAAGAACCCTACCAGTGCTGAGATGCGTCCTCTGCCACTGGATCCACAAGACTTTCTACCCACTGGCCTGTGATCTTCCTGCATTCAGCATCATTGCACATGTTTCACGAGTCTGAGGAGGAATTTATAGATTGGTATCGGCGAATATAATTGATCTGGAATGGGTTGAAATGCTTTCTCAATATTCAATTGCTCTTGTCTATAAAGTTCTTTTTTATACACATGAATTTGTTTATCTCGTCAATCCGGACTGACACAACATAGAAGTGAAAAGGAATGACCACTAAAAAGCAACTAGACTGTGGTTTACTTCCAAGTCCTCGCCATGGAAAACTTCATGGCTCCCCACAGGCTATTACCCTCTGGTGCTGGAAGATGAGAAAGCTGTGTCATAAGCACTTAAAACGCACAGTGGCTTCAACAATGGGCCTGAACACCACAATACGTGTGAAGACCAGGCATCATTTTCTTCTGTTCTAATGGGGTCATCATTAGGAATTGACTCAATGGTCACTAGCAACAATAACTAGAAATCAAGCATTGAAGATCACTAATACAGATCCTAGTGGCTGCTTGGGTTTAAGGGAAGAAAGACTTAGAACAGAGAGTCCAGCTGAGAGGACACAATAACTGGAGACTGCAGACCTGAGAAAATGTGTACAGAGAGGAGGAGATGGAGTAGAGACCACAGGCTTCTGATGGGAAGTTCATATGCTACCTGGTAGAAGCTCATCTGATTAGTGAATATAGCAATTATGAAGAAATGTACAGATTTCAGAGAGCTAGTTTATGAGTCCCAAACATACAAGACAGACAGATATTCATATTCATATTAAATTCACCCACATTATTTACATTATGAGCAGTTATATTAGAAACCAATTTCTTCCAAGCCCAGAAACCAGTGAAACTAGAAGAGCCATTTGTCACAGTAGAAGGAAACTAGACTTGGAAGCATGCATTCATTTTTTCATTTTGAACTGTTTATTCAACACATCTGTACAAGGAACAGTTCTATGCTCTAGAGACACGTAAGTGAACATAAATGACATCAATCCCTGATTTCTTGGTGTTTATATTATTATGAAGGAAGACAGAATAAATAAGATATATAATGTGTTAGAGAGCAATAGTGCTGAGTAGAACATGAAAGCAAGCATGTTGGTAGGGTATGTATATTAGTCTTGGTGGACTAGAGAAACAAATCCGAAGACAGTCATCTGTATAAGAAAGAGCTTTATGTAAAAGAACAATTATATATTAAGAAAACTCCCTTAGCCTAGTACAGATCAAGTCCATAAGTCTGGTATTAGCCCATATGTCTGATACCAATCTATAAATTCCTCTTCAGACTCATGAATTATGTGCAAAGACACTGAATGTACAGGAAGATCACAGGCCAGTGGGTGGAAGGTCTTCTGGATCCATTGGCGGTCGAAGCATTGTAGCGCTGGCATGGGTCTCCACATGGCTCCTCCAGCTCCAAGGCTCTGGTTGCCATCAGCGCGGCTCCACATGGCTTGTCTGCACATACGACAAAGCAGAGAAAGTGTGTGTAGCTGGCACGCAGTGAGCTATCTATCTTCGTGGCACCTCCAAATGAGGTCATCAAGCTGGGACCTGATTGACAGGTTAGAGTCCACCCCTTCGCAAGTTGACAGGAGATTAAATAGCTGCCACCGTGTGTTTTTCTAAGGGTTGATGAAGGCTCCTATTTGAGCAAAGATTTGAAGGCACTAAGATAATGAGCCCTGCAGTCATCTAAGGGAAGAACATTTTAACTAAGAGAACAACAAACACAAAAGTGCTGAAACAGAGGGATGTCTGCAATATTTTAGAAATGGCGTAGAGACCAGTGTGACTGGAGCCGAGTTAGCTGGGAAAGACGAGTGTGAGATTAGATTAGGGATGTTTCAGAGGCAGGTCTTACGGGGTTTTGTAGACCATTGCACATGAAAAGTTTGACTTGCACTTTCAGAGAAATAAAAGGCCCTTGGAGGGTTTGGTGCAAAGGCATGACATGCTGTGATACATTTCAAAAGAATACTTTTAGCTCCGATGTGGGAGACAGACTACGCTGCAGCAAGGGCTGGGGCAGGTCGATAGACGTATAGGAGAATCCAGACAAGAGAAGAGTTAACTTGAGCTAAATGAATGCTACCAGAGCACCTATTGACAAGTGGTCATATTTGAGGTATACTTGGAGGTAGAGCCAATAGGAGTTTTTGATGACTTAGCTCTGGAACATAACATGGAGAGAACAAGAATGACTCCAAGGATGTCGACCTGGAATATGGAGTGGAATTAATTGGGTTTGGTATATACTGACGACAAGGATATAATTTGAAACGTGCCCAAGCAGAGATCATGAGTAGCCTGATGAGTGCAGGGGCAGAAAGAGCCCAGGGGATGGGAAGGGTCAGGGATGGAGATGCAATCTGGGAGGCTTCTATGAGGCGACTTCAAAGTGTATGAAAAAGTTCCATTATCTTTCTATTTCATTTTTCCTGTGGACATTTTGATCCCCTCTCATACTTAAAGTCCCATGGCTCATTTTTCAGAAGTAGATTGCTAGGCATATCTTCTGAGCTGGTCTCGACCATCTGGCTAGACTCAAACCACCAACCTCGGAGTTAGCAGCAGAGCACGTTCACTATTTGCAACATACGGGACCTGCTCTCAATGTTCACTGTTGTTGTGTCATTGAGTCAATTGTTAACTCACAGCAATGCTGTAGAGCAGAGTGTAACTGCCCCCATAGGGTTTCCATGGCTGTATTATTTATGTTAGGGAGGTGGTGCAGTGAGTTGTGCATTGAACTGCTAACCATTAGGTCACCGGTTCTGAACCCCCAGTCCCTCTTTAGGAAAAAGATGAGGCTGGAGAAAGATGTGGTTTTCTACTCCGCTAAAGGTGTAAGTCTCAGAAACCCAAAGGGGTATTTCTACTCTATCCTGTAGGGTTACTATGAGTTGGAGTGAGCTTTGGTTTAATTTTTCTGCTAGGAGATCCCCAGGTCACTTTTCCTATGAAGAAGCTGGTATCAAAGAACCTACAATCTTTGGGTTAAAAGTCAAGCATTTAGCCATTGTACAATCAAAGTTCATTTCTCAAATTTTGGCATGCTCAAAGTCATGTGAAAAAAAATCTTTAAAATGTGTGTTAGTCTGGGTTGACTAGAGACACAAATTCATACACACTCATATGTGTATAAGAAAGAACTTTATATAAAGAGTAATTGTATATTAAGAAAATATCCCAGCCCAGTCCAGATTTTCCATAAGTCTGATATTAGCCTATATGTCTGATACCAATCTATAAATTCCTCTTCGGACTCACACAACATATGCCATAATGCTGAATGCAGGAAGATCACAGGCCAGTGGGTGGAAAATCTTGTGGATCCAGTGTCAGTGGATCCATGTCAACACTGGCAGAGGTCTCCACATGGTTCCTCCAGCTTCAGGGCTCTATCACAGCTCATTACGTCTTGTCACCAGGAAGACGAAGCAGAGAGTCTGTCTGTGTCTGACCTCTGAAGAGTGCTATTTATCTCTGTAGCGCCTCCAAATGAAATTATCAAGCTGCAACCTGATTGACAGGCTAGACTCCACCTCTTCACGAGTTGACAGGAGATTATGTAACTGCCACAAAATGCAGTGGCCCTGCTCCCGTGTAGATGTTCTAATTCAGTTGGTTCATAGCTGGAGGCTTAACTGGGAGAGTCTGTGGTGTTTCCTTAGGGAAATCTTATTTAAATCCCTGAGTTGTACTTCCCCAGGGAATGAATATTCCTAGTTAGAATCAACTAGAGGACAGTGAGTTTTGAGAGAACAGAGAGCTAATGGCTAACTCTGAGGGAACTTCAACATGAACATGTTGGAGAGATAAGGGGGAACCAGTAAAGCAGATTGCAAAGATGAAAGTAGGAGGGAAATCACAGAGAGTTTTGTTCTAGAAGCTAGTTGAAGAAAGCAAAAGAGAGAGGCTGAGTGTTATTATTGCTGGTTAAGGCAGAGAATCTGAGGACTGATTCTCAGACTTAGCCATGTGTCGAGGACTGGTGACCCTTCTAGAAACAGATGTGGTGAGGAGCCTAATTGGAACCAAACCTTCTGGAGACTTGCCAAACTCTAAAGGAGCCTGGTGGCATGGTGGTTACACAAGGTCAGCAGTTTGAAATGACTGACTGTTCCATGTGGGAGAAAGAGAGACTTTCGATTCCCATGAATAGTAGTCAAAATCCTACAGAAGCAGCTCTACCTTGTCTTGTAGGGTCTCTAGGAGTCAGAATTGACTTGGATGGCAGTGAGTTTGGTTTTTTTCGTGTTTCGTCTGACTCTGAGACTACAAGATTGCGCTTGTGGAAGCCATGTGGGGCCATTTACTCTGTGAGGTAGGGTCACCATGAGTCAGAATTGGCTGTTTGACAATGATCTTTTTCATTTTGATCATACGTGTAACTCATTATAAGGAGCTCTGATGCTGTCGTGGGTTACATATGGGACTACTAACTACAAAGTCAGCAGTTACAATTGACCTTGGGCGAAAGGTGAGACTGCCTGCTCCAGTTAAGATTTAAAGTCTCAGAGATGCACAGGGAGCAGTTCTAGGCTGTGCTATAGAGTCACTCTAAGGACGGATCCACTCGGTGGCAGTGAGTTTTGAGTGTTTAATGCATTAGTTGACTTTGGACAAACAGTGTAACTCGTCTGGAGTCATTTTCCTCTTTTATGAAGTGAGGGCCTTTGAGCTAGAAGATCCCCAAAGATTCTTCCAGTTCTAAAATTCTAGGGTTTCATGGTAAGTCTAATGGAGCAGTTTTTCTTTTTGATAAATAGAGACCACGAATGTAATTGAATCTGGAGCTTGCAAATGGGGTTTTGCTTCTTAAAAGCTAAAATGGGAGAAAAAATGATAATCCTGTGTTCGCAGAGGGAGGGAAATGTGGAGAATGCCAGCTATTCTGCAAAGGGACCATTGAATCTTAAGAGAAGGAATTCAAGTTAGTTAGTGACTTGTTTTCAGATAACAGATTTAAAATGAAATTTTAAATTTTCTTTCTCCAAAGGAGAAATTTCATTTGTACTTTTGCTTTTGTTCTCTGTATCTTATCGATCCTACTTAATTAAGTTTTCCAGACTGTCACTAAATATGCATAACATTTGTTTTGGTAATTTCCTGAACGTGAGTTTTTACACTTTTTAACTCCTTTGCTCTGGGGATGCACTCACCTACTACCACCTGGTGGTAGTAAAAATATTACAAACTAAGGCCAAAAAGAGGTAGCCAAGATTTTTTTTTTTCAAGTTCACTGTTCCTAAAGATTGGAAGTGGGTCTTCCTGGGCAATATGCGCTTTCTAAAGTTTACAAAGCCTCAGAGATTAAGGGACATTCACAGTCCCATGGAGCATCGCCACCCAAGGGCTTGGCTTGGAATCTTTACACCAAAAGTCAATAAACTCTCCAAGCACCCAAAATCCTCTTGGGGAGTAAGAACCAAAACATTTAGGGACACTACCATTGTTCCTGAGGTTTACCTACAACTGCTTTAACTTCCTCCATAAGAAATCACACATGCAAGATGCTCTTCCATGTGCCTGCGGAAAGAAGTGCTTTCGGAGAAGCCTTTCTAGTACCTCTTGAGGGTTTTGTCTCATTTCTGAAGGTCTTCTATCCATGTCAAATTCCACAGAGACAAATTGTTAACATATCTGGTTGCTAAGGGATCCACTTCTCTAAATTAGCTGCAAACACAATAGTTAACAATTGGCTTCCTACTTGATTGGAGAAGCTTCTGCTTTCCCTAAAGAATGGAAGTTTTTATTTTATTTTCAAGTGACAGATGTCTTTTGCCGAGGGAAAGGTACTCTGACTATGTAACTGTCGTCCCTGTTTCTGAAACTGCAGGGCACTCTGGGAACAGCCAGCTCCCGGTGAGGAATAAGAATCAAAGGGAGGTGTGCTGGGTTCCTGTCTCTCTAGCACCCTATTTCCTCCCTGATCATCCCGAACAACCTCAGGGACCAAAGTGTGGGATATAAGACAGGGCCACAGTTAGGAATGATAACAAGGAGAAAATGTAGAGGGTCCAACTGATGAGGGAGACCTATACATACTGTAGTTCAATTTTATAATTTGATATGAAAAGAAATTAAGAGGCCTTGGAAGCCGGAAATCATCTCAGTGGAAGCAGCAGGCAGAACAAGTAAATTTAGTAGTCGAGGTGTGAACTAATCAGAGACTGGTGTTGGAAAGGTGACGATGTTGCATAATTAAGTGATGTCATAGAGAGAGAAACAGCTGGTCATTAGAGCCTAATTCATGTGACAATGGAAAGACTCAAAGATGAGACTTAGACTCTGAATCTTCAGAACTACTCTTCTCCAACTTTCAAAAATCTTGTAAAAATGTAGCTCACATATTTGCCATTTTGATACTATGCAAACAAATCAGTGAAATCAATGACATTAGTCATGTTACGCAGCCATCCAAACCCATGGCCGAAGTAGCAGAGTTAGCTACTGCAAACCCAAGGACGCTCGTGCTGAACCAAGACTGGATAACCGGTTCTCCAGCTTATCGGGCCAGCATTATGTCCACTGCTCCCTTTGGGCCTTTCATGTGTAAGACTCGAGAGTGGAGCGCGGGTCTGAGTGAGGACTTTTCTTAGAGGTGGGCATGGAAAGTCATTATGAAGCATGGACAGGTGGGGAGGTGGATGAAAAAGTCCAGCTCTACTCTATTGGTTTCAGGACATCCGATTAAACATTCTTCTTTCTCTTCTAAGTCCAGAACCTCAACTCTCATCTCTCAACATCTGATACCCTACTCAATCTCGTCTAGTCCCTAATTATATATTTCTAATTGTCTACTGGACATTTTCCTTTGGGTTCCCACTCGAATTTTGGGCTAAAGATTCCCAAAGGAATTTACTGTCATTGTCACAAAATGATATTCTCACCTCCATAATTAGTATTATTATCTTTTCCAGGATAAAAAATAACAAAAACAAACTCACTGCCATGGAGTGGATGCCAATGCATAGCAACCCTATAGAATAGTATATAACTGCCTCTGTGGGTTTCTGAGACTGTAACTGTTTACAGGAGTACAAAAACCTGTCTTTTTCCAGAGCAGTGGCTGGTGGTTTTGAACAGCTGACCTAGCAGATTTATTGCAGCAATGCTGTGAGAGCTGATTCACGTCAACTTTGGTGGGTCAGGATTCTTCTATGATAGGATCTAACATAGTGTAGTCAACTTCCTGAGAGGATCTTCTAGGAACCCTGCAGTTCATGTGGGGTCACAGTCTTGATAGAATTGAGGGAGGTTTCATTTGGAGGGTGGCAAACTAGCTTATTTCTCCTTCCAGATCTGGATCCTGGGTCTAGTTCGTGGACCTCCTGTTACATCACCTATGGATCCCAGAAGCCGGAGCCATCAGAATACTGCCAGACTGCCATACATCTAGTAGCCTGTGGTCCTCCTCTTCATCTCCCTGCTTCTTTTCATTAGCCCCTATACCGATAGGAGTTAGGGATAGCCTTCAGCTTACAGCTGACCCATGAATCTGAGCCAGACTTGACTTACCCGGTTCTACAACTGTGTGAAGCATTTCTTAATATAAGTCTCTCTTCATACAAGAGTCAGTGTTTTGCTTCTCTAGAGAATCCAGACTAACCCAATCCCAGACATTCAGATTCAAACTGTCAGTATTATTTGTATACCTTTCTCGTCCTTGCAAATCCCTGATGAACTGCACTCTAACCTCGTGCCAACTTCAATTCTTCTTATCACCATTGTGTCTCTTGCCTTTGCCTCCTTATCCTTGCCATCATTGTCATCATTTGAGCTCAGGCCCTCATGCACCAAGCCTTTTATGATATCCTTTCTCTGAGTTTTATGTGTCCCGGATCTAACCGGTTTTTTTCCTGCAAAAGTTCAGACTTGCCTCTGCCATTCCTCTGTAGAAAATACCCCAGGTTCTCATTGCATTTTGAATAAAATGCAATAGTCTTAGACTCAATTTTACAGCCAATCTTTGCCAATACATTTCCCATTACTTATCTTTGAGCAGGGGCTACTGAAGTCAACTTTGTTGCGTTCCATTGTCCACACACCCTATACATACTAACCATCTTACTTCCACATCTATTGCTTGCTTTGTTGGTGATATGTATTTCATTCTAGGGCCAGCCCCAGAAAATTGAACAACTTCCCATGATTTTCACTTGGAATGCATATTTCAAACCCACGGTGATCCTCATGAAACCTTTATTAGTTTCACCTAATCAAAAAAAAAAAAAAAAAAAAACCTTTTCTACTCTTCTCCCACACCTCTTCTTTCTCCTTAACATCGCTTTTCACTTTCTGTTGTTACGTCTGAAGTTAATTCACTGCTACACTTTGAGCAGAGGGAAGAAACAGGAGCCTGGCTGTGCCGTGGTTACGTGCTTGAATGTTAAGTGAAAGTGAGTGGCTGAAACACGCAGCGCCTCCGTGGGAGGAAGCTGTGGCAGGATGCTTCTGTACGGATGTACAGCCATGGAAATACTGTTGGTTGGTTTGAGTTGGAATCTATGCGACAGCAATGAGTTCAGTATGAGACTTAGGTAGGCGCACTCAGTGGTAGTTGAATGAATGAATGAGGAAGTGACTGTTCACGAGTAAGTAAATCTCAGGGAGACAGAGAAACGATGGTTGAATGCAAGTGGAGAGGTAAGGATGAAGTTGGAATTGGAATTCATCCATATATGATTTGTGGAAGACTTAACAACAGACTTCTTTTATTGTTGTTTGTTTTGCTTTCTTTAAAAAATAGCTGAAGAAGCAAGATCCAGATCTGACACTGGAGGGAACTGAAAGATGTAGGCCAGGATGAGAAGGACCCCATGCAAAAAAGGAGTTGGAATATGCAATACTCCCGGGGAGAAATTTATGCAGACCCAGATTTGAAGTCAACCTCTGATTACCTACTATTTATATATTTTAAAGAAATATGCTGGAGATTTTAGTCCTTGTTTTTGGTTTGCTTCCCAATATATGCATGAGCCAGCACAATTCAAGACTTGATTTACCTTTGCTGAATCAGCTTCTTTTCTCTGAGCTTATTTATGGCTGTGAAAGGAGCATTATGTCCTTGCTGATAAAGGACAACCTATTGTATTCTATGCTGAACTGCTGAGTTGTGGTGCATACGCGACTCCCAGAAAATTGCTTTCTTCTCCAGCATCCAGGTACTTCTGGGTTATAGGAAATGAGGACCAGATGTGACGAGGAGAACCCTAGCCCGAGCTTCTCAGATTCTAATGTGAATCAGAATCGCCTGAGACTCATGCGAACAAGTAGGTTCTGTTTCAGTGGGTCTTGGACAAGACCTGAAAGTCTGTGTGTCTAGCAAAATCCCAGGTGAATCATAATTTGAAAAGAAGGGTCATAAGTGGTTCATTTCCTTGACTTTTAGCCAAAGAGTTGGCAGTTCAAATCCATCCAGAAGTATCTGGAAAGAAAGGCCTGAGAATCTACTTCGAAAATGCCAACCACTAAAACCTTGTGGAGCTCAGGTCTGCTCTGTACTTCAGAGATCACCATGAGTCAGAGTTGACTCAAGGGCAACTGGCTAGACTTTTTATGACAGAGGAACCTGAGGGCTCATTCGTCTAAGCCAGTGAGCATCTGAGTCCTCTTAAAATGACACACACACACACACACACACACACACACACACACACACACCACTATCATGGAGTTCATCCTGACTCATCATGACCCGATATGGGGTTCCCAAGGCTGCAGATCTGTCCAAGGAGATACTGCTGGCTTTGATGTGTCAACCTTGCAGTTTGACTACCTACCATTACTACCAGGGTCCCTTAAAATATAGCATCTTCATAAGTACGTGCTCCAAGTCCCCTGAATGGGACTCAGGCAGGTGAGTTTTTTAAAGTCCCTGAGCTCATGTTGATGCACGATTGGGTTTGGGAACCTCAAATAGAGTCTGACTCCATCCCAGGGAAGGCAAAATGGTGGCCCAGAAGAAATATTCCATGGTGTGGAAGGCGTTTTCCTAGAAGAATAAGTCCTATGCCTTTTGCGCTACTCTAAGCAAATGGGCCCACTTTAAAGCTACAGAAATAATTGGGACCAAAATATAGTAATTGCTGAAAAAACCCTAACTCAGAAACGCATTTTACCCTGCCTTTTTCAGAATAATAAATACTCTAGATTATTTGAGTTTCATCTTAATGGTAGGGGGTGGTGGTGGTAAGGAATGGCTATTAAGCAATTATGTTATTCAAACACATTATTGTGATTACCAAGATGAGTGGACTCATTATAATTGAACAATAAAGGCAGGACTGACTTTGCATTGTTATTAGTGCCCATGCTTTCCCCAGGGCCTATTGCCTTTGGAGACATGATTCACAGTGTGTTTTACTTGCAGTGCTAAACATGTAGGCTATTTGATTAGTTTTCAGAATCCAATGTTGTCATTTGTTTTCTTTCCTGGTGCTAACCAGTCACTGAAGACCTGGCTCCCCCCCACCCCTTCCAGGAACCTAATCTTAGAAATATTGGGGAGTCCCTGTGTCCATTCTTACAGCCCCTTTGGCCTCCTTTCCTCCAGCCACCCATGATCATCTGAACTGTGAACTGGCATGATCCAACCCTGCCAATGGCTGCTTCTTTTTGGAGAAAATCTAAATCCTGGGCCAGGTGTCTCAGGCCCTTAATGAAGAATATCGATCATGGCTCTTCTCCATTGGTAACCGTGACTGCATCAGGGATGACACTATTTTCCTTACTCCACTAATGAATGCTCTCCACCTCACTGTCGCAGAGTTGATGCCTACTCATGGCGACCCTATAAGACAGGGTAGAACTGTCCCTGTGGGTTTGTGAGACTGTGACTACCTGTCTGAAACAGAGGTGTACTTTCAAAATGAACTTCTTGTTATCCATAGAGAGGTGAATAATCCACACAAAATCCACTGTCATTGAGTGGATTTTAGCTCACTGTTTTCTGAGACTGAATCTGTAGGAGTAAAAGGCCCCATCTTTCTCCAGCTGAGTGCTCAGTGGGTTTGAACAGCCCACCTGGTGGTTAATAGTGAGACACTCACTGGCAGCACCACCAGGAGTCCTAAAGAAGTACATTTCAAACTTGTAGCTCACTGCCATCCAGTTGATCCTGTCTCAAACTGCTGACCTTGTGATTAGGGACATTCCTAGATAGGCACTTTTAAAACAAAACAAAACTAAACTAAACCAAAAACAGCCATAAGGGAAACAGGAAGTGTCTAAAGATGATCTGTTGGGGGAATGAGGATTTAATCAGGCAAGATGATAATCCATCAGTTTTCTAAACTAATAAAATATCTGGAGTCAGAAAGATTTGAGGAGAAACTGGGCACTGGGCTTCTCCCTGAGGACCCCCTAGAGGTGCTATAGCTTAGGAATTGGGCTACTAACATAGGGTCATCAGTTCAAATCCCGTAGCCGTGTGATAGGGAAGAGATGATACTATCTACTCCCAGAAATAGTTGCACACTCTGACACTCTACATAGATAGGAGGATGTGAGTCACAATTTCTCGATGAGAGTAGATTTGGTTTGGTGATTTGGGATCTCTTTCTATTTTCCAGAGGTAGATATTGAGTAGTAGCTCTGATGGTAGAGTGGGGTTAGGAATTGAGCTTCTAACCACAGAGTCAGTGGTTCAAATCCATGAGCTTCTCCCATGAGAAAGACAAGGCTCTATAGTCATGTAAAGATTTAAAGTCTCAGAAACCGAAAGGGACAATTGTACTCTGTCCTACGGGGTTGCTATGAGTCAGAATCAAATTGATGGCATTGAGTTTGGAATTTATTGTAGATCCTGAGTTTCCTTATCCCGGAAACTATGCTGCCTCCCATCCCTCAAAGTAAACTTTAGGTGATTCAGTGTTCTCGCCTTATGGTGTCTCTGGGTGATCCAATTAACTGCAGTGTTGGACCACTGCCCTGAAAGTTGGAGGTTTGAGTCTACCTAGGGGCAACTTAGAAGAAGAGCCAGACAATGTATTTTCACCAAAAAAAGAGTACACCTGAGGCCCTTTGGGGTAAAGTTCTACTCTCACACCCCTGGAGTCTTGATTTTCTATTCTAAATGTATTTCCTCTGGTGTCCATGTAATAAATTATTGCTAGCTTTCTTTCTTTTTTTGAGTGTGAAGTCTTTTTCAAGGCTTACTTAAATCCTTAGTGGGATGAGGCAGGGAAAGACATGAAAGGAAGACATTTGTGAGGATCTGAGTCGTGTTCTTTTTAAAGTGGAGAGGTTCCTTTCTGTGCCTGGTTGTAGTGGAAGCAGTGCACGGAAAGCCCTGCCGGCAAGGGTATTCCGTCACCAGACAAGGACGCGATCGGCGTGTAGGAGAGACCTTTGTGGTGCAGCTTACTGAGGTGATTTGTTCCTGACCTCTTGCTGAAGCCATCTTTAAGGTCCCAGAAGGGTGAATGACTCCATCCTGCATGTGCGGACTGAATCCTTTCCTGGGAAGTAGCTAACAAAACTCCCACTGGCTTCAAGTCAATTCCAAGTCCTAGCAACCTTATGGGACATAATAGAACTGACCTTTTGGGTTTCTGAGACTGTAATTCCAAACAGTAGCAAACAGCCTCATCTTTCTTCCAGGGAGCAGCTCTTGGATTTGAACCTGTTCTCTTGCTGTTTGAAGTCCAACATCTAATCCAGTAGGTCTCCTTAATGACTAACTCTAAACCAAACTCACTGCCATTGAGTCAACGCTGATTCATAGAAACCTGTTGTGAGTGTCCAAAACTGTAACTATTTACAGGAGTAGAAAGCCCAATCTTTCTCCCAAGGAGCTGCTGGTGGTTATCACCGACTGGCCAAGCAGATCACATTTAGCTCCACGAGTAACCACGGTTCCTAACAACTCAACAGCACCTGCTGTTCTGTGTGAAAACTTGATTTTCTTTGACATGAGATCTACAATAATAAGGCCAAAATTAAAGTATTTTTGTTTTTGTGGTTTTGTTAGGCAAGATGGTTATTTTAGCTACTTTCTAAGTCATCATAAGTGTTCAGTGAGGCAGCAGAAAGCCTCCTCACTTTCAAGAAAATGACATCCATTCCTCTCTCTGCTAATCAGAAGCAGGACTGAGTGTTTACTCCACACTTACTGTCCCCGCGGCCACGGAAGTATCAACATGGGCCGATTTTACTCTGGGAACACCCAGTGAAATGAGCTTGTTAGCTTCATTTTGGATATGGCTTTAGAAAGAGAGGATCTTGGCTAAGGTCTTCTAGCTTAGGAAAGTTGGTGTCCAGGGTTCAGTTCAGATGGTCTGACCTAAGCAAGGATGAGCTTCTATGTTTGTGCAGGTAGACTAGAGAAACAAATTCATAGCTATTCATATGTGTACAAGAAGAGCAATTGAATATTAAGAAAACATCCCAACCCAGTCCAGATCAAGTCTATAAGTTCAATGTTAGCCCATATATCCTATACCAGTCTATAACTTCCTCTTCAGACTCACAAAACACAGGCAATGAACCCGAATGCAGGAAGATCACAGGGCAGTGGGTGGAAAGTCTTGTGGATCCAGTGTCAGTGGAAGCATCTCACCGCTGTTAGAGGTCTCCACATGGATCCTCCATCTCAAGACACTAGCGTAGCTCCATGTGTCTTGTCAGCTGCAATGTCTCCCAGGGAGTGAGCATGTGTCCCGCCTCCAGTGCACCTCCAAATAAAGTCATCAAGCTGTGACCTGATTGACAGACTAAACTCCACCCCTTCACTCCTAAGTCTCACATTGACAACAGACTCTGTAACTACCACAGCTTCTAAAGAACATGAGTGAGAGAAAAGCAGGGGAGACAAGTAGCACAAGAAAGAGGCTTTGGGGGCGGGTGGCTGTGGGGTGAGAGCTACAGAGTGATTACATGTGGTGCTGGGAGCGCACTGAGGCAAAGCAGAAGAACTAGAGCATCCACACTGGCCTCAGTAAGAGTGCCCCACCCAGCCACCTCTGGCACTACTGTCTGTCTTTGACTTAGAGAAGAACTCTGGGCCAGTCTGGTGTCTTCATTCTTATAGTCCCAAACAGAAGGAAGTGTGCTTGAGGACAGGACTTTATTGACAGCGTCTTTCTGTCAGGAAGCGCTCCTTGTAGGTAGATACTAGTCATTTGCTGTAGGTAAAGGTCACTGTGCATTGAGGCACTCTTAGAGCCATTAGTGTATTGAAGCGTCACAACAACCCAGCATGACAGACATTATCATCTCTGTTTTTCAATTGCTAAAGTGGAGGTTTACAGAGGTTCCACAAGGCCATATTGTTGACTCCTGCTGGTTTCCCAGCTCTCTGCCTCTAATCCCTATTACTGCTGAGGTGCTCATGTGGTCCATAGAGGTCTAGAACTATTACATTTGGGGTTCACCTTTAAGCAGAATGACATCCAGGTGTACACAGAACAGCTCCATATCTAGGGTTTTCAAGGCTATGACCTTTCCAAAGCAGGTCACCAGGCCTGCCTTCCAAGACATCTCTGAAGGGATCTGATCTGCCAAACTCTTTCGCCTCCCAGAGACTCCTATAGCTATCATTAAATATATGGAATATATATATATAATTATTATTTAAATTGGAACTAACTATAGATTTACATGAAACTGTATGAACTGACAGGGAGAGTTTGTGTTTACCCACTACCCAGTTTCTTCCAATGGTAGCATTTTGCAAAACATAAGTCCGATGTCACACCAGTATATGAACGTAGATGCAGTTAAGATATAGAACATTCCATCACCACCAGGATCCCTCCTCATTGCCCTTTAATAATACTGCCCACTCCTCTCTGCCCCATCCTCTCTTTAATCTCTAGAAACCATGAATCTATTCTCCATTTCTCTAATTCTCTGGTTTTAAGAGTTTCGTAGAAATGGAATGATTTTATATATATATATATATATATTTATATTTTGAATTTGGTTGGTTTCACTAAATGAAATTCTCTGGAAGTTCATCCATGTTGTTTCATGTATCACAGTGTTTCGTTTTCTTGCTGAGTCACATTCCATGGGGCAGATGTACTGGTTTCTTTCTTTTAAAAAAATCATTTTATTAGGGGCTCATACAACTTCTATTTCAATCCATACATACATCAATTGTGTAAAGCACATTTGTACATTTGTTGCCCTCATCATTCTCAAAACATTTGTTCCTCTCACAAGCCCCTGACATCAGGTCCTCATTTTTCCCCTCCCTCCCACTCCCCACTCCCTCATGAACCCTTGATAATTTATAAATTATTATTTTATCATATCTTGCTCTGTCCCATGTCTCCCTTTCCCCATTTTTCCGCTGTATGTCCCCCAGGGAGGAGGTCACAGGTAGATCCTTGAACTAGGTTCCCCCTTTCCAACCTGCCCTCCCTATACCCTCTCAGTATCGCCACTCACACCACTGGTCCCAAGGGGATCATCCGCCCTGGTTTTCCTGTGTTTCCAGCTCCCATCTGTACGAGTGTACATCCTCTGGTCCAGTCAGACTTCCAAGGTAGGATTCAGATCATGGCAATGGGACGGGGGGAGGAAGCATTTAGGAACTAGAGGACAGTTGAATTTTTCATCGTTGCAACATCACACCCTGACTGTCTCGTCTCCTCCCCTAAAGGATGTACTGGTTTCTTTCACCATTCACCTGCTCTATTTCTGTGTAGAGCTTTTTGGGTAAGCAGTTCAGTATTTGTTTCTCTGGGATATGTATCTAGGAGTGCTCTGATAGCACAGTGGTCAAAACATGCACCTGCCAGCAAAAAGTTTAAGTTTGAACCCACCAGCCCCTTGCCAGGAAAAAGCTGTGGCCGTCTGCACCTGTGAAGGTTTCCAGCCCTGGAAAGTCGATGTAGGCCATTCTACACTGTCCTATACAATCTCTGAGCTGCAGTGGACTGAAAAGCAGTGGGGTTTTTGTTTGTGCTAGTTGCATGCTTTTGTTATTGTTTTTTCAAACTATTGTCCACAGTTGTTGTATTATCCACACTCTCATCTTCAATGTAGGCATGATATAGTTTCTCTGCATCCTTACAACTATTTAATATTATGGCTAATGTTTTAAGTTTTAGCCCATCTGAAAGTGGTGTGATGATATCTCATTGTAGTTATAATTTGCATTTCCCTAATGGCTAATAATGTTGAACCTATTTTCATGTGTTTATTCTCCATCTGTCTACCCTCTCTCCTAAGCTGTCACTCCATTTTTTACTTTTTTTGTGTGTGCCGTTTTTCTATGTGGATCATTTCTTATTTTACTGGTGAGTTTTGGGGTTCTTCACATACTCTGCATGCTAGTCTTTTGTGAGATATAGAGCCTGCAAATATTCACCCAGTTTTTTTTCCAGTTCTTAGGGTGACATTTAACAGAGTAAAAGTATTTAATGTTAATGAAATCTAATTTAATTATGTCTTCTGTGATAGGTTTATTGTGCCAACTTGGCCATTAGGAACATGTGGGATTAATCAAGTCGCAGTTTGATTGGAGGGCAAAGAGATAAATGGCTCTGCAAGGCCTGACCCCTTTCTCTTGCTTTCTGGTGATCAGAGCATGCTGATTTAGCTAGTTCTCTGCCTCAACCTGTGAGCTACACTACCTGTGGTCCAAGCCAACCTGTAGATCATGTTGCTAAAGCTTGAGGTTCATTTGAGACCTGCTTCACCATGCTGTGCGCTGCTGGTGCATACATTGCTTGAGCTTGAGGCTAGTGGATCCTGTCACCTTGCATTGCCTGTGTTCCATATCCCAGCTGGGCCTGATTCATTAAACTCCCGAACTACTCACTGTTGGCAACCTTCCCTGCTATTTGCTGCCTGTTGGCAGACCCTGCTTGCGTTGCCCAAGGGAGTACTCTGCTGTTTACTTCCTTGACCTTGGACCCAGCAGCCCATATGAGTTGAAGGACTTCTAGTACTTTAAGTCTTCCAGAGAAGTGAGTTGAACTGAACCCTCTGTACTGCTGTGGACTAAATAGCTGTTATATTCCTTCTTACTGTAGAAACCTATTCTTTTATATTCTTTTATATATATAATCAGTTGTGTCCTGGTATTGTTTCTCTCGAGAGCCCTGCCTAACACATCTTCTCTTATTGTTAGTGCTTTCAGTGCCAATCGTAAGATCTCTGGCTAGCCCTACCACATGAGGATTTTGTCCTCAAAAGTGTTATAATTTTATATTTAAATAAATGAACCCTTTTGAGTTAAATCTTGTTTGAAGTGTGATACTTGGCTCAGAACCCATCTTTTCCTTAATCTATAGAATACAATTTCTCGAGCGCCATTGTTGCAAATGCTATTTTTCCTTCACTGAGTTACTTTTATTAAAAAAATGTTGAAATGCTTGTGAGGGTCTATTTCTGGGTTCATATTTTGAGTTTTCATTGATCTATACATCTATCCATTTATTAGTACTACACTGGCTTGATTACTGTAGTTCTATGTTGTCCTCTACATGAACACAGTGCTTATGCAGAATTTGTTCCTGGATCAAGAGCCGTTGTCAGGATGCAACAAGAAAATACCGCAGGGTATTTTTCTGCAGGGCAGAAAAGTGTGTGCCTGAGTTTTTCCTCTCATCATGCTTGCTCAATCTGTATGCTGAGAACATAATCAGAGAACCTGGATGAAGAAGAATGAAGCATCAGTATTGGAGGAAAGCTTATTAACAGCCCTTAATATCTAGAGAAAATACCCTTGCTTGGTGAAAGTGTGGAGAAATTGAAGCACTTGCTCATGAAGTTCAAAGATTTTATCTTTCAATATGGATTACAACTCAATATAAAGAAGACCCAAATTCTCACAATTGGATGAATAGGTAACATGATGATAAATGGAGAAAAGGTTGAAGTTTGCATCCACAATCAATGCCCACGGAAGCAGCAGTCAAGAGATCAACTGAGGCATTACATTAGATAAATCTGCTGCACAAGACCTGTTTAGAGTATTGAAAGGTAAGGGCATTACTTTGAGGACTAAGGTGTGCTTTCCCCAAGCCAGGGTTTTCAATTGCTTGTTATGCATGTGAAAGTTGAATATTGAATAAAGAAGGCTGATGTAGAATTGATGCATTTGTACTGTGGTGCTGTAGAGGAATATTGAAAGTACCATGGACTGCTAAAAGGACAAGCAAAGCTGTCTTAGAAGAATGGCCAGAGTGCTCCTTAGAGGCAAGGATGGCAAGATTTGTTCTCAAGTACTTTGGACATGTTGTCAGGAGAGACCAGTCCCTGGAGAAGAACATCCTGCTTGGTAAAGTAGAGGGGCAACAGAAAGAGGAAGGCCCTCAACAAACTGGTCTGAGACAGTGGCTGCAACAATGGGCTCAGGCAAAGCTGTGAGGATGGTGCAGGTCCAGGCCATGTTGCTTTCTGCTGTGCATAGTGTAGGTAGCTGTGTTAGTCTGGGTACTTTAGAGGAACAAATCCACAACAACTCATATGTATAAGAGAGAGTTTTTTATTAAGGGTAAGTGCACATCAAGAAAACATCCCAACTCAGTGCTGTCCAAACCACAAGTCCAACATTAAGCTATATGTCTGACACCAATCCATAGTCCTCCTCCATCTCACAAAACCCATACTATGATGCTGACTGTAGGAGGAAAGCCGAGTCCGTGAATGTGTAAGCATCTCAGTGCTGGCAGGGGTCCCCACATGGGTGCTCTACCACCCGGGGCTGCATCAGGCTAGGTCCATGCAGCTTCTCCTTGGGGATGTCTTGCAGGAAGTGAGCCTTGTAAGCTGAAGCAGCGAACTGGCTAAGGCAGCTGCATCCTGGTCCGACCATCACAAAGCAAGAGACCAGAGAACTAGAAAGGCGAGGCTCACTGAGCCATTTATCTCTCCGCCCTTCAATTAACCCCACATATGTTTATAGGCTAGGTTGGCACAATAAACTAACTACCTCAGTAGCTATGAGTCAAAACAAACTCAATGGCATCTAGCAACAACATAGTATCTTTAAATTTGATAGAGTGATTCCTCAAACTTTATTCTTTTCTAAACTTTATTCTAGTTCTTTTTTTCCTTCTAATTGGTTTTATAATAATCTTGGATATAGCTAAGAAAATCTTCCTGGGATTTTGATAAGGAGGTGTATTAAAACTCGGATTAGCTCCCTGTGAGTCCTGAACAAGTCGTCAAAGACTTCATGGCTTAAAACAAGAGTAATGCATTTTGTCAGAATTATGGAGACTAGAAATCTGAAAATCAATTTGTTGAAAGGACTGCATGTCCTTCAAAGGTCCTCGATAAAAATCATTTCCTTATCTTTTCTAGCTTTTGCTAAAGGCTATATCACCTTATTGTCAACTGCCTTCATGTTTACATCACTCTCTTCTGTGTACTCCAAATGTCCCCCTACCCCTTTTGTGATTGGATCTGGAGTTCATCAAGGTGATCCAGGATCATCTGGATGTCAAGATCCTTAACTTGATCATAACTGTTGTGGCTCTCTATACCAGGTTCCGGGGATTATGATCTGCTATCTTAGAGTGGTCATTGTCCTCCTTACTATAAACCCGTGCAACAAATTTAGGGAAATTGACATTTTCACTATGTTGACTCTTCTAATCCACAAACAGTATATTTCTACATTTACTAATACCTTTGATTTATTTCATTGGTGCTTTCTATTTTTCAACAAGTGAATTCTGTCTAGTTTTGTTACATTTATACTTGAATATCTAACTTTGTTCAAAGATAATAAATGGCTTTGATATTTTTATTTTGGTGTCCATTGCTAGCATATAGAAATATCATTGTTATTATATGTTGATTTTATACCCTGCAATTTTGCTGAACTGATTTATTAATCATAAGAGAAGTTTGTTGGCTATTTCCTTTGGACTCTTCAACGCTGATAATCATCTAATCTTCAGATAAGGAGATAAGAACTATTTTATTTCATATATACATATATATATATATATTGGCATTTACTTTCATTGCTTATTGCCTTGGCTATAATGTCCAGGCTATGTGTAAATAGTGTTGAGAGTGGACATTCTTACCTTATTCTCTAACATGGGGAGAGCATATCAAATCATTTAGTTATTAAGTTTTGTAGGTTATTTTGGTCTTTATCAAGTTAAGGAAGTTCTCTATTCTATTTTCTGAGAGTTTTAAATCCTGAGGGTTGACTCTATTCTATTTTCCGACAGTTTTTAATCCTGAGGTTTGGATTTTGTCAAAATCTTTTAGTGCATTGATTGCTATATTCATGTGTGTTTTTTCCTTCAGTCTGTTTATATAGATTGTATTGATTGATTTTTCAAAAAATATTGAAGTAGTTTTGCATGCCTAGCATAAACCCCACTTGATCATGATACTTAATTATTTGTATATTGCTGATCTCTATTTGCCAATATTTTATTAATGATTTTTATGTCTGTACTTATGAGGGATATTGGTCTGTATTTCCTTGTGTTCTATCTTTGTATGTTTGGGGTTTTGGGGTAATAATGGCTTCCTAGAATAATTTGAGAAGTGTACTTCTGTTATCTGGAATAGATTGTGTAGATTTGGTGTTAATTCTTCTTTAAATATTTGGTAACTTTCTCCAGTAGATTCATTTACCCTTGGTATTTACTTGTAGGGTTTTTAAATTATGAATTCAATTTCTTTAATTGCTGTAGGCTATTCAATTTATATATTTATATTGAGTAATTTATAGTCATTTATGGGTTTTGAGATATTAGTCCATTTTATCTACATTTTCATTTTTATGCATGTAGAATTCCTTGTAGTATTTTCTTAGTATCTTTTGATGTCTACAGGTGTGTAGAATATCTCATGCTTTATTTATTATATTAGCAATTTATACCTTCCTCTTTTTTCCTTTGCTATTTTTGCTAGAGGTTATCAATTTTATTTACCTTTTCAAAGAACTAGCTCTTTATTTAACTTTGATTATGTTTGTTTTCAAGTTCAGTGATTTCTGCTTTTGATTTTCCTTCTTTGTTTTGTGTTTATTTTTCTTTACTTAACTGGAGTTTAGACTATTAAATAAAATTTTTATTTCTAATATAAGTATTTAGTGCTATATTTGTTGTTAGACTTTCAGCACTGCTTTAGCTTGTGGCCACAATTCTTGATATATTGTGTATTAATTTTTATTCAGTTCAATGTAATTTTTATTTCTCTTTATATTTCCCTTTCAAGTCATAGGTATTTAAAAAGGGTTCTTCGGTTTCTAAAAATTTGGAATTCTCTAATATTTCTGTTATTAATTTTTATTTTGAGTCCATTTTATCAGAAAGCATGCTTGCTATGATCTTACATTTTGAGAACTTGTTGAGATGTGTTGGTTACATGTTCCATGGGCACTTAAAAACAATATCTATGTTAGTCTTATTGTGTAGATTGCTTTAAAAAACTTGATGATAACTCTTTGATTCATGGTGTTGTTCCATTCTTTAATACCTTTATTGACTTTATATTAAGTTGTTATATTAATTTTTAAGAGGAATATTGAAATATCCTATTTTGATTCTACATGCATAAAAATTAAATGGGATCCATGCCTTTCACCATACACAAAAACAAATTCAAAATGGATTCAGGACCTAAATGTACAAACTAAACACATACAATTCTGAGAAGAAAAGAAGCGATGCCTCTGAGCCTGTTGTTTAATGGTGGATGATCTAGTATAATAACAAAAGCACAGCGACAAAAGGGGAAATATATAAATGACAGTTCATGAAAATTAAAACTCTTCATCATCAATAAATCTTGCCAAAAATGTGAAAAGACAACCTGTCGACTTGGGGAATATCCTTGAGAACACTATATCAGACAAGAGCCTAATAAAATATACGTCACTCACTGCCATCGAGTCAATACTGACGCATAGTGACGCTACAGGACAGGGTAGATCTGTCCCTGTGGGTTTCTGAGACTGTAACTCTGTACAGGAGTAGAAAGCTTCATCTTTCTCCCAAGGAGCTGGTGGTTAAGAAATACTGACCTTGTGGCCATCAGTCCAATGTATAACTACTTAGTCACACACACACACACACACACACAAGTGTGCATAGGTATATAATAAAAACAACTTAACAACAAAAGACTAAGAACCCAGCCATAAAATGGGCAAAGAAGACATTCAAATGGCCACCAAGCCCACGGAAAAATGTTCAGTATAATTAGCTATTAGAGCGAAGCAAATAAAAACCACAATGAGATACCATTTCACTCTCACTAGGATGACTAATATCATGGGGAAAGAATCAAAACAACCAAAAAGAGAAGTACCTCTTTCCCACTCTGGAACTTCTGGAATGTCCTTTTTGTTGGAAGACAGCTACTTAATCTAGACTGGAAGAAATCATATTTGTACCCATTCCAAAGAAAGGTGACCCAAAAGAGAGTCAAACTACAGAACAATATCATTGATATAGTGTGTTAGTCTAGATAGGAAAGACTTTTATATACAAAAGCAATTGAATATTGAGAAAACATCCCAGCCCAGTCCAGATCAAGTCCATAAGTTCAATATTAGCCCAAATGTCTGATACCAATCTATAAAGTCCTCTTCAGATTCAAGAAACACATGCAATGATGCCGAATGCTGGAAGATCACAGTCCAGTGGATGGGCAGTCTTGTGGATCTGTGGCAGTGGAAGCATCTCAGTGCTGGCAGGGGTCTTCATGTGGCACCTCCAGCTCAGGGCACTTAGGTAGCTCCGATGTTTTGTCAACTGCAATGTCTCCAGGGAGTGAGAGAGTATCCTACTTCCAGTGAGCTATTTATCTCCTTAGCACCTCCAAATGAAGTCATCAAGCTGTGACCAGATCGACAGTTAAACTCCACCTGTTCACTTTTAAGTCTCAAATTGACAACAGATTAGATAATTACCACATGTAGCTTGTAAGCAAAATTATATTGACCATCATCCAATAAAGGTTGGAGCAGTGCATTGACAGGGAACTGCCAGAAATTCATGTGGGATTCAGAAGAAGACATGGAATGAGAGATAGCATTGTTGATGTCAGATGGATCTTGGATCAAAGCACAGAATACTAGAAAGATGTTTGCCTGTGTTTCATTGGCTATGCAAAAGCATTTGACTATGTGGCCCATAATAAGCTGTGGATAAACTAGAGAAGAATGGGAATTCCAGAACACTTCATTGTGTTCATGCAGAACTTATCCATGGAGCAAGAGACAGTTGTGGAAATGCAATGAGGAATACTGCATGGTTTAAAATCAGGAGAGGTGTGTATCTGGGTTGTGTCCTATGCTGAGCAGATCATCAGAGAAGTTGGATTATATGAAGAAGAATGTGGTATCAAGATTGGAGGAAGAATTGAAGCACTTAGGAGGAATTGAAGCACTTAGAGATAAAAATAAAAGATTTTAGCCTTCAGTATGGATTGCAACTCAATGTAAAGAAGACCAAAATCTTCATACCTGCATCAGTAGGTAACAGCATGATAAGTGAAGAAAAAGTTGAAGTTGTCAAGGATTTTTTCTTGCTTGGATCCACAATCAATTCTCAATGACACAGCACTCAAGACATCAAAAGACATATTGCATTAGGTAAATCTGCTGCACAAGACCTCTTTAGAGTATTGAAGAGCAAGGATGCTACTTTGAGGACTAAGGTGCACCTGGCCAAGTCATGGTATTCTCTACTGCCGCATATACATGTGATGTGAAAGTTGAATACTGAATAAGGAAGACTGCAGAAGAATGGATGAACTTGAATTGTGCTGTAGAAGAGCATTGAAAGGGCCATTGGCTGCTAAAAGGAGAAACCAAGCCGTATTGGAAGAAGTATGACCAGAGTGCTCCTTAGCGGCAAGGAGGTCACAACGACTCTTTTCTTACATACTTTGGACATGTTGTCAGGAGAAACCAGTGCCTGGAGGACATCTTCCTTTGTAAAGGGGTGGGATATTGAAAAAGAAGGTCCTCAACAAGATAGATTGACACAATGACTGCATCAATGGGCTCCGACATAGGAACAATGGTCAGAATAGCAGAGGACCATGCAATGTTTCATTCAGTTGTCCATGCATCGGTTCACTATGGGTCGGAACCAACATGATGACACCTAACACCACCAGTTGTTTCCCACTCGGACTTCTCTGACATCATCCCAGGGATGGAGGAGGAAATTCTTAGTGCTTGGTGAAGCTAGAAGTCAAGATTTTCTACTCAGTCTTTGAGGTTGATAGGGCAGGTGTGCAGCTTTCTCTGTGATGTTTGGCTAGAGTTGGACAGTCATTTTTTGCCAGGGTAATTATTTTCTGGCTGTTTGACTAGAGAAACCAGGGTTTAAAAAAAGTTTTGTTGCTTGTTTTTTTTTTGGTCTGTCCTTCACATTACTAGGTTTCCAACTTACTCAACTCCAATTAATTCTAGAAAATATGTGTCAAAAAGAAAAACCAGGGAACTCACTTCTGTGTCATTCCTTAGGTCAGGAACCCTTAACTAATCTGTCTTCTGCTCTCTGACTTGCAGTCTTCATTTGCAGTGTCTTTGCTTGTATTTAAAGGTAGAGAACATTTTTGAAGTGAATCAACCTCATCTTCTCCACAATTACATTTTTAAATGGGAAAAATATACCCAATGCCTATTTTAAACCCTTGATGTAAAACTAATAAGCCACAGCTGTTGCGTCAGTGTGGTTTGGAGACACTGAAGCTAAGCCTGGGAAACCACAGGATGTCCTGATTCAGCTTGATGGCCAACATACTGTTTGAAAAGCGGCCATTGTGTTATTTATGTTGTCTTAGACTTGGAGCTGACTGTTATGTGAATATCAACAGAGGACTTCCCATTCTGAAGAAGTGCCTCTTATTCCCACCAAAATGTGTAACTTCTGGGCTAGGAAAAATAGTTGATTCAGCCACAGCTATGCCACACTGCTTGAGCACATACCAAGCATAGAGTCTCCTCAACATGTTCTAAAGATCATTTGGACTTGATAATTGTTATGATGATGACAAAATGTCCATGCTAGAAAAAGCAAAAATATTAGACTTGTGAAGAAGGTCATTAAGGTTTTAATTCACTATCTGTTCAAGGAGAATTGTGGACTCCACAGCCCTCAACAACCCATCCCTGTTGCCTCTCTCTGTCCTCATGAATCCCATTTCTTGGTTCTTACAAATTCAGTGTGGTGTCCCTTGCTGTTACTGAATTTGTCATCTGGACAGAGCTCTGCATCAAGTACTATGAAGACTTTGAGGGAGAAGGTTGCTCAGGTCTCTATAATTTTTCCAGCTAATTCCAGAGATAGACATAGATAGCCACATGAAGAGAGAAATATGAACCCTGATGCCATTGCCACTAGTTGCGTGGGCCCTGTACATTTCACTTACCATTGACCCTCGTGGTTTGTGAGTATTGTACACGTATTTACAACCCAATGATCAATACTGCCATGTTTTTATGGTCATTCACAGACATGTACAGATTGGTGAAAAATCTGTGTCACCCAAAGTATATGGTGCCATCGGAAATTGAACATGGTGATGCTCTGTCTACTTCTCTCAGCTCTCCTACTGTAAATGCATGTGCTTTTTGTGGTCTATTTATTGTCACATTATTGTAGCTTAGTGTTCCTATTGGTGATTTTGCTGTTTATAACGTTACTCAAGTGTAATGCTGAAGGGCTGTCTGGTTTTTGTAAGCAAACAAAGACTGTGATGGGCCTTAGAAGGGAACACCCTAATTTGTCTTTGGTTTGTCAAAGGGTTTCCTCTACTTCATGGGCATCACCCTCATCATGGAGTTTAGCCAGTGGGCCCAAATCATCACTTGCTTAGTGGAAAACATAAGTGAGAAATTTGCTTAAATGAATCATAATGAGCTACACTTGTGAGGGCGTACGTGTATAAATGCTTTGTAAATTTTAAAGTTCTGTATATAACTGTAAGTTCTTATTATTCACTTATTTTGATTTAGTTTGCACATATTCATTAGTGCAGTTTCAAATTGGTCACTTTATCTGTAGACCTGGAAATTGACTTTCCTATTTGAATACCATGCAAGTGTAAATTTCTAGGATTTTCTTCTCTTTCAAGTATGGACTCAAACATACGGATGTCTCTGCCATTGAAGGGGGTAAGAAAACATTTGTCCTGTTCAACTAAGGTTACCAGGGAGTCAACTCAAGTGCCAGTAACAACAGCCCCTTTTGTGACGATACTAATGTCTCAGGTGCTATGCATATGATACCTAAATATATCTATCTGTAGAGGAATTAATAAACCCGTGCTTGATGCTGGTCAATGTGATACTGCACCATTCATCTGTCTGCTTGCTGTGCTGTGGTGGTTTTGGGGTTGCTGCAATGCGGGAAGCTATGCAACTGGTATTTCAGATCACAGCAGGGTCATCCATGTGCAGATTTCAGCGGTCCTGACTAGGAATAAACTAGGAAGCAGGAATAAGAGATCCATATGTGACAAATTAGCCACCCCCAAGATGTATGAACAGCAGCAGCATATTGTCTGATGCCGCACGAGAAGAAGAGCCCCTTAAAATATGACTGCGGAAGAGCTGCCTCCTCAAAGTACAGCCCAGCTTAATGACATGGATAGAGCAAAGCTTTCTGGCCCCTCACTACTAATGAAGCACTACTCAGAATGAGAGCAGCTGCAAATGCCCATTAATAATCAGAACATGGAGTTTATGAGGTATGAATCTGGGAAATTTAGAAGTCATCAAAAATGAAATGGACCACACAAAGTTCAGTATCGTAGTGGTATTAGTGAGCTGGAATGGACATGGCCCTTCAAAATGAGACAACCACGTCATGTGCTATGCAGAAAACAATAAGTTCAAGAATGGCTCCACACTCATCAACCCAAAGAGCATTTCGAAATCTATCTTGAAGTACAATGCTGTGTGTGATAATATCAACTTCTTCAGTCTGAAATTGGTCACATGTTCAGATTTATTGATCATGACTGGTGATTGGATGCAAATGCAAAAGTTAGAAACAAAGAAGAAAGATCAGTAACTTGAAAATATGGTCTCAGTGGGAAAAATGAAGCTGGAGAGAGTATGACACAATTTTGAAGATTGGCTTCTTAATTGCAAATATCATTTTTCAACTAAATAGAAAGAAACTGTACTTGTGTACCTCAATAGATGGAATCACAAGAATAGAATGGACTACATCTGTGGAAAGAGACATCATTACACCAAATAAGGCCAGAGGCAAACTAGAACAAACCATTGATTGTTCATATCCAGGCTCTGGTTGAAGTGAAAACAAGTCCATGAGAGCCAAATTTTATATATATATATATATATATAATGTATAATATTGCCATATATTAACTTGAGTACATCCCACCTGAATTCAGAGATTATCTTGAGAATATATATTTGAGACAGTGAGCACTAATGACCAAAGACCAGATGAGCTGTGGGATGATGTCAAGAACATCATACACATAGAAAGCTAAAGTTCATTTAAAAAGACTGGACACATAGTAAAGACGGAAATGAATGTCAGGAGGGACTCTGAAATTTACTCTTGAATGTAGAGTAGCCAAAGCAAATGAAAGATGGGATTAAATGAAAGAATTGAAAAGACATTTCAAAAGGCAGCTCAAGCAGACAAAGTAAAGCATTAAAATGAAAACACAAAGACCTGGAGTTAGAAAACCAAAAGTAAACAACAACAAAAATAAAACCCGGATTCAGCATATTTCTAGGTGAAGGGCCTGATTACAAAATTCAAGTCCTCGGTGTTAACATTAAAGGATTCCCTAGACAAAATATTAAATGTTGCAGGAATCATCAAAAGAAGATAAGAGGAGTCACACAGAGCACAACATTCTAGCATTTCAAGACCAGATGGTATTAAAGGAAGTACTTCACACTCCAATTAAGGAAGTAGTGAAAAAAAAGCTCCAATAATTTATGGAATACCAATCTAAATAGTTCAACAAATTCAGTGCTGGAGACACTTAACTAGTCTGTGCCTAGAAATTTGGAAGATAATTGTCTGGTCAAATGACTGGAAGAGACCAGAAGACAGTTGCTAAAATTTTGGCAGATTTGGCCAATCGACTAGAAGAGATCATATCTTGCAGTCAAACAGAACCTGGCATTATCTAATGCTTTCAGTATCTACTCACTTTCATCAAGTTGATTTTGACTCACAGCAACCATGTAAGAGTAGAACTTCCACCAGGAGTTTCTGAGGCTGTAAATCTTTATGAGAGCAGAGATGCTTATCTTCCTCTCAAGAAGCTATTGGTGGGTTTGAACTGCTGACCTTGTGTTTAGCAGCCCAATTCAAAACCCACTACACCATTTCAAGAGGTAGTGTAGGATCAAGACCCAATGGCACTGAAAGAAGAAGTCTAAACTTCATTGAAAGCCTTATTGAAAAATAAGGCAGGAGAATTGATGGAATACCAATTGAATCGTTTCAACAAGCTGGTGAAGCACTGAAAGCACTCACCTATGCCAGGAAATATGGACGAAAGCTACCAGGCCATCTGAGTGGAAGAGATCCATATTTGTATCTATTTTAAAGAATGGGGACTCAACAGAATGCAGAAATTAGTGAATAGTATCATTAATATCACATGCAAGTAAAGTTTTTTGTAGATCATTCAACGGGGAAACTGCCAACAATTCAATCCAGATTCAGAATCAGATATGGCAGGTTGGCACAAGGGACATCAACGTTGAGGTCATATGGATTTTAGCTGAAAGCACAGAATACCAGAAAGATGTTCATTTGTGTCTTATTGGTTATGCAAAGGTATTCCACTACGTGGATCATAACACACCGTGGAGAACATTGAGACAAAGGGGAATTCCTGAACATTTTATTGTGCTCATTTTGTGCTTGTTCATGTATCAAAGGGAAGTGGTTTGAACAGGAAAGGCAAGGAAGCATGGTTTAAATTGGAAAGGTGTGCTTCATGGTGGCATCCTTTCACCATACTTTTTCAATCTGTATGCTGAGCAAATAATCTGAGAAGTCAAACTACATGAAGAAGAGCCAGGCGTAGAGAGTGGAGGAGGTCTAATGAGCAACCTGTGACATGTAGGTACAACCTTGCTTGCTGTGAGCATGGGATGAAAGCATTGGCTGATGAAGATCAGCAACTGCAACCCTCACTATGGGTTGTAACTCCATGGAAAGAAAAGAAAATCCACACAACTGAACCAGTAGATCAGCTCATGATAAAGAGAGAAAAGAATGAAGTTGTCAAGGATTTCAACTAATCCGTAATTAGTGCTCATGGGAGCGGCCAAAAAATCAAATGATGCACTTCATTCTGCAAATCTGCTGCACAAGGCCTTTGAAAAAAGAGCAGGTGTCATTTTGAGAATTAAGGCAGACTTGACCCAAGCCAATGTACTTTCAATTGCCTCATAACCATGTCAAATTTGGACATTCAATAATGAAAACTGAAGAATAATCTATTCATTTGAATTATTGTGCTGATGATGAATATTGAAAGTATTATGGAATGGCAGAGGAACAATCAAATTTTTCTTGGGAAGAATACTGCCAGAATGTTCGTTGGAAGTCAGGATTGTGAGACTTCATCTAATGTACCTTGGATATCTTATCTGGGCAGATCCGTCCCTGGAGAAGGACATCATGCTTGGTAAAGTGGAGGGGAGTCGAAAAAGAGGTAGAGCTTCCATAAGATGAGTTTCCACAGAGGCTGCAACAATGGGTGCAAACACAGTACCACTTGTGAGACTGGCACAGGACTGGGCAGTGTTTTGTTCTTCAATGCATAGAATCCGGACCAACTTGGTGGCACCTAACAACAACAACAACAAAAACAAAAACAGTTGCAGTAGTATGTTGCAAGAGTGCTTCCAGAAATCCAACCTGGATTTAAAAGACACGGAAGAAAGGATATCATTGCTGACATTAGGTTAAACTTGGCTGAAAGCAGAGAATACCAGAAAGGTGTTTACTTGTGTTTCATTGACGATGAGAATGCACATGACTGTGTGGATCATGGCAAACTATATATAATGTGGTGAAGAGTGAGAATTGCGGAACACTTAAATGTACTCGTGTTTGTTTATATTCAGACCCTGAAGAAAGTGGAGGGTCAATGAAAGAGACAAAATACTTCGATGAGCTAGATTGACAGAGTGATTGCAGAAATGGGCTCAAACATGAAATTTGTGAAGATGGCACATTTCATTCTGTTACATGTAGTGTCACTATGAGTCGGAGCTAACCCTTCAGCCCTTGATAACAACAAACAACAATATGATGCTGGAATTTGCAAGGTTTCCCAATGGGGGTGAAATAGGTATCAGTTGGCTATGGGGCATACTTTGTAAATGACAAACACCCCTAAATACAATTGACCCTTGAAGAATTTGGGGGTCTAGGATGTTAATCCCTGTCCAGTTGAAAATCTATATATAACTTCTAAATCCTCAAAAATTTAACAACCAGTAGCCCAGAAGTCTTGCTGATAATATAAATAGTCCATTAATGCATATTTTATATGTTATATTTACAATGAAGTAAACTAGAAAAAAAAAGAAAGTGTTACTAAGAAATTCCCAAGGAAAAGAAAATGTATTTACAGTACTGTAGAGCCTTTATTGATAGTGTAAGTTTATGTCATCAGTTTATACGATGAATTATCTTCACATCATAACTACCATCCTATTGTTTGCCTTTGCACGTCTCTAGAAATGTGTCAGAAAGCTACCATAATTTCCTTTAGTTTCAGTGCATGTATAATAAAATGGCCCGATATATTAAGAAAAAGTTCCATGCATAAGTTAAGCCTGTGCTGTTCAAAAGTAACTAAATATTTCCTATAAAATGTCATTCTTTATTAAGGTGGCTAAACATTAATACAAGAGGATAAATAATACCTGGTGGTTGGCATAATGTTTTAGTGATATCCTTTAAAACGATTTTTAACTTGTTAAGTAACTAATATACTCAGATACTCAATAATTGACCATTTAAACTTCAGCTCTCTTTTTTTCTACTCTGCTTTCAATAAACCCTTAATATTTTCTTCTCATTCATGTTAGTCTGGGTGTCAAAAGTGTCTAGGCTACCATATAGCTAGCTCCCTGGTGTTTGGAATCAGAGACCCTGTGGTTAGATTTAATATCACTTGCAGAAAATAAAATAAGATGCCTTATCTATGATGATTCTATTAATATCAGAGAACCCCAAGGGCATTTTTCTCCTCTTTTTTCTTTGCAAGGAGAAGAAGATTTTGTTTTCTTCACAGTGGCTTTGGCAGAAGCCAGAGGGAAGAAACCTCCATTCGTCACTTAGGGCACTTTATTGTTTTCAGCAATTATTTTTCGACCTTACCCTTTTCCATGCCAGTTCCCAGCACGTTGGGGTACATATAGCCATGTACATTCAATTTACTTTCTCTCTCTACTCTGAATTGTATTTATGGTGCCCGAGGAAGACAACTGATATGAACTACACGAGGGAAAAAAAAATCAGTTTTACTATTTATTATAAAATTGCTTTTATGGGTGATGGTGAGGAGTCGAATGGGAACTGATGGTTTGTTGGGTACACTACTGCCTCTCTGTTAGTCCCATTATTTTATACATGTTGGAGTGTGAGGCAACCCTTCAGGACCAGTTTATTTCCCATTAGCTTCGTGGTGAGAAAACTATGGGCATGTAGTGAGGCAGACCTGCATGCCAGTCCCAGAGGATCTCCTGCCAAGGTGTGACTTACTGCTCTACACTTTGAATGCCCTTCTACAAAATGAGAGGAATAATAGTGTCTGATGCAGAACAATTCTATGAGCATGTGTATAAAGGGCTAAGCATGGTGACTGGCAACCCAGTAGCATTCGATGGTGTTCTTATTCTCATTATTACTGTTGTTGAAAGGTAGCTAGCACCTGCCTGGTGGGCAGTAATGCCCTGCACTATGGTTCCGGGAAACCTGTTCTTGGCATAACAGGAAGAATCTTGAGAGCAAACACTTAACTCACTTTGAGATTATCCTATAAACTGTAGCTTTCAAAATCCCCAAAGAAAACTCTTGAGTACTGCGCAGGAAAATGCTCTATGCCATTGTGAGAAAGATTCAAACAAATAAAACTCCTGTTGTAGGCCATGATATGTCTGTTCACTCTCGTGTAGGTCTGCCGGAAAGAAAACAAAACATAGCCAGCATCTGTGGTTGGAAAGCAGCTTCCCACTTGTCCCATTCTCTCCTTAGAACCTTGAGCTTCCTAGAATTTCTGTACACAGATATTTTGTAAACTATAATAAAGGCTGAAATATTTATTATGACAAATTGTTTTAATAATAGTTAATAGCCAGTAACCCCATAGGTTGGCTGTGAGTGTGGGGCTTCTGAAGTGCCCCAATACATGACAGAGGGAGGAAATTCTCCAAGGTCCCAAGTCCAGATCCGGCTCAATTGCCTTGGCGTACGCCAAAGTAGAGAGAGCATTATATGCCTTCATCAAGCAAAAATGGTAAGAATATTTCATTGGAAATGTGTAACTGCCTTACAAACATTTCCCTGACAGTCTTAGGCTCTATTTTTGCTCTGGATCTTTGCATTAGAAAGAACAACTAGACCCTGAGCTTGGAGGTCACTCTCCGCTTTGGGAGTTGGCCTATTTCTAGGTACTAAATCTGTATTGGGCATTCTTTCACTGTGGTCTTTCCTTTTTAAAATCGGATTTTTTTTTCTGTTTGCAAGTAGCTTCTTATCTAAAGCTCTATTAGTTTAAATGTTATCTGTGTTGAATTGATGGGAATTGCATGCATTTGAATGACTTTTGCAAAACCATTTTTGCAAGCTGGTCTCTGCCAAAGACTTGGTTTTCCATTATTAAAATGGCCAGGTGTATTTTCTGATTCAACCGATTTAAATGGAATTCTGCTAAGTTTTAAAAACAGAACACAATGCCAGGAACCTGATAACATTGTAAGGGTTTTGTGGGGCAATAGCAAGGGCGTGCACTGCTTGTGAAGTGAACCAAGTGAATCCCAGCCATGGAAATGCCTCTAGGTGGCTCCTCCCTTTCTAGGCTGGCAGAAATCCTGAAGCATTCCCCTGCTGACAGTGGCTGCTTCTCTGTTTAAGTCCCATGGAGACACAGAAAATAACAGGGAAATGAAAATTAGCTATATGGCATTTTTAAATGGAGACTGCATGTGATGTATCCTAAACGTGCTAAGATGACATAGAAAGAGTTGTAAATTTTACTTGTGGCTTTGTGGGAGGATTTAATACTCAGAGATTGCATGTTAACAAAGGTAGAGCATGCACAGTGAATCGTAAGAGGCCTAAATGGTGCTTTTATTGTGTTTTGAAGTCTCACGGAAACATGTCTCTGAAATCATAAGGGAAGTCAAAGGGAAACGAATGTAGCTTCATATGTACTCCGTAATGTCACAGGCTGCTGTTTGGGGACTGCACAAGAGGCATAACGTAAGATCAAGCTTTACTAAATTTACCAATTCTTCATATGAAGAATTCTTAAAACAAGCCCCACTGATTTCTCAACTGAATGCTAAAAGAGAATTAACGGTGTTTCCCAAGCCAAATCAAGGGTTAGCTGTTCCTAAGACGATCTCACCCCCGCCCCCACCCTCCCCATTTTCAGCACTCCTTTTCCATGTGAGCCCCTTGCAGGACCATTGAAAATGGGGCACGCCAAACTTTCCTCTCCTTAAACATACAAGATCTCTCCTCGCTTAAATGCTAATGAATAAATTACTTTCTGCCGCCTGACAGAAAGATGAATTGTTTAACACTTATTATGCAGCCATCTACTTTAAGCCCAGATTGCAGTTCAAGTCATATTTGATTCATAGAACTTGGAGGACCCATCATTCTAGCCCCTCCTCCCTCCCCCGAGGTCCTGGAACATCTTCCTGTTGCAACCAACAAAACATGGCACTTGCCTCCTGGCCCCTCCTCTGGAGTCAGCTAGGAAGCATGTGGAAGGAGTGAGATTTAAGTTGGATGGCTCAAGTGCTTCCGAATTCCCTGGCCCCGTGCAGTTTGCAGAACATAAATACAATAATCATCTTCGTGTGCTAAATTAGGGTGTCGAAATGGGCTACCAGCCATCTAATGCAGTAATTTTCAGCATCAACAGAGAGAGAGGTGTATTGGGGGAGAGGGAGTAGGGGAAGGCAGATGATCCTTGTGCAAACAGCCCTGCCGTTTGAATGCATGGAAGGATGATGGGGCCCTCCCTGAGTACTGTGTGAAGGGCAGCTGCAGCTAGAGAACAGACGAGAATGATCTGTTATAATTGGGCAAGAGAGAAATCTTTCACAGAACAGAACCATGGTGTCTGGAAAAGGCTGCTGTTTGCCTTCCAGTGAACGTCTTACCCTGCAGAGCCTCCTTGCATCTGTGAGCTCCAGAGCTACGGTGCCTGGCATTAAGCATCATTAAAGGATGATGGGTATGATTGCTTGACACCAGGATTCTTACTCTTCTGGGTACAGCAGCCAAGCTCCAGAAAGCAAATCTAATGACTGGGGAGGGGGCGGGGAGGGGCAGCAGTCAGATTGCTAGTGGTTTGGAGGAAGCCCTAGATACAGAGATGCTGGAGAGCTGTTGGCAGGTGTTATCAGGTCGATTCTGACTCATAGTGACCCTGTATACAACAGAGTCAAACACTGCCTGGTCCTGGTGCCTCCTCGCAGTTGTTGTTATGCTTGCACCTATTGTTGTGACAACTGTGTTAGACCATCTCGTGGAAGGTCTTCCTCTTTTTTGCTGCCCTTTAGTTTTAAGAACCAGATGTCCTTTTCCAGTGATCGGTCTCTGCTCACGATGTGTTCAAAGTGCATGAGATGAAGTCTTGCCACCCTTGCTTCTAAGGAGCATTCTGGCTGTACTCCTTCCAAGACAGATGGTTTTACTCTTCTGGCCGTCCACAGTGTTTCCAATGTGCCTCACCAGCATCACAATTCAAGTGCATTGCTTCTCCTTTGCTCTTCGTCATTCACGGTCCAACGTTCTCAGGCATATGAGGCACTTGAAAATACCCTTACTTGGGTCAGACACACCTCTTCGTCCTCATGTTACATCGTCTTTTCAACATTTTATTTCTTTCTGGCTCTTGATTCATGGTTCTAAGAGCATTGATTGTGGATCCAAGCAAGATGAAACCCTTAACAACTTCACTCTTTTCTCCATTGATCATGATCTTATCTGTAGGTCCAAATTGTAATCTACATGGAAGGTTCTAATGCTTGGTCTTCATCAACAAGTGCTTCAAGTTCTCCTCACTTTCAGCAAGCAAGGTGGTGTCATCTTCATATCACAGGTAGCTAATAAGCCTTCTTCTAATTCCAATGTCACATTCTTCTTCATAGAATCCAGCTTCTCTGATGACTGCTCAGCAGGCAGATTGAATAGTATGGTGAGAGGATGCAACCCCACGCCCCACCTCTCCTCACTTTAAACGTGCAGTAGTCCCTGGATTTGCTCGCACAACTTCCTCTTGATCCATGTACAGGTTCTGCAGGAGCATGATGAAACATTCTGGAATCCTCAAGCGTCTCAAGACTGTCTCATCTATAGCTCGTTACAGTCCACACAGTCGGGTGCCTTTGCATAATCGACAAAACACAAGTAGACAACTTCCTGGTGTTCTCAGCTTTCAGCCAAGGTCCATCTGATGTCAGCAATGATAGTCCTTGTTCCGTGTCCTCTTCTGTACCTGAAGCTCCCTGTCAATGTACTGCTACAGCAGTTGTGGAATGTTCTCCAGCAAAATATCCCTAATATTTCCTGGGATAATAAGAGGGGCTTCCTTTTCACTACCAGTCTCTCCCTTCCCTACATGTCACCCCTAAGAGAGAGAGAGAGAGAGACCTCTCTGTCTTGCTAGAAGACCCACATGTGCGGAGCAGAAGAGGAGAGTGGAAGAAACACGCTACCTGTACTTCTCTAAAGCATGGCATTGCCTCCCGTCTTGGCTCTGGCCTGCAGTGTTTCTTCTGCTAGAAGCATCTTCTTCGCCCTTGCTTTCATGGCAAACCCATCTCATAGGGTTCAACTTGATGAGGTGCTTGTAAAGTTCTACAGCCTTATTCTAGCTGCCCAGGTAAGGCACAAAGCCAGCTACTCCATCCCGTTTACATGCCCCATCTCAACACCACCCGAGGTGCTAGCACCCAATGCACACAGGTCAATACCTGGCCAATGGGACGGAGCCTGGTTACTGCGGAGACTGGCACCACCCTCAGCCCATAAGCAGCAGCCAGAGAAGGTTTCCTAGAGACACACATGAACGCAACAACACGGGGTTCAAGTGTTTCCTTTTCCACTTTCTAACTTACTTATCTCTGCTATTCTCTAGATTTTAGTGATCTAATCTGCAGAATTGAAGTAATTATAATTGCTACTTTGCAGGGCTATTGAGAAAATCAGATACTTAGAGGGGAAGCACTTTGTAAATTATGAAATATGATTGGATTCAAGCCCTATGAAAAGATTTCTGGGAATGCATATACAAACACACATAGATAGGCGTGTGCACAAACATACATGTGTATTTGTGTGCATGTGTATTCTTTCTCTTTTGTACCTAACAGCTTTGTCAAAGAGAGTTCAGTTTGAAGTCAAAGCCTGATCTCTCTCTCTAGCTATTTAATTTTTGACTATTAATATTTTTCCTTGGTAAAAATCAAGAAAAGATGCAGTAACCTGTGACCTTGGCCGTCACTATGCCTAATCTATATTAGATAATGTATAGGTGCTCATCCTTGTGTCACACAGCACACATACCCCACCACCACCACCACCACCACCTGACTGCCCTCCCACTGGGACCCCCAGTCTCCTATCTCTGCCACTCACTTAGCAAACGTGAATCACTCTCTGCCACTGGTAAGCTTTCAGAGAGGCTAGACTGCCTTCTCACATAGCACCTTCAGGCTCTACCTCTGCTGGCGTGAGTGCTCTTGTTCTATAGTGCTTGAGAGTGCAGGCAGAGAGAGACCCAACAGAGGTAAACATGGGTCTTAAGGTTGGTCATGGGGATGGCTTCACTGATGTTGCTCCTCACAGAAGTTCCACAAGAACACTTCCTTTCCATCAAGCCCATCTTTTCTGCAGCTCTGCATGCTGACGCTTAAGAGGAGACTTCCCCAGGCATTTCCTCTCTGGTCACCATCTGATCTCCATCAAGTGTAAGCATTCAACCTCCCTTTGCAAGAGAAACGTTTCTGTGGGGGAGCTCCAGGAATTCCAGACAGTTGGTAGTCTTTCCCTTTGTGTAAGCCAAACAAATCCCAGCCCCTCCTGGTCACCCCACGAACCACAGGACTAAATGCTGCCTTCCCTGTGCCATCCCCGTCATCACTTGTGAGTCAGACTGTGGGGAGCCATCGGATTTTTAAGGACAAATTCTTAGAAGCTGATTTCCAAGCTTTCCTTCCTACCTGTATGAGTCTGGAAGCTCTCTTGGAACCTGTCCAGCCTCATCGTAACCCCTTTGCCTCCACTGACAGGGGAGTGTGTGGTAGCCATGCACGAGGTATGTTGGCCAGGAATCAAAGCCCCGTCTCCCACGTGGAAAGCGAGGACACTACTACCCAGCCACCACTGCCACATTTTATTTTGATGAACGATCTTGAATCAGATTGCCTGAGAAACACCAAGCATATTCATCCTTGTGCTAGGGTAAAAGCAGACGTAACATCAGTCTTTCTTTATACCGTGGCATCTCAGGAGCCCCCAAGGGTAGTCTGAGGTCCCTATCCACAGTTAGAGTAGGGAGGGGGTGCTTGGGTAGCAGGAGAACCAGTGGATGCCCTCCTCTTCCCTTTGGATGCTCTCCCCACTCCACAGCCCGCCTACACCACGGTGGCTGCATTTCACAATCAGGACATGGGGCTTGGCAAAGGATTTTTCCTGACTAGTGAATTGATTTCTTTCTATAAAGAGTCTTTGATAGAGTATAAACATCAAATCCCATATGTTATACATTACAGTGAATACACTTTATTGAAAAGGAAAACAACTTACCTGAGCAGAAATACAATTTTAGCTTTATGCGTATCTGGGTGTGCTTCAGGTAACACAGTGTTTAAACATTTTAATTCAGGACGGTGTCAGAATATTTAAACCAATGATGGTTCTAAATGTAACTCCCAAATAGACATGTGAAGAAAGATTTTGACATTATGATTAAATTTAAAGATTGTTTTGAAAGGACTGTTCTTATCAAAGGAATAAAAGCGCCTGATGGAAATTTTCAAGCGTAGAGGGGAAAAGGAAGAGACCCATCTATATACCTGTAACATTAAAAAAAGAAATGACATTTTGTTTCAATTTTCTTTCAAACACTAGATGAATTTTATATCATAGGTGATATAAAGCACTGTCCCTGGAGTCAGACTGGTGGATTCAGCCAATGGCTGGCTGTGTGAGTGAGGTACACACAGGTTCTCTGTGTCTGCTTCATCCTTAGAAAGTGATGTCATTAACAGGACCTACAGAGCCCTGGTGACAGAGTGAGATATGCATTGAGCTGCTAACCACAAAGCCAGCAGTTTGAACCCACCAGTCCCTGTGATGAAGAAAGGTGAGGCTGTCTACTTCTGTCAAGAACCCAGTGAGACCATTCTACTCTGCCTTGTAGGGTCGCTGTGAGTCAGGATTGAGTTTGGGATTTTACCACACAGGGCTGTTGGGTGAACATAGAGAGTCAACATATGTAAAAGGTCAACAGGAACTGTACCTGTGACAGGTATTACTGTTATTTGACATAACCATGATCATCTTATACATATGCATTTTCTGTTCTTTTTCATTTAATGTCTTATCCTCATTTCCATTTTTTGACATAGTTTGACTCAGCTTCAATTTGTCATGGCAGCAGAACACTGCATCAGGCCACCACCTAACCCTCTCCTATTGTTGGGCCTTGAAGTCAATGCCAGCTCTTTTCGATTTTTAATGAAACTGCCACCCATGTCCTTGTGGAAATCTCTTTTTCATCATGTAGGCATGCTATCTCAGTAGGGTAGATTTCCAGAAGGATTCCTGGGTCAAAGGCTATGAAGTTGCTACTGCTCATGGCACATCCTTCCCAAGGGCTTTCTTTCTAAGACCTTTGGACCCATTTATATTTCCACCACAGAGCAGAAACTGCGTGCTTCCTCTTCCTCTCCCAAGAATTGGGTCTGATCATGTTTTAATCAGAAAAACACTCAGGTAACAAAATGATTAATCCCAATAACCATTGTTGGGCCTTTCCGGTGGCTCAGGGGCTGCGTCTCATTGGCCATGCTGAGATGGAGGCCAGGCCCACATGCTCAAAGAAGAAGCTAGAAAGGAAACCGATAGGAACCAGTGTGATAAGTGCTGCAGGGCACAGTGAAGATGCCTGGCTCCCAGCCTACTAAGCCAGCAAAGACTTCCTTGAAGAGGCAGGCTTGGGAGTTGTCTTGCCAGGTGAAGAGGGTGACAAAGGACAGTGCATTCCAAGGGAACAGTTGAGGGTACCTGATATATCTGGGAATGACAATAAATTGTCGATAGCATCACCGTGGGTTGGAAACGACTCAATGGCACCTAACAACAACATCTTGAAGGTAGATCTTTGCGATGTTGTGTGGTGATGCAAATCTGGGGCCAACTAAGACAGCGGAGTTTTTTTCTTTTATTCACTGCCATTGCGTCAATGCTGATTCTTAGCAACCCTATAGGACAGGGTATAACTGCCCCTGTGTGTTTCTGAGACTGTCACTCCTTACGGCAGTAGAAATCTCGACTTTTCCCCTCAGGGTGGCTGCTGGTTTCCAACTGCTGACTTTGTAGTTAGCAGCCCAACACATAACCACTAAGCCACTAGGGTCCCTATGCAGAGAAGTAGGTATTTTGAAAGTTGTTTCCCATTGCCATCAACTTGATTTCTATTCAAAACGATCCCAGTTAGGGTTTCCAAGGGTGTAAATCTTTATAAGAGCAAATAACCTCATCTGTCTATGGAGCATCTGGTGGTTTTGAACCACCAACCTTGTGGTGAGCAGTCCTAGGCTTACCTAACAGTTCCACCAATCGGCCACATTGTTCAGAGCTGCATGCTCTTTATCATCCTTGGGATGTTTTACGTCATTGTTACAGACCTTGTGCCATGCCTTCCAACCCCGAGGGCTCCTTTCCCAGCCCTGTGTCAGACAAGGTTCTGCTGGGAGCCATAGATTTTCATCAACCACCTTTCAGAAGTATATCACCAGGCCTTTCTTCTTCAGCTGGCATTTCTGAAACTCGTCCGCCATGGTTGACTCATGTTGACTCTTTTCCACCATCATATCAATGCCCAAGCAACCACAGGACAACCAAGTGATAGAGAGGCGATGGTGTTTTAAAAGGATTGCGTCTTTAAAATGTTAGTATTTGTTGTAGCATCTTTACATTTTGCTTCTTTATCGCTTTGTGTTCGATAGTGAAGGCAGCCTCAATGGAACCCTACAAATTCTAACACCATGAAAGGTTAAATTAGCAGGGTTAATGCCTCAGTAAAAGAGGTGGAAACATGGGAACTAGTTGCTGTGATGCTTCATTCAATGAGGTTAACCCATAGCTTGGAAGGATTGGTGCTTCTCTAAACGACATTCACCTCTATTGTGATTGATTTAGTAGAGTGATGAGCTAGGCGGGCTTTAGCCTCAGAATCCTTCAACTCCTGACATATCACCTGCTTTCCTCTGTTCCTCTTCTTTTTCCTGCCTCCCATCCTAGGTTTGAGGACTTGCCTACCCATTCTCCCTCTGAGTTGTCTTTTCTCTATTACCACTGAGAATTATTACAGCAACCGTACCAACAATAAGATGGTGTTGATTGGCTAAAAGATCCAGAAGAGTCTGGATTTTAAAAGAGGTTCCTTACAGAGGGACATTCTTTCCATGCAAACAGTTCTACTGGTGGGATTTCAGGCCAGAAGGCAGGCAAGTGAAGGAGTTATGTTAAGTTTGGGTGAGCAAGTAGCACCTTCTAGGCCCCTCCACGGGTCCAGAATGATGGAGAGACTGTGTGCCTGTCCAATTTGGGTCATGACCTTTGGTTCCACTGCCGGGGTCGGCTTCAGCACTGGCGTGGCTTCCTATCGCTCACCTCCTGGATGCAGTGTGGGATGGAAGTGCCCTGGGTAGACTGTGCCTTGGCAGGATGTGTCCCCACAAGTCATCAGAATGAAGGCAACAGCTGGCCGGGGAAGGGCCTCTTGGAAGGGACCGCATGATGGACATCATCATGTCCCTAACTCAAGCGTTGCCCACTTTTTAACCCTAGATTTTTATTTATGTATTTTTTGGGGGGAGGGTATATAAATCTTTCTTTTACCTTCTATGAAACAAGAGAGAAAACAACAAAAACAGCGCTTTCCCTTGCCCCTACCTCACTGTAGGAAAACACTGTATTTCCCTCCCAGCAGATTTCCTAGATCTTAAATATCAGCTCAAACATTTATGCATGAAAAATTAGAAGTCATGAATGATGCATATGTTCTGGAAAGTCTGCTCATAAATTTCACCTCCCTCCTTTGGAAAGTCCCAGGATGACAGCCTTATTTCCAGCACCTCCTTCAAAGCTACCTGAGATGAAATTTCCTATTTGTTTCCGACTCCCCCACCCTTTGCAAATTCAGGCCTCCCTGGTGCCAGATAAGTCTGCTGTTATCTTGTCCGCGAGATTGTTCTTTGACTTGACCAGATTATAGTACAATTGTCAGTTTGCTCTTTAATAATACTCCGTCACAGGGGATTTGTAAGGATTAATGAAATAATGTTTGAAAACCACTTTGAATTTGTATGCCCTCTTTCTGCGGAGGCTCTGGGTGATTATTTCTTAGTGTTTACACTGTAGCTGCCGTGTGAGGAGTTTCGAATGCGTGGCACACATCTGGCTCCATTTCATTAGATGATGAAGCTATTGCTGGTTCGGCCTGCTCAGGACCGAGGAGCTGGGAAGAAGCCCGCTGCCCTGTTGATGCTCAACAGCACACAGCTGGTTGGATCAAGGGAGAGCTGGGTCGAAGACCCACGTGTTCTCACTCCTGGCTCAGCACGTCAAGCCTTCCTGACTTCTAACATTCATTACTCTCATTCAGCAGATTGAGAGAGAGAGGGAAGAAGAAAAAAGAACCATTTGGCCCAAGGTCAGAGAGCCCTCATGAGCACCCAAACCTGGATGACTAACTTCCATTCTCTGGGCTGCTTAGGGTCTCTGCCAGATCCTCCCAGATCCTCCCGGTGGGCCTGTGTGTCTGATGCAGTCCGTAAAGAGCCCCCAGCGTTCCAGGGGCTACTTCCTAGAGTTCCTCAGATGTCCTTTCCATCCTCAGAGCTCAGCAAGTGGAGCAACTGCAGGGAGCCTCACTGCCTCCTCTTTGATGACCCGAGAGGTGTCTTCCACTCCGAATGAATGGAGAAGTGTCTGAAGTGCCTCTTAGTTCAGGGATGTTAGGAAGTCAGACTCCGTTTTCCTGAGATCAAACACACGGCATGCCAGCATGAGGTCCTGAGTGCTGCCCATCCACAAAGACAGCGGAAACCAGTGTTGATGGAGGAACTGAGGCTGTGGTGTTTGGGAGTGACTGGAACCTTGAAGAGGCCTGTGTCAGGGGATTCATCAGGCGCCCAGGCAGACGGTGGGATGCTTGAGAGAGACACGCTGTCTCCCTCAAAGCCGGGAAAGATAATTGGGAGAGGAAGTGAGGGGCAGCACCACATAAGGAGCACTTTTTGCAGGGCGTGTGTTTTCCCACCTTCGGGAAAACTGAGCACATTTGAAAAATCCAAGGAAATTAAGTCAGCTCTACAAATGCACAATGCACAAGTGATCCCGGAGGAGGCTTGGAGGGGTGAAGGCCTTGGTCCAAGGTCACACAGAGGGTGGGAGGCAGAGTGGGGGCCCCTGGCTGCCTGCCCAGGGCTCATGGTAGTGGGCAAAGGTCACCCAGACATCAGCCCATTATTTCTAAATCCCCGTGTCCCCCTGGCATCATGTATGTTTTTTTGAAACCTATATTTTACGTAATGTCCTGCTGTTGGGAATGCACACAGGAAAACGATTCCAATTCAATGGTTTCTTCATGGACAATTTGGGGACATGGATGTCCTTCTCCCGGTCCTTCCCACCTTCCTTTCTTTCGGGGTTGTTCCGTCTCCATGAACAAAAGTGCATTGCCCCTTAAGGTTGCTGTCTAACCTTTCATGGATCCGTGGCCACTTTGACCACATGTTGACCTTATTTTAAAGAGCATAATGTTGACGTCAGAGCAGATTAGTTACGCGGAATTGTTTGGATTCATGATGACTTCAGAGCATGTATTTGTATGGAGGTTCAAAGATAATCTCAGGGCAGCAGTTTCAGCGGTTTATCCACCCTCCATGGCTCCAGAAAGTCTGGAGTCCATGAAAATTGGAAGTTCTGTTTTACACGTTACCCCCTTTTGATCAGGATTCTTCTGTGAAATCTTTGATCAAAATGTTCTGTTAGCGGGCATTATTATAAGTCAATTGGATTATTAATTTAAATATAATTAGCCCCACTTAGTATATAGCCTCTTATCTAAAAAAATTACATGCTTGGTGTGCTATGTGTGTATTGTTTCTGTAATATGTACTGAAGTCAGGTTCTCGGTTATTTAATCAGCTTGTGCCTCACCTGTCATAATGCTTCATAATGTGGGCCAGTCTGCACCGGGAGGTGAGAAGAGAAGAAAGGGAAGGTGTCCTTGAAGGAGATAGAGGGAGACGACTTGGTCATGAGAATAAGGGGAGGAGATAGCTATGGAGAAGAAAATGGTCCCTCTTCCCCCCCTCCCCAGAGTGAAAGGCAGGGATTCGGGGACAAAGCAACTTTGAAAAGGAGGTAAAAGAAGATGACAGAGCTTATGTTACTGATCTTGAGATTTCAGTAAATGATATGACAAACTGTTGACAATGTGAAAGGAGCGCTGAGTTGTATATTTTAAGTTAAAATTGTGTATGGTCCCCTGGGAGTCAGCCTTGTTTTGTGAAGGGCAGAAACAAAATTTTTTTCAGGGAAACACACATACACATACAAACAAAAATTATACTTTGAACCTCCATTATGGTTCTTAAGTCTCTACTGTAATTGCTCTGGATTGGATTTTGAGTTTGATCTATGATCTGAAATATTAGTTTCTTAAGACAAGGCCTTTCCCTGAATAAACACTGATTTGATTGCTCTGAACTGGGCTGAATGTGGGCCAGAAATTAAGAACACTTCTAAAGGACAAGCCCAATCCCACTTCAGTAACTGACCCTATGGACCTAAAGACAGATGTGCTGGGCTGGCTCTGTCACCTCTCTGAATCTGACCCCAGAACAGTGGTTTCTCAACCTTCCTCATGCTGCGACCCTTTAATACAATCCCTCATGTAGTGGTGACCCCCCCCCCACCATAAAATTATTTTCATTGCTACTTCATACCTGTAATTTTGCTACTGTTCTAAATCGGGAGACCCTTGTAAATGGGTTGTTTTCCGTTCAAAGGGGTTGTGACCCACAGGTTGAGAACCGCTGCCCTAGGGTATCTGCCTGAAGTTATCCCATAGAGAGATTGGTTCCAACCCAACTGTGAAACCAGGAAAGAAGAGTCATCCCATGATGGTGGGAGTGCCATGAATCAAAGCAGGACATTTTTTTCCAGAATGCAGGGAGAGACCATTAAAGATCTCTTGGTCCCTGGCAAAGAAGGCCCAATCAGACCAAACTCACTGCCACTGAATGGACTCCAACTCAGTAGTGACCCCACAGGACAGAGTGGAAGCCCTGTGGGTTTCCAAGACTGTAACCTTTCACTGAAATAGAAAGCCCAGTCTGTAACCACCATGCCACCAGGAATCCTGGGAGAGAAGACAGCTAAAGTAGCAATCATTAGTATGCATTGAGGGACAGAGAGGTGCTACGTTCTCAGCTAGGGCTTTACCTATCCTTTTAAAGACAGTCATCACAGCCATCCTATGATATATCACTAATTTACTGCCTTCTTTTAGAGTCTAACGCACAATGGCCCTATAGGATACAGTAGAACTATGCCATAGTGATTCTGAGACTGTAAATCTTTTTTTAATCACTTTATTAGGGGCACATATAACTCTTACCACAATCCATACATACATCAATTGTGTAAAGTACATCTGTGCATTGATTACCCTCATCATTCTCAAACCTTTGCTCTCCATGTAAGCCCCTGGCATCAGCTCCTCATTTCCCCCCCTCCTTCTCCTGTCCCCTTGTAAATCTTTATAGGAGTAGAAAGCTTCATCCGCTCCCATGGAGAAGTTTGTGGTTTTGAACTGCTGGCTTAGTGATTAGCAGCCCAACTATTATCCATTAGGTCACTGGAGCTTCTTTTATAGTATGAAGCAGGAGAGTTTATTTCAGGTTAAAATAAACAGGAAATGGATGCTCTATTCCTTGCCCAGTGCATATAACCAGTTAAATGGTAGATTTGGGTTTGATTTCAAAGTCCTCTGATACCCAAGCCAAGATTTCCCCCACCTCATTCCTACTTATTGGCACAACACATGGCCTTGTCATTCCCCAGGCATGTTTACAAATGAAGGATTTATACAGACAGGAAGTAGGGGATTACCTTGTACAATTCCCTCATATTTTCTTCAAATCCTTTGATTCTTAGATCTCAAATAATACTCTCTTGTATGATTGTGAGCTCTGTAAAAAAATTTTTTTAATTCAAACATGCAAAAATGCATGTCTATCCTTCCTTGTCCTCCCTTCTTTTTATTCATTGCTGATAACCCCTTCCCTTCTCCCTAAATTAGTCTTTCCCCTCATCCAGCAGTAGAAATCCCTCCCATGTTCTAAAACCTTGCTCAAATGCCACCATCTTCATAAAACTGTCCAGGCTCTTTGCTCTCTGTGCCCCTGGAATCCCTGTATCCCTACTGGTGGTCTCAGAACTGAGGCCAAGGCAGCCTTGTTTTCCTGTGCCTCCATGGGATCCGCCTTAGAGATGTTAGTCTGACCACGGGCAAATTGCAGTCTTTTCCTCCTCTTCCTCTCTGATTCCACAAATGAATATATTTCAGGAGAAACTATCTAGGCCATGAGCCCCTTGTGAGAGATGTGGCAAGTGACTAAATGCTGAGATTCAGCTGCATGAAGGGACCATGGGCTAAAACTGGCATCCTATCCGCCAGTCAGATGCTTCCTAAGGTCCAAACATTATTGAAAGCCCCATTGTAACACAAGGAGTGGGGGTAGATCCATGGTTAATCACTTGAATGCTAACCCAAAGGTTGATGATTTGAACCCACCCAGCCGCTCCACTGGAGGAAGACCTAAAGGTATCAGCACAGCAGCTCTGATCTATCAGATGCGGTTGCTGTGGGTTGGGATCAGTTCAGTGGAATCCGACCACGGCAGTGCAATACAAGTACCCTGTCGGAAATCGCACACTCAACCTTCAACACCCTGATGGGATCGTGGGGCCTCCGCGCCAGGGGAGAACGATGAGGCTTTGGACTGCCATGAAGAGTGACAGTCTCTGAAACCCACAGAGGTATCTCTGCTCCGTCCTGTAGGGTCGCGATGAACTGGAACCAACTTAATGGCAGCGAGTTTCCATTTGTTTGTTGACTTCTCAGTACCCACGGTGAGGTCTTGATCAGATCGGTTGGTTGTCTGCCCACGTTCTGAGAGCCTATTGTGTACTTCAGGGATAGGAAGCTGACAGAGAAAGGAGAGAGTTGACTCTAACCCTATCAAGAAACCTCCTGATCTAGGATTGGGGAGTAGAACCGGGATAGAGAATGTGGCTAACAATGATGATGAAAAAATCTGGTAATCATAAGGGCTATGCCTAAAATTGATGGGGGGGCTGTCTACTGTCGAGACATGATTCCAAGTACATCACAGACTCAACACATTACAAAAACAACCCAACGAGGTAGGTACTATTATTAATATTTCATGGCAGCACTAGAACAAAAATGAGTTAAATAACTTATCCAAGGTTAAAAATTAGAGAATGGGAGCTGTAATTGGCCTTCTGAAACTCCAAACCTTACCCCTGAGGAAAAATAGAAGGAGGAGAGAAAAGATCTACCGTATTTACTCGAGTATAACCAACCTGAATATTAGCCAAGCCATGTAATTTCACCACAAAACTGTATTTAAAAATAGGCTGAAAAACTCAGCTTATACATGAGTATATATGGTCTCTGAGCCAAGGACCATGGAAGTATGTGATATACAGTAGACTTTCCAGTGAATTTTCCAAAGAGTCTGTGACATTATCACTTGGCAGAATTAATACCATTTTAACCAAGTAGGAAAGAGGAAACCAGGCATCTTAGGAAAGGGAGTTAAAACTAAAATAAAGCTCACTGCCGGCAAGTCGATGTGGATTCACAGTGACCCTATAGAACCCGGTAGAGCTGCCCCAGTGAGTTTCCGAGAGTGTAACTCTTTATGGAGGACAAGGTCTCATCATCCCCTGTGGAGCGGCTCATGGTTTGGAACAGCTACCCTGGCAGTTCGCAGCCCAATACCTACCTTTGCTAAACACTGTAGGCACACACAGAAGCAGAATCATGTGGCCCGACTGCAGCACAGTGCTGTGGGCTGAGGGGGCCACCTGGGAGGATGAGTTCTGCCATAGGTGGTCTGCCATTGGACGGGGAATGGGCAAGAGAAGAGTGAAGTGAGTTAACCATCTCTGCGCCTTCACTGTTAGACTCTAACATCATGTTCAACCCGAGAAGCACATTTTTTCCCAGTTGTTCTTGCCCTGCGGGGCAGGGGTTATTTTCTCTTTGGAATGATCTGCACCTTGGAGAGGTGAAACCTTACAAAACTGACAAGAGGGGTGCTTTAAAACCAGCTCCTATGGAAGCCAGCATCCACGGAGCCTGGAGAGGGGGGCAGCTTTGCAGTCAGCCTTGATGACAATCTAGGGACCCAGGAGAAGCAAGACCCTGGGGAGGGGCAAGAAGAGCCCAAGAAAGAGTAAAATAAAACAAAGTGCCTTTCCTGGCTCATCACACCTTTTCTGAATCCTGACCTCCCTGGTGACCCCTGCAGTATGGGGCTTCCTGGGCAGGAGCAACACTGGCTGGAAGCAAGCAGATGGAGTTTCTAGAAAATGCGGCCTTCTGTCCTATTGCCTGTTACTGCCTTGGCTGGAGAGATCACCTTTTCCTTGACTCCTTGGAAGTGGATCTGTCTCTACTTAGCCAGAGGGAAGAGCCAGTCCAGCTGAATCTGCACAAAGCTAAGTAACCAGGTTACTTCAGGCCAGGAGTGAATCAATCTCGATAATCACATTTGGCTGTATCTGAGGCCATTTTGCTTGGAGAGTGTAAATTCATTGTATGGGGTAAAATGCTGTTTATTTGTGGTGGAAAAACACTGGATTCATAGGCACCCTATACAGTCGATGCAAGACTCCCATTGCATGGAGATTAAGTGTCCATTTCCTTGGTGGGAGAGATAAAGATGTGTCAGGTGTTTGTGTACCTGGGTGATACAGACCCTTGCTAAAGACCGAACCAAAAATCACCTGGAATCCCCAAGAAGGGAGAACAGAGCTCTCAGGCCCATGACCAGTGTTGCCACTGATGCTCAGGCCAGCAAATCTGGCTTTTGCTTATTTCTTTTGTTTTTTAAAAAAGAGATTAGGCTTTGCATAGACGTGTCAACGTCTGAAAATATGATCTAATTTGATGTCCTGAGGTGAAAGACAAAAGGGAGTGAGGTGGTTTATTATGTTAAATCTCAAATAAACCTGGACAATTAAAAATGGAAAGGGAGCCAAAACTAATTAAAAGGAAAGGAGAATGAGAAGTACCATGCATCTGGGATAAATTTATTATTGCAGTTGAGCACTAAATTTAGCTCTCAGCTTCCTCGCAGCTTACGCACGCATCCAAAACATAATATGGGTTAATATGGTTTTATTTTTTCCAGATTCATTTACAAAAAGCTACTGCTGACCACCATCCTGGGTAGAACACTTGGATTACACAACGTGGGGATTGAAATGTCACTGTACTAGCATGCATGTGTTTGCTTGCAGTGTTTTTCCTTCTGATGAAGTTTGATACTTTGTACTCAGACCACCCATTGTGTGTGCAGACCCATTGAGAGGGGAGGTCAAGTTTCCTGTGTTCGGGACAGACATGCTTCATCTTAGCATGCATTTGGCAGAGACTGCATTGTCTCCCGACTAGAGGTTTGCGGCAACCTTGAGTCAATCCAGCCTGCGGGCGCCCTTTCCTGACAGTATGTGAATGCTTGTATGTGTTTTGATTCCTGCTTCCCGACACTGACCTGGGGGTGGGACAGCCCAGAGGGAGCCAGATGGATCTAAGGGGGGTGCCTAGTGCAGAAGTCCAAAGGTCCAAAGGTGTTGATGGAGGGTAGCCAGGAAGAGAGCAAAACTGTCTCCCTGTGGATGGGCGCTGGTGCTTCTTTCCAGACTGACCTCCAGGTAGCGCCACCCATCCAACCACTTCAGCCGCCAATGGCTCTCCCACTCCCACTCCCACTCCCATCCCTCATGCCCCACATTCAGGAATCCAGCTACTCAAGGAAGCCGCCATCCCAGTCTCCTCAACAGCATGGGGGAGCCTTCGGGCTTTGGATAGGGTGAACAGGCAGGGAGATCAGCTGTGGCTGGAAGGGGTGAGCAAGACTAATGAGGACTCCCCTTCTGACAAGGGCTGTGCTCTGTCAGGTGGCTCAGAACTGTCGGATTGTCTGCCAACTTTGAGGACCTGGGAGAAATGACCCATGTTTGAAATAGGATGTCTATATTTAACATCAATGGGGAACCCTGAGATGTGGATAGAACTGTCAGGAGTGAGGGTGACCAAGAAAGCTGAGTGGAATGAGATTTACCAGCGATTGTACTGACCACCCAGCTGACCACCCAGCTTCAGATGGACCAAGCAAGCAAACAGATAGGCAGCTACAAGTGAAGGGGGTAGAAGGTAGCTGCAAAGTATGTCTCAAAGATTACAATTTTTTTTTCCAAATTGAAAATCAGAGATGTTGTTGGAACACTAATGAGATTCGGACCGCAGAGGTGTCGGAAACACAGCTACATTAAACAGATCATTACCATGGGAAGCGGTGGGTTGAGGGGAAGCATGGGGCCTGGTGCCTGCGCAGATGTCAGGTCCTGCTATTCCTATCTGGCCAGATTTACTCCCATTAGTAAGTGCTGACACTGACGCAGTAGAGGTAGGGGCTGTTTGGTGGTTGTTTATTTCTTTATCCAACCTCCACCTCTCTCAGGGTACAATTTAAGATGACTAAAATAAATACTTCTTAGAACCAGTGTTAACAACAAACAAAGGGAAAACAAACAGGCCAGAATACAAAAATGCTTTTTATGTCGCAGGATGACGTTCCTGTTGTTAATTGCCAAGTGGACTCTGGCTCAGGGTGACTTATGTGTCACAGAACCAAAGAGCTGTTGGCTGGTCCTGCTGCGCCTCTGCCTTGACTTTGGTCTGGTTGCATCAAGCCATCCCATTGAGAGTTTGCCTAATTTTCGCTGAAAAGGACCATGATGTAAAAGAGCCACTTCATCAACCAGGTTGTCCACATCTAGCGATTGGTCTTTTCTGATAGTGTATCCAGAATAAGCAAGATAAATTATCTTTATCCTCATTTCTAAGACTGATTTGTTCTTACTCCTGGCAGTGGGTTGTCTGTGTGATATTCTTAGGCAACAACACAGTTCAAGTGCCTCCATTCTTCTGTCTTCCATTTTCATAATCGGACTTCCACATGTCTGTGAGGCCATGGAAAAGACCACTGTCTGTGAAAATGCAGATGTACTGAAAATACGAGGTAACGATGTACTGAATCTGAAAACATGGGCCACATTTGGGTGGGAGATGAGTCATAGATGCTGCCCGTGTCCCTCTGGGAAGAGCTGAAGAAACCTCTGCTGGGACTTCCTTCACCTGTCCCCATCCCATGCTTCCTGTCCTTAGAGGGTCCACAACTCTGCTCCTGGGGTTCTTTGCTGCCTCTGCCCTTCAGTCCCTCTGCCCCTAGATGCTGTCAGGTGAGTTTCATTTGGTCTGATGGGTAGGAGGTCCTGCCAACTCCATTCTCCCATCACTGATGTCAGAGCTATCTCCAGGGCCCATTATGGAAACTTCGGTTCTGCCTTGGTTGCTGATAGCAGAGAAATAGACTCCAGGGGAGATGTGGGAGAATCAATTAATGATCCCAGACACGTCTAATACATTTTTCAGTGGGGTCCTGGAGAAAGTATAGTGTCAGCAACTCCAGACAAAATTTGGTCTAAGTGAAATGTATTCACGTCACACAATTCACAAGCAGAAGCAGAGTGTGGGGTGAGCCACAGAGTCGTTTTTTTAATTATTGTTGAGAGTCAGAATCGAGTTACAAAGACATGATTTGATAGTGATGCCCAGACTCTCAGCTGTAAAATGAGTTCCCGGGTACCACTGGTCCTGTGACCTTTTCTTTTCAGAGGACAATGAATAGATCTTATTTGCATGGAGTTATGATCTTGTTAGTTTAAATTCAGCTTGCTGACCGAATGGGAGAAGAATCTTCATCTCCCCTAGACAGAGTGCTCTCCTGTCTGCTGCTGTTTGGCATCTAGTTGGCTGGCTAATGCGAGTGGAAGTTTAGCTTTCTCAGGCCTGCAGTGGAGCAGAAACAATAAACACAGGATTCGAAAGAAGGCAAAGCAGAAAGTAGAACTCATCGAAGAACGAAGCCCTTTAAATGAAAATGCTTCTTTCTCAATAATAGGAATTCTAATGTTCTTGGAGTCGTTATTATAATAGCTTTCTCTGGAGTACACGAAGCATTAAGAAATCCATGTCAGAGCAGAGGACAGGCAGCCTCAGATCCTTTGTCTACAGAGCCAACAACGAGTCATTGACCATCCGTATGCCTTGCTTTCCCCATCGAGACACGGGTAATGGCGGCACTTTGTATTCCTGTTACAGCCTGGGAATAAATTGCAAAGATTTGCCAACCTGTATTTGCTTTAATAGCTGAGAAAGTTATAGTGGAGTCTAGGTTCAACATGGATGGAATAAATGTTCTTTTCTATTCTCATATGCCTAGTTGAAAACTTAGCAAATAAGTGAGCAAAGGGATGTACTTGAAATTGGTATCCAGAACAAAACCAGGACCAGGGGAGGTGGGTCTCACTCAACCTGAGGAACATGGTATGAGATAGAACAGGTCTTTTGATAAGGAGATTCACGTGAAAGTAACACAGAGTCGCAGGTGGTTCAGGGCCCATTTAGAGCAAAATCGTGGAAAAATAGAACATCTGCAATCTCCTTCAAATTGAAGGTCGGAAGAGTTCTACGGGGTCTACAGGCTCCAGGCATCTCAGATGCTATTCCCTTTAACCTCATAGACAAGTGGGGGGAGATGGCTGAAACAAGGGCTCGCAATACTTCCCTTATGTGGACCACCAGGATGGGGTAAAAGCTCTTTCACTCCCAGCTTGCTATTTATGAAAGAATCGAATCAGAGTGGCCACCAGTGACAATGAACAAAAACAGAACCACTTCTCTGGAGAAGACAGAGAGAGACGTTAAAATATGGAAATGTGAATAAGAGAGCAGTCAGAAAATGCAGAGACACCTCACATACACACCACTCCAAACACCTGCCACTTGTCATAGTTCAGAGAGCTGAGTGAGTGCTGTGGAAGTAAGGGCCAAGGAGCAAGAGAAAACGCATGAAGGGAGCAGAGGGGAAGGGACAGCGGGATTCTAGTTGCATGTATGTTTACACAGACTGGCGATGCAGTGGGTTAGATGTTGGAATGCTAACTGCAAGGATGGTGCTTCAACCCACCAGATGGTCTGTGGGAACAAGATAAGGTTGTTGGCTTTCATACAAATTTACAGTCTTAGAAACTCTGTTTGAGATTGCTCTGACTCAGTATGGACTCAATGGCAGTGGTTGGGTTTAGAGAGTGGATAGGGAAAATATCATTGATCATGTGATATTTTAGCAGAAACCTGATAAATGAGAGTGTAAGCCAAGGCAGAAAGTGGAGATATAAAAGTGGGCATCGTTGGTGTGTGCTTGGGATTGAAAATCAGGAAACGGGAGAAATCACCAGAGAATGTGGAAGTAGAGAAGAGCGTTCTAGCAATGGTCCTTCATTTAAGAGTATTACCACATTTCCCCCTTTACATCCCATCAGCATAACTGGAAACTTTGTCCACAATCTTAGGGAAAAGAATCTTAGAAAGAAAGAAATGAATTCAAAGAATTGTAATAAGCAATAAGAATGGTGCTCCACCAAGTGTGTTCCTTGCTCCGCAGAACAATAATCGGCTCCAAGAAGTCCAGGAGTGTTGAATTAAACAAAGTTAAGCAGATACATGTACTCCAGGGTCTCTTAGAACCTTTTAAAGGCCAATGAGCAGTGTGAATTTTCAAGAGAGACATCCAGTGTAAAGAATTCCCCCAACATATTTGGAGGTGTCACAGAGATCAAGGATAGTCAGCCAGTGTCTTTCTATAAAGAGCCAGATCATCACTGCTGTGCTATTGTAGCTCAAAGACCTTGCAGACAAATTAGTAAACAAAGTAGTGTAATTTTGTTTCATTAAAACATCACTCCCTCTCTCTTTTTTTGTATTTCTATATATAATTTATTTTAAAAATCATTTTATTGGGGCTCATACAACACTTATCACAATCCATCCATCGTGTCAAGCACATTTGTACATTTGCTGCCATCATCATTTTCAAAACATCTTCTTTTTACTTGACTCTCTCATTTTGTCCCTCCCTTCCTCTCATGGACCCTGGATAATTTACAAATTACTATTTTTTTTATGTCTTACACAGACAGATGTCACCCTTCACCCACTTTATTATTGTCCATTCCCCCTGGGAGGGAGTTATAGGTAGATCACTGTGATTGGTTTGCTCTACCTTCCCCCCGCATCCCCACCTTCCCCTTACCTTCCTGGGATGGCTACTCTCAATATTGGTTATGATGGGTTTATCTGTCCTGGATTCCCTGTGTTTCCAGCTCTTATCTGTACCTGTGCACATGCTCTGGTCTAGCCAGATTTGTAAGGCAGAATTAGGGTCATGATATTGGGGAATGGGGGGGCGGGGAGGAAGCATTAAAGAACTAGAGGAAAGTTATGTGCTTCATCAGTGCTCTACAGCACCCTGACAGACTCATCACTTTCTTGTGACCCTTCTGTAAGGGGATGTCGAATTGCCTACAGATGGACTTTGGGTCTCCACTCCTCATTCCCACTCATTCACAATGATATGATTTTTTGTTCTGGGTCTTTGATGCCTGATACCTGATTCTATAGATACCTCATGAACCACAGGCTGGTGTGCTTCTTCCATGTGGGCTTTGTTGCTTCTCAGCTAGATTTTCAAGCCTTTAAGACCCCAGATGCTATATATTTTGATAGTCGGGCACCATCAGCTTTCTTCAACACATTTGCTTATGTACCTCTTTTGTCTTCAGCGATCGTGTTGGGAAGGTAAGCATCAAGTTAATAGAATAAAGTGTTCTTGTTTTGAGGGAGTACTTGAGTAGAGGTCCAATGTCAATCTGCTACCTTAATACTAAACCTATAAATATATGTACATAAATCTATTTCCCCATTGTCATATATAAATATGTTACATATATATGTGCCTGTATTTAGACCTCTGTAAATGCCCATTGCCTTCTCGATCTTTCCTCTATTTCCTTTTACTTTCCTCTTGTCCCACTATCATGCTCAGCCTTCATTTGGGTGTCAGTAATTCCTCTCAATTACATTGCCCTTGATCATGCACTGCCAGGCCTCCTACACCCTCCTCAACATTAATTTTAGATCACTTGTTATTCCCTTGTCCCTGGGTTCAGGTAACAAGAGGATTTGGCCAACCATAGATCCAGATTATCTACCTCAAGAGATGTTCTCCCTCTTATTCAGTCCAGACACCTGCAGGGGCACCACGATGCCAGCTAACTTTATGTGACTGAGGCCATTGCTTCGTTATCTTGTAGAAGTTCAGCACCCAAACCCAAGACCAGGAGTGGCCCAACTATATCTCTGTTCCCTTTCTGAGGCAGTGCCATTTTCTTCAATGATTGACACCACGGAGATCTGTCTTCCATCCTGTTTCCACAAGGCAAGTGCTAGAATGTAATTTCCCATCAATGCAGTGATCTGGATTATGGCTTATCCAATAGGTTTTTTATTGACTTGTTTTCCTCACTTCAGAGCTCCCTGGGAAAGAGCCAAGGGAAGGGAAATGAAGTGAGCGTTTATAAAAGTAACCGCCTAATCTCGCTGGTGAAAGCTGTGATGGTAAATGAGACTTGGAACTTACCATATGATTATGATGATTGCCGGGTGTCATGGAGAGGTCTTGACCCATAGGGACCCTGTGTTCAACAGAAGGAAACACTGCCTACTTCCTGAACATTGTCACAATTGTTGTTCACGATTGAGCTCCTTCTGTATCAACCCACCTTTCTGAGGGTTTTACTTGCCATATGCACAATGTTTAGGGAATATTTGCTTGTTGGATGTTGAGAAAGAAGACAAGGGAGGGTATTGGGGGTGCGGGGTATAGGTAGGACCTAGAGGGTGATGGCCTCAGAAATATGAGGGGATGTTGCTTGGAAAGGGAATTAAACTCTTCCTTTGGGATTCATGGGATGGAGCCAAGACCATCAAGACCCAGTTACAGGGAAACCATTTCAACAGATGATCATGAGTCGCTGGGATTTGTTAGCAGGGTGGAGAAGTGGCCTCTTGAAAGCTCTCAAAAGAGCTGTGGTCACTCTAACACCAGGCGGACTGATGGGCTGGAGGATTTTTTCATGCTGAGTGTCGATGAAATTGAAAGTTCTCAACTCTAACATGGGTTCACATAGATCAGTGGTTCTCAAATCTGTGGGTCGAGACCCCTTTGAGGATCGAAAAACTGTTCACAGGGGTTGCCTGATTCATAACAGTAGCAAAAATGCAGTTATGAAGTAGCAATAAAAATAACTTATGCCTGGGGGGGTCACTAAACATGAGGAACTGTATTAAAGGGTCGCGGCATTAGAAAAGTTGAGAAGCACTGACGTAGATGAACAGTTTCCTCCTACTGTTTTTCGGGTCCCCATTGTCAGTAAACATCATTTAGACGTATTAGCTGGAGTGGAACAGAGCAGACTGTTCTAACTGCACTGGTGTGCAGACCGAGAGGTAGATTTATTGATGTCCTAGAGATTTGGAGTCACACTAGTGTTGCCACCTCAATTTAGCTTTAGCTTGAACTTGGACAAGGCACACTGGGCCAGGGACATTTGGCCACGGATCTGTGGCTTTGTTCCCAGGTCAGAGATCCCAGCAGGAACAAAAGCAAGCTCTGAAGGCAGAGAGACGCGTGGTGTCAGAACATGGAACTTGTAGGGCAGTTGAATTTTGTAACAAAATGGAAAGTGAACTCAATTTAGGCACAAACAGGATACATAGAACCGATTTTCCCCAGAAATACCTTTTTCCTGTTAAGCTTCTTCTCTGAAGGAGTGTTCAAAGTGGCTTTTAATCATGCAACTTTGATCCCAAGGCCTCAAGATATTTATCTATCACCAACTCAAAAAACTCACTGCCTTTAAGTTGATTCTGAATCATAGCAAACCCAGGATGGAGGAGAATGACTCCGGTGGGAATCCGAAAGCTGTTCTTTTTTATGGGAGTGGAAAGCCTCAACTTTCTCCTGTGGAGCAGCTGGTGGGTTTGTACTACTGACCTTGAGGTTAGCAGCTCCACGCATAACCCAGCACATCTCACAGGGCTCCACTATCTGGCACAGAGATCTGAAAGACGTGCCGGGAGAAAGGCCAGTTAGATTCTAAGCCATGGTTGTTGCAGCCCTTGTTGCCAATTTGGAGAGATTCAATAAATGACAACCCAGCCGGTGTCTGAGCTTAATCCCTGACATGTGTGGGAACTTTGGCATGGCCTTTCTCTGCTCCATTTCTCTCTCTCAGGAAGGGAGGGGATGAGTGCCATCGGCTTTACAAGATCATTGCTGGGAGATAGGGCCCAGCGTACAGGAGAAAGAATTTGTAATTGGAATGTACAGTTAGAGGCGAAAAAAATAACACTTTATTCTATACGGAGCTTTACAATTCGCAAAGTGCTTCTGCCAAGAACATCTCGTTTTATTTTGCTAACAACACTAGAAGCTATTATATAAACTCAAAACCCAACTCACTGCTATGGAGTCAATTTCAACTCTTAGTGACCCTCAAGGGCAGGGTAAAACTGCTCCTAAAGTGGCTTTTAATAAATCATCTTTTATCCTAAATCCTCAAGAGATTTAGCTATTACCAGCTTAAAAATCTCACTGTCAGCAAGTTACTTCCAATTCATAGTGACCCTGTAGGACACGGTAGCCCCGTCCCTGTGGGCTGCTGAGACTGTGCAAAGGGGTCGCGACCTACAGGTGGAGAATAACTGTCCTATAGTATAGACTTTAAAAATAAAGGTAAGAGAAAAGAAGAGGGGAAGAAAGAGAAGGGATGGGAGGGGAGAGTGAAGGCAAGAAGCAGGGGGCACCCGAGGGGGTGGTGCCACCCAGTGATCTCATTGTGACACTGGAGGACACACTGTCCCCTGTGTTAGCATCCTCCCATACTAGACCATGCAGAATTCCTCAGAATGTTCCTTAACAGTTTAATCATAGAATTATATGTGGTTAATGCAGTTTTAAATGGCTTAAGTGTACTATTCTTTGGATTATATGATTACCAATAACAAACATTGTTATGTATGATCGATTTACATTGAATCATAATGTTATTAATTATAAAAGCATTAGCGACTGAGCAAAAGCTTTTTTTTTGCTTTCCTCCTTTTTCTTGATTATTTCATTCTCAAAGCCATTACTGATGCAGGGTCACAAATACTACTTACCACAATGTTGCAGCTACCACACCTGAAAATGTGACAAAACCAGTGGCCCCATGACCACCACCACCAAAAGCAGCAGTGGGTGCTCGTAACAAGTGCAGATGCAGGGACGCCATTGAAGCGTTGCTTTGGTTGGGTACTAACGACAACGTTGACCGAAGCTCACTGCAAGGTTCACAAAGCAAATTAGCTTAGAGTTTTCTCTTTGTAGGATAGTGATACATGTAAACTGGACTCACAAAAAACTGGCGGGTATAATGAACCAAGGGGATATTTTTGTAAGAAATAATCAATTTCAGCTCAAACAACACACAGAAATTTTATAGCTCGTCATATTGTTTTGTTTTGGTTGTTGACCAAATATTTTATTGGCCTGTAATTCACATATCATACCATTTTGTAGTTCAATCACATCAAGAAGAGTTGTACAATCATCATCACTATCAGTTTTAGAACATTTTCTTCATTCTTGAACTTGCTTCCCATTTCCCCTCACCGTCACCTGCCCTAACCCAAGAAAACTATTCATCCAGTTGCTGTTTCTATACATGTACCTGTCCTGGATTTTGTAGACAGAAAAGCATTTAAAAAGAAAAAAAACCCAACCAACAACAATAACAAAGTAAAACAGATAAAAAACCACAATAAAAAAGAAATCAGAGACTATTAAAAACTCTAACAAATTTAAATGGATTGCAAGGGAAATCAAAGGATAGGGTGTTGATTTCTTTTTTGAATTTTCTATTGTTTATGTTTTCACAGAAGCCCATTTTCTAGAACCATTTGAACATAATAGTTACTGTTTTATTTTTAAATCATTTTATTGGGGGCTCGTACATCTCTTATCACAATCCATACATATATCCATTATGTCAAGCACATTTGTACATTTGTTGCCATCATCATGCTCAAAACATTTGCTTTCTACTTGAGCCCTTGATAGCAGCTCCTCATCCTCCCCTTCCTCCCTGCTCCCTCATGAACCCTTGATAATTTATAAATTATTATTTTTTTATATCTGACATTGTCTGACATCTCCCTTCACCCACGTTTCTGTTGTCTGTCCCCCAGTGAGGAGGTCACATATAGGTCCTTGTAATCAGTTCCCTCTTTCCAACCACTCTCCCTCTACCCTCCCAGTATCGCCACTCACACCACTGGTTCTGGAGGGATCATCTGCCCTGGATTCCCTGTGTTTCCAGTTTCTATCTGTACCAGTGTCCATCCTCTGGTCTAGCCAGAATTGGGATCATGATAGTGGCAGGGAGGAAGCACTTAAGAACTAGAAGAAAGTTGTATGTTTCATCATTGCTATAGCGTGTGGATTTTTAACCTAAGTGTATCCGTGACATTCTACTTGCCAATGCAGCTAGCAAGGCTGTTCACATCCCTGGTCCATGGCCAGAAGGGATTCACAAAGGACTTAATCCACATGCATTTTCCCTTCACTTAAAAAAGACAAACATTTTTAAAAAAAATTTTCCCCTCCCTCCTCTTTCCCCCCTCCCTCATGTGCCCTTGGTAATTTATACCTCGTTATTTTGTCATATCTTGCCCTATCCGGAGTCTCCCTTCCCCCCCTTCTCTGCTGTCCCTCTCCCAGGGAAGAGGTCACATGTGGATCCTTGTAATCAGTTCCCCCTTTCCTACCCACTCACCCTCCACTCTCCCAGCATCGTCCCTCACACCCTTGGTCCTGAAGGTATCATCCACCCTGGATTCCCTGTACCTCCAGCCCTCATATGTACCAGTGTACAGCCTCTGTCCTATCCAGGCCTGCAAGGTAGAATTCGGATCATGGTAGTTGGGGGGAGGAAGCATCCAGGATCTGGGGGAAAGCTGTGTTCTTCATCGGTACTACCTCGCACCCTAATTAACCCATCTCCTCTCCTAAACGCCTCTATGAGGGGATCTCCATTGACCGACACTTGGGCCTTGGGTCTCCACTCTGCACTTCCCCCTTCATTTAATATGGTATATATTTACATATACATATATGTATACACATACATACACACACTTATATCGTTGTTGGTTTTTTTTTGCATGATGCCTTATACCTGGTCCCTTGGCACCTCGTGATCGCACTGGCCGGTGTGCTCTTCCATGTGGGCTTTTTTGCTTCTGAGCTTGATGGCCGCTTGTTCACCTTCAAGCCTTTAAGACCCCAGACACTATCTCTTTTGATAGCCGGGCACCATCAGCTTTCTTCACCACGTTTGCTTATGCACCCATTTGTCTTCAGCGATCCTATCATGGAGGTGTGCAGTCAATGATATGATTTTTTGTTCTTTGATGCCTGGTAACTGATCCCTTCGGGACCACTCTATCACACAGGCTGGTGTGTTCTTCCATGTGGACTTTGTTGCTTCTGAGCTAGATGGCCGCTTGTTTATCTTCAAGCCTTTAAGACCCCAGTCACTATCTCTTTTGATAGCCGGGCACCATCAGCTTTCTTCACCACATTTACTTGTTCACCACTTTGGCTCCAGCCGTTGTGTCGGGAGAGTGAGCATCATAGAGTTCCAATTTAATAAAAGAAGGTATTCATGCATTGAGGGAGTGTTTGAGTAGAGGCCCAAGGTCCTTCCGCCACCTTAATACTTGACCTATAAATATAGACACATAGATCTATTTCCCCTTCCTCCTGTATATATTTGCATGTACATGTCTTTGTCTAGACCTCCATGAATGCCCTTTGACTCCTAGCTCTTTCCTCCATCTCCCTTGACTTTCCTCCTGCCCTACTACCATGCTTCATCGCCACCTGGGCTAGAGTATACCTCTTCTCTAAGCAACCTTACCCTTGATCATTTCCCACCATGCCTGCCACTCCCCCTTCTCTACCATTTGGGGTCCCATGTTTTTCCCTTGTCCCTGGGTTTGTTAACACCACTTCCTTACCCCCCCACCCCAAGTCCCTGATGCAAGGGGCTTAAGTGGAGAGCAAATGCCTTGAGAATGATTGGGGCAGGGAATGTATGGATGTGCTTTATACAATTGATGTATGTATATGTATGAACTGTGATAAGAATTGTATGAGCCCCTAATAAATTGTTAAAATTAAAAAAAATTCTAATAAAAAAAAGACAAAGTGAAACAGCCTTAAAATGAGTCAAAAGAGAGATGAAATGATAAGCTATTACATGTTAACCTAACGGCATCTGCCTTAATTGACTTTTCAAGGTTCTCCGCATGTCTGGTAGCAGTTATCCACGTCCTTCCACTGTGCGGATCGTCATTTTGCTGTTGCTCCCTTGTTCGGTGTTGCCCGTTGTGCTCTGGGTTCCCAGCCCTACCTCAACCCTGTTCCCCTTCAGTGACATCGCTGAAGGCAAAAGAAAGTGAAACTCAGAGAGAGAAACTGGCTTTGTCCAGTTCACTTAAAAGTCAGAATGGAGACTAAAATCCAAGTCATTGACCTCCAGCCTAGGGTGACTTTTAACCCTGTTCGTGCTGGTTGTGTTAGAGAACACCCAGTACACACAGTGGGCTCTTTCAACCAAATCCATCTATGTGCAGCTTGGTGTAATACGAAGGGCCCTGGGATAGAAACCAAGAGGCCCTTAACCTCCCGTTGACTTGCCCTGTGCTCCTGGACAAATCATCTATTCTGTTTTCCCATCCATCACGTTAGGAGAATGGATGTTGAACTACCGCTGATTCCCTCTAGTTCTAAAAGGTCAAGGACTGTGGAAATGATGTATGATGGTACTCCTGGTGGATTTTATCTCCTGCGTGTCACTAAGACTAAGGGATAGTGATCTCCTTAGTGGCAGAAGTGGTTTTATAGCTATCTTTCCACTCATCATACTTTGAACACATTGGCCACATTAAATGAAGACCAAGGCGGTCCCATTTTTTTGTTATTTTGCATGCATTCTTCTCCGATGATGCCTAGATGCTCTTTCCTAGGCTGGCTGTCGTTTCAATTTCGCATCTTTTCTTTGAAGCGTAGAAAGTAGCTCTCTTCACCAAATCAAGCTTTCCTGAGAATGAAGGTCTATGTATTCTGAAATTAATATTGTTATATTAACTCCTTTAATAGCTTATCAAGTTTTTTTATGAGAATGTTTTAGCATATGCTCCAAATCTTCGTAGACCCCCATTTACCTACTTTCTCCGTACCGACTTCTCCCTTGGTTCATTTTTGCCCAGCTCGTTCAATTATTCATTTGTTCATTTCATGGGATTGTACTGCATGCTCACTCTAAGTCAGACACGTGCTAGACCAGGTGTCTGCAAACTTTTTGCATAAGGAGCCAGGTAGTAAATATTTTAGGCTCTATAGGCCTTACAGTCTCTGTTGCAACTATTTGACTCTGCGGTTGTAGTGAGATGGCAGTCACAGATGATACATAAATGGCTTAGTGTGGCTGTATGCCAATAAAGCTTTATATATGAATACTGAAACTGGAAGTTCATATAATTTTCACAGATCACAAAATATTACCCTTCCTTTGATTTTTTTCCCCAGCCATTTAAAATTGGGAACACCATTCGAAGTTCTTGGACCATACAAAATTGAGCCACTGACCAGACTCGGTCAGCAGTATACCATCCTCTGGGCTGCCCAAACCAGATGCTGTTGAGTTGATGCCAGTTCACAGCAACCCTACTGTCTCAGGATAGATCAATGACTGGTTTTTCAAAAGCAGATTCCAGGCCTTTCTTTTGAGGTACTTCTGAATGGGTTTGAACCACCAACCTGTCCATTAGCAGTTGATTGTGTTAACCATTTGCACCACCTAGGGAATCCTATTCCTGAGGTCCATCAATTATATATCTATTGCTTTATGCAATTGCTTTATAAATGATTTTGTGAAAGAAAGGGGAATAAATAAGCATCCACTCTATGTCATAATTACATAGTTATCCTTATGGATGCTACACCTTGGATGACCTATAGAAGTGCCCATGATTAACATGATTCTAAGCTCATGTGTTTACCATGTATGGTTATTGTTGTTAGATGCCTGCAGGGGCTGTGACTTATTTAATATGACTCTTCTAGTCAAAGTCTCTAACTCCCACCAAAGACCCCATTCCTTCATGGATCTGGTAAGAAGGCAGGGGAAGATACTGATAACATTCGCCTGTAAGTAATTGTGAACAGGATTCCCTGGATTGCCATCCTGCTGTGTATAAAATGAGCCCTCTGAGAAGCAGGAGGAGGGGTCTCATGACCAGCAAGAGCCAGGAGCGAACCTGTGTATCAAACCTCCTGGATCCAGAAGACAGCTATAACATCAGAGGGGCAACAGCAGAACTGGGAGCCAGAGCATGGGACACAGTGGTGGACTTCCCAATGTCCAGGGCAAGGAGAGCTGAATGCTTTTGTGCAGGAGGCTGGCTTAGGGAGCTTAAACTGAATGCTTTCTGGTTGATGCTTATAGCAAAGTGGCATGCTCCTTTGGCATTTAGTAAAGAACTTGAAATAAGGTTGTGACATGTCCTGATAAACAGCTCAGGTCTGAGAACTTCTCTCAGAGTATGGCAACTTGTGAACTTCCTTAATAAACCTCATCCTACACTGTGTTAGTCTGGATAAATTAGAGAAACAAATCCACAGAAACTCATACATATAAGAGAGTTTTATATAAAGGATAAGTGCACATCGAGAAAACATCCCAACCCAGTGATGTCCAAGCCCACAAGCCCAAAACTAGCCCATATGTCCATCACCAATCCACAAAGTCCTCCTCAATCTCACAAAACAGACGCAATGATGCTGACATCAGAAGAAAAGCAGAATCAGGGAATGTGTAAGACTCTCAGCGCTGGCAGGGTCTCCACACGGCTGCTCCAGCATCCAGCACTGCATCAGAGTAGGTCCATGTGGCTTCTCCTTGGGGATGTCTTGCAGGAAGTGAGCCTTGTCAGCTAAGGCAGCTGCACCCTGGTCTGACCATCAGAAAGCAATAAACCCAAGAACTAGAAAGGGGAGGCTCATGGAGCCATTTATCTCTCTGCCCTTCAATTAACCCCACATGTGTTTATGGGCCAGGTTGGCACAATAAACTAACTACCTCACATACTATATTAGATGAGTCTATCATATTCCTTTGGTCTTTTATTGGCCATTTTTTAGGAGTAAATCACCAGGTAGTTCTTTCTACTCAGTTATTCTGAAAGCTCTGCTAAATTCTGGTCCACTATGGGTGACCCTACTTGTGTTTGAAATCCTACTTGTATCCCAACATCATAGCAACATGCAAACCACCACAACGTGACAAACTGACAGGGGATGATTATTCAATAAGAGGGCTCCCTGAAAACAGACTAGAGGATGCCAGGGATCCTCCCCAAACGTAGCCCTCTGTGATTCTGTGATAAGAGGTTCTTCTCTATACCTGTGCCTGTCAGGTCTCCAGTCTCCAGCAAGGAAGCAACTCAAGGTTGAGGTTCCTAGGTACAGTGAATCCTGGACCTGACCATCCATACTTTCTCTGCAATGAAGATTACAGACAGTCATGTCATTTTCTTCAACAAAACGATAAGCCCCACCCTCCTGGGAAAGAAAAAAAGAATACAATTGATTAAAAGGCTCTTCAGCTTTCTGTTACCTCTGTGACATCACAGGGACTTAGTGACATCTTACAGTGAGGTGCTTCCACTCTCTGAGGACTCGGAGCTCAGTGAGCTCCCCGCTCCCTCCCATCTCCAGGTTTCCTTGCTCTGCCAGCTTTCCCTTCCTCCCAGCACCTGAGCATACCTGTGGCAGAACTTCTCTCTCCTCTTCAGTCCCGATAGGCCAGTCAAGCATCAATCTGGTAGCAGAAATCTAGACGCACAATGTCAGGACAAAACTCTGGGTGCTCTCAATTTAGTTTTCCCCAGGATTTCTGAGTCCCCCAAAATGGCTTCTCTCCCTTGCGCATGCACTGGAGTCCTATTCATGCGGCCTTCCTGCCTGTTTATCCTGCAGGAAGTCACCTCCCACGGCTCAGCTCACTTCACTCCTTGGAACACTCAGAGAAGCTGAATGAGCCCTGCAATTCTGAGCATCATCCAGAGATGACTATCAGACTAGACAAGAGCTGACTTGTGACCCTGGGGTCCCTGTGAAGATAAATGAAGTAGTTAACGTCCAGGCCTTGGCTGTAGTGCCTTTGCCCAGCAGTTGCTCAGCTCCTACTGTGCACTATGCCAGTTAAGAACGTATTCTTGTCCATAATCTTGCATTTTATTCTTGGGGTACAATTATCCCATGTGATACGTGAGCAAACTGAGGCACTAGGACCAAGTTAATAAGTAATGGTTGAGTCTGCTCGGAGCCCCAAGTCTTGATTAAACAGTAAGCTAATGTTTGGAATGTGCTAAGAATCATTCTGGGGATTTGTGGGAACACCAGCCTCCCACACTCTGCTCCCCACTGACATTTCGATATTATTCGGAGAGGCTGTTTGCCAAGCTCTGAATTGGCTGGTTTGAGGCTGTTTATACAAGGGGCATCAGAGAGAGAATATTCCTCTGCAGCTAGACAAAGCTGTGCACAAAGGCAATTCTGGTTAGTTTGTGCTCTTTTATAGTGAATTCCAGTTGCAGGTGAGTGACGTCTGAGAAACAATAAAATGAGTCAGAACCAATGATTAAATCTTTAACTAAACCTAGTTCGCCTTGAACTAGCCTTTAACTAAGCCTAGTTAGTTATTTTACCACCCAAGTAAGTTACTTAGTAGTCTGCTAACTGCAAAGTCACCAGTTCAAATCCACCACTCATTCCATGGGAGCATGAGGCGTTCTGCTCTCGTAGAGATTGACAGCCTCAGAAATTCAAAGATAGTTCTACTCTATCCTCTAGAGTCGTTGTGAGTTGGAGTCAGCAGGATGACAGTGAGTTGGGTTGGTTTGTTTGGGTTTGTTAGTCACTCAAGCAACCCACTCACTCTAACAAGTTAAAGAAACTTGTTAAACTCAGGAGCCATGGTGGTGTAGTAGTCACATGTTGGGCTGTGATCCTCATGGTCAGCAGTTTGAAACCACCAGCAGTCCCATGGAAGAAAGACTGGGCTTTCTACACTGGTAAAAAGTTAGCCTTAGAAACCCCCAGCAGTGTCACTGTGGGTCAACATCGATGGACTCTAAGTTAAGTTCATCAAGTTAAGCATCCTATTTCCAAATAGCCTGGGTTTCTTCCTTCCTGTTCCCCACCCTCTCTCCACCATGCCTCTGCTCTGTCTGCACCTACTCCTCCGTTACCATTCTCATTCTTTCATTACCTGACATGTTGCATTTAGGACAAGGGTAGAAGTCCAGGATAGGTAAGTTGATTAGGGACAGTAATTGGATGAATGGCTCCTTGTGGGTACGCCAGGGAGTTTAGGGGGAAATGGGGAGCTATGAACAATGAGTACAAGATTGAAGAAAATGTTCTAAAACTGATTGTGGTGGTGGTGGTACAACTCTTCTTGATGTGATTGAACTATTTAATTATGTGGTATGGGGATTATATGGGGTGGGGGACAGGGAAGCTGCTTGAGCCGCTTTAAAGTCTTTGATCCCTCTCCTCCCTTCCAGGCTTGGAAGCAATAAAGTGAAAAAAAAAAAACAACTCACTGCCATTGAGTCGATTCTGACTCCTAGGGACCCTACAGGACAGAGTAGAGTGGGCCTCTGTGTTTCCAAGACGTAACTCTTCTTGGGATAAGAGCTTCATGTTTTCCCTCTGATCGACTGGTGGTTTTGAACCAGTTTGGTTTTTAGCAACCCAACTCATAACCCACTACACCACCATGGACTCCGGACTAGGAGCCATGAGCCTGAAAGGCTGCCTCCACAGACCGGGTATTGCCCTACTGCGAGAACACAGCGATGGCTTTAAGCCTTGAGTTGTGGGAATGTGACAGGAGGGAGCATACAGGACACGCAGTGGGCACTTTACCACAGACCCTGAGACTCACCTTTTACACAACAGTCTTGGGTGGATAGGCATGTCTGTTGAGACCAAACTTCACGTGGGTTAAGGTAAGACAATCCCCCCCGCCCCGACTGCAAACACTGATCCAATCAGCTCTACCCGTAGTCTGAAATGGCACAGGCTGACTTGCTTGGTTCATGGAGGGTGAAAGTCTGGGCAGCGTGGAACTGGGACTGCAGGGGAAGGGACAGCCACGGGGCATGAGGGCCTCCCAAATGACTTCTGGAGCCTGGGGAATATTTGGTGACCGAAATTGTGCATGGCCGCCCATTTTGTCTTCAGGACCTGGTCTTGGGAACCTAACCATGGTCTTTTTTCGTGCCCCCAGCACTTTCTTTTGAGTTTTCTCAGCGAGCCCAGCCAGTTGTCATCGAGTCACTTCTGACTCCTGAGACCCCACGTGTGTCAGAGAAGAACTGTGTTCCATAGACTGAGCCTCCAACCTTCCAATTAGGACCTGGCCCATAGCAACCCTATAGGACACGATAGAATTGCCCCCCAAGGCTTTCTGAGACTGCACATCTGAACAGAAGTAGAAAGCCTCATCTTTCTCTTGTAGAGTGGATGCAATTTCAAACTGGTGTCCTTGCAGTTAGCAGAGTAACTCACAAACCGCTATGCCAGTGGTTCTCAACCTGTGGGGCACGACCCCTTAGGGGGTTGAAAGACCCCTTCACAGGGGTCGCCCAATCCAGAACAGTAGCAAAATTACAGTAGCAACAAAAATAATGTTATGATTGGAGGGTCGCCACAACATGAGGAACTGTGTTAAAGGGTTCAGCCTTAGGAAGGTTGAGAACCGCTGCACTCTGCCATCAGAGCCATCAGGTCCTTTAATCTGCAACAGCTGTGTGTGACGTACAGTCTGGCTCAGTGAGTTTTCAGACGCAGATCTTTCTGATGCGGCCTAGGTACCATGTTGTACACCTTGGGAAGAAAAAAATCTAAAGTCCAGGTTGACTATAATATGGGGACTGGGTCACCAAGGACTAGAAAGAAACTCAGGTAAAAAGGCACAATAAGCCATCTAGTACAGGGCCGAGTGTTTTCCCCAAGGGCAAACTGCCCACCCTCCTCTACCCATCAGCAGAAGTGAGATTACCTTCTTTGAAACAGACACATCCCCCTTAATCTTGCCCATCAATCTCCACCCATGTGTACCGGACACCTATGTAAGACTATCCACCCAATAAGAGTATTCACTCAAGCTAGCGCACTGCCATGGGGCATGGATTATCCAGTCCCTTCCCATACTCTTCCTAATGAGAAACAGCCCCCAGCTCATGAAAGGCCTCTCCTGGAGCAGAGGTATTTATGATGTACAAATTATGTGGTGACCAGTGGGCTATCAGCACGATGCAGTTAGTCCATCCTACTTCCTGGGAGGCTGCATTGAACAACTGCCTGAATGCCACTGCCTGTTTTTGGTCTTACTGTTGCCCTTATAGCATTGGCATTTTACTATACTTGGCGTTTTCGAAATTGACTAACTTCAGCTACCATAGTATTTTCCAGGTTCAGCCACTTCATAAGGTGCTTCCTGGCTTCCTCAATACGTTCCGTTGTGTATATACACCAGCGTTTCTTTATCCACTCTTTTGCTGATGGACTTTAGGGCTGTTTCCGACTTCTTGCTATTGTGACCAGTGCCCCAATGAACATGGGAGTGCACATGTCTCTTTATGCTATCTCTCTTAGCTCTTTAAGGTGCATGTTCAGCAGCGCGATGTCTGGATCTTATGGGATTTCCATTCCCAGTCTTGTTAGGTAGCACCATATTGCTTTCTTCAATGGTTTACCATGTTTACAGATGCACCTAGTGTATGAGTTCTAATCTTACTGAACCTCTCTAGCATTTGTTGTTTTCTGGCTTGGGTTGTTGTTTTCAATTGGGCTGTCATTGTCCATTAAGGTGAGTGAGGTCTCATTGTCGTTTTGATTAGCATCTCTCGAATAGATAATGACCCCTGAGAATATTTTCCTGTGTTAGTCTTTTGAAGATCTTTTTGGCTGAATTGCCTGTTCATGTCCTTTACCTACTTTTTGATTGGATCATTGATTCTTTGGTTTTTGCTAGTTAAGGTCTTGATTTTAAAGATTAGCCTTTTGTCCTTGTGTCTTGCTGAAGACTTTTTTCCTCATCTGTGAACTGCCTTTTTATTCTTTTGGTGAAATCTTTTGATAAACATGAGTGTCTTACTTTTAGTATGTCCCGGTCATCTATTTTGTTTTCTCTTGTGTGTGTTTCCTTCATTATGTTGAGTAGCATGGCTGTGCCCTGCACAAGGGCCCTAAAGTTTGCTCCTATTTTCTCACTGATGATCTTCAGGTCTTTGATTCATCTTGAAGGCATCTTTAGCCTCAGCATTTTGTTTCCTAGTGGTGACTTAATTTACTTTTATGGAATTCATTTCTAAAATGTTGTGTGTGTGTGTGTGTGTATGTGTGTGAGCACCTCTTCTTTCACATACACCTACATTATTCTCTGCTCTATCACATTTGCATTCTTAAAAATGCTTATCTAGAGGCATTTTAACATGATTCTGTTTATCTCCAGTTCCTCATATAAGTTATTGTAACTGTTGCCTGCTAGTACATGTTGGTTTCCCACACAGACTTGGATTTTGGATTTGCATGTGTATCTTCCACCAGAAGTTTCTGCTGTGACTATTATGTTGATGGAAGTATCCCAGGCATTCTGTCTTGTATAGGCTCCACCCCAGACTTGAGGGGAAGTAGCTTCAGTCCAGGCCTGAGATGACCGTTTGGGTTGACCCTCTCCTTTATGCGTGGTATGGTTCTGAACCTCATCCTCCAAGGTCTGATACTGCTCCCAGCTAGTTTCATATGAGTGGCCCTTTCCTAACCCAAATGCAGACAGGCAGCTCCACAGAAAACCCAACCTTGGGGAAATAGCAGGGCTGGGGAAGGACAACCCACCTCAGGAGTATCAGGCTTGACCTACCCCTTGACAGCCATTCCAGCTTTACTGCAAGCAGAAAGCTTTGGCCCTAATGACCATCAGGTTTAAAACTCCTTGCCATCAAATCTATTCTGACACACCGCGAGCCTATAGGCCTGGGTAGAACTGCCCCTATTTGTGTCTGAGCTTGTAAATCTTTACGGGAGTAGACGGACTTGGCTATCTGCCTCAGAGCAGTGGGTGGTTTTGAACTGCTGACCTTGCTGTTAACAGCCCAACATTTTACCCCTATACCAGTAGGGCTCCCGATCATCATGGTTAAAGTCCCTTGATTTTTCCTGATTCCAGACTCAGTCGTTCTTAATGAAGACTGTCCATCTGCTGTTTAGGAATTTTTCCCTTCAAAATGTGTTATCACATGAGAGAGTCACCATCCCACTCCTGGCAGTCAGTCCCTCATTGACTTTGAACCATTAAGAAGTACTTAAGCGATCACATTTTTATTTTATCGCGTCTGGGATTGTCCCCTATACTAAGGATGTTCTGGTTACACCGTAGGCATTTCAATTACATAGCACTCCTCGAGGACAGAGCGTAATTTTTTTTTTTTTTGCAGAGTCAGACATTTAAGTGGATTTTATTGTCAGGTTTTTATTGTAGTCATTTCAAAGCCAGCCACTGTTTCTGAAGCTACCTTTGAGGGTAACTAACTTACCTATTGATGACACAGCTCTGTGGTGTTTCGTACCACACAGCTTAAGTGCCTGGACATCGTTATTTTTAAAGTAGAGACTTGTGTGTGTGTGTGTGTGTTTGTGTCTACATAAATGTAGTTTTAGGGATCCATATATCTTATAAGGAGAAACCTTCTATGGCTCATGGTGTCTGAAAACTTAAAACATGTACCTTTTAAAAATATAAACTATATATGTTACAGGATATTCATCAAATATATGAAGCGGCTTCAAAAAGTTTGTGAAAAATAAAAATTGTCATGATCTTCTCATTTCATTTCCCACGCACTCTAAAAAATCATTTTGTTGGGGGCTCTTACAGCTCTTATCACAATTCATACATCAATCCGTTCTGTCAAGGACATTTGTACATATGTTACCATCATTTTCAAAACATTTACTTTCTATTTGAGCCCTTGGTATTAATTCATTCCCCCCCTCCTCTGCTTCCCTCATGAATGCTTGATAATTTATAAATTTTTGTGTGTGTGTGTCTTACACCGACCTCTGTCTCCCTTCACCCAGTTTTCTGTTGTTCATCTCCCGGGAGGGGCTTATATGGAGATCATTGTGATCGGTCCCCCTTTCTCCCCACTGCCTTCCCCTTAATTCCCTGGTATCGCTACTCACATTATTGGCCCCAAGGACTTTACCTGTCCTGGATCCCCTGTATTTCCAGCTTTTATCTGTACCCATGCACATGCTCTGGTCTAGCAGGATTTGTAAGGTAGAATTGGGGTCATGATAGTTGGGTAGGGGGAGATGCATTAAAGATCTAGAGGAAAGTTATATGTTTCAACAGTGCTATACTGCACCCTGACCAGCTTGTCTCTTCCTTGTGAACCATCTGTGAGGGGATGTCTGATTGTCTACAGATGGGGTTTTGGTCTACACTCTGCTCTCCCCCTCATTCACATTGGTATGATTTTTTTGTTCTGGGTCTTAGATGTCTGATATGTGATCTGATCAATACCTCAGGATCACACAGATTGGTGTGCTTCTTCCATGTGGGCTTTGTTGCTTCTCAGCTAGATGGCCACATACTTCCTGAAGCCTTTTTTTTTTTTTTTAAGGATCCCTTGTAAGGCAACGAATGGCTAAGTACTTGGCTGCTAACTGAAAGGCTGGCGTTTGGACCTCACCAGAGATCCACAGCAGAATGATCTGATGATAAACTCTTATAAAAACGCCGGCCTACTTGACCCATGGTCACCACGGGTGAAGGAGAAAGAGCTTTTCCTTTGAGTTCACGTTCATGGTGGTGGAACAGTTTGGAGAGGGATAAGGACAATGGCTATACAACACGAAGAGTGTAATCATGGCACTGAGTTACACATGTAGAAGTGGTTGAATTGGTGGATTTGTATGTGCGTGTGTATATTTTTGCCAAAATTGAACAAAAAATACATGAATAGCAATGAGTCTGGGGAAAAAGAAAATGTTCTAAAGTGTATTACGGTAAACTATGGCACAACTGGTCTAGATATAGTTGAGTTATGGAATTATATGATACATGGATGAAGTGACAATAAAACAATTTTTAAAATAAAAAGATTACAGCCTAGATAATCCTATGGGATGGTTAGACTCTGTCACATGAGGTCAACTCGATGGCACCTACCAATAACCTACAAGTGTATAAAATGGGCAAATGAAATATTCCATAAGCCCATCACCCAAAGGCTGTTCACCACCAGCATTTATATTTTGGTGCATTTCCTTTCAGTCTTCTTGCTATGTCTAGAAGCGCACCTGTATATTACCCAGTCCCTCGTGGGGATCAGATTATACAAACATGCTGTTGACCATGATAGTTACGGGTGCCATGGATGCCCAGGTTTAGATGCCCTTTGCTCTCTAGATACCTTGTGGCCCCTCCCTTCTTTATAAAACGTTGAAGCAGTGAGCTTCCACAGTGTCCCTAATTAAACACGTTAGGTGAAGAACAATTTGCTTTAGGATCATATGGTGCATTGATGTCACTCCCAATTTATGTATTGAAGCCTGTTACACCAGTTCATGTGCAAACAACTACTGTTTCCTTAGAACAAACAAACAAGCATGTTCTGCCCCTCAGTTTTCTCCTCCATCAGTCAAATGGAGAGATGGAGTAGGTGGCAAAATACAAGAGAGCCTCGTTTGGGGTCGGCTTCCTTCTGCAGACACTAGCATTGGCACCACCTTCTCCTCATCACAGTGGTACCCAGCCCTCTCCTCTCCTTCCCTCCTGCCTCCTGCACCATCCTACCTGCCCTGCAGCAGCAGCACAGGTTCCTGCTATCAGCTCCACGTGACCTGCATGTGGGCTGGTTCAAAGAAGAGAGTACTCTCTGGAAGCCTTTGGGTTTTAATTAAACATGATGCCAGCTAAGCAGCAGTACATATTAACACTTTTATTAAAAACATGGCTAAGGTTCCATGCTAATCAGGAAGCCACATCTCCCCTTAATGGACAGAATTACTCATCAGATCATTAGAAACAGTTGAGACCTCTTGGCTGTCAGATTTCCCCCTCCTAATGCAAGCTCTCTCTGAGTCACCTTCCAATTTAGGAATTAACCAATTTATTATCATTTGATTGCTTATGTAATTTCAGGAAAGGGCACATGGTTTGTTGAGGGCTTTCTGACAACTCCATGGCAAATAGAACAATTCAGCATCGAATTAGCAGCACCAGTTCACATTCAGATTTGATTTATCATCTTTTACGTGCTTTGAAGCACAGCAGATATGAGGACTCTGGGAGCAAACGCTGAAGTTCCTCCCTCTCACCAACACCCTGTTGACAGTAGTTATTTAAGTGGAATCTGGTTGTGAAGCTGGCCAGGCTTGCTGCCCACCTTTCGGCTACCCACCAGCCAGGAATTGGATTTCCAAAGACTTTCTAGTCCCTTACAACAACTTTCAATAATGGGCTTGTATTTCCTTGGTAGTTTTCTGTAGCTTAAAGAATGTCATTGACTCCGTCTTATTCTAGGTCTTGGAGTAAACGATATTTTTAGGTATATTTTAAAGTGGGGATTGCTATTAAATGTAGGTACTGGTTAACCCATAGTCACACCAACTAAGAGTGTTGGCAGATATTGGAATGTCACTGGAACATTAATATCTGTGGGGAGGAACTTGGTACTAGTCAGGGCCCTAAGACTCCACCATGATAGTGAATGACACTACAACTCCAGGGACTAACAGGATGATTGCCAAAAGGGCATTACAGGGAAGGCCCACACGTCTGTCAGTGTTCCTGGTGAAGCCTTCAGTTCTAAAGGGCTTTCTGTACCCTTCAACAGCTATACCCAGACACTCACAGGGGCAGTTCTACCCTGTCTGGTGAGGTCGCTATGAGTCAGCATCAACTCCATGGCAATGAGTTTGGTTTTGGAGCGTGTTTACGGAAGGTGTTTTTCTTGGTTGGTTTTTTTTTTTTTAATTTTCATTGTGGACTAGGTGAAGGTTTGCAGAGCAAATGATCAGTTTTATATTCACTAATGTATGCACATTTAGTTTCAATTCATCTATTTCAATCCTTCCTCTCATTGCTTATCCCACTTCCACACCATGCTTCCTGATTCCATTCTTTCTCCTTTCCTGACCCTCTGAAAATTGTCCTCAGAAAAACGCTGCCCTTTTGATCTTAAATGCTTGGTTATCCTAACGCATGGTGAGCTCAGTTCCAGGCCTCAAAGGTGACTAAGGGCCATAGTCTTGGGGGTCCCCCAATATCTACCTGACAAATAAGCCTGGTCTCTTTCATGATTTTGAATTTTGTTCCTTATTTTCTCTCACTCTCTCCAAGACCTTTTAATGTGATTTTTAAGTTGATAGTAACTGGGCACGATCTAGTTAGTCTGGTTTCAGGCTGATACAGGTTTGTATGATCTATTAGTCCATTGGACCAATTGTTTCCATATATTTGGGGGCTCTTCTTTCCTCAAAATGGAGAGAGACCAATAGTTGCAACTTAGTTGATTGCTCATGAGCTCTTAAGACCCTAGTAAGGTACTGGACATTGCCTCTGTGAACTGTGTTATGCTGATTGACCTTGGCTTCCCCTAAGACTATGGTCCTGAACCCCCAGGCCCACTGACCCATTTAAGGTGTTGCTTATATCTATGACATTTTCATAACTTTGTCCACCACATTCATAGGTATATTTATTGCAAATATTCTCTGTCAAATATATGCATATTCTATATATGCAGATATATATTCATGAGTATACTTCTATGTTTCCTCCCACACCTGTTCAGTTTGAATGTCTATCCAAGTACCTACCCCATACATCACCACAATTTCAGGATATATATATATAAAATGGTGTTTGCCTCTGTTGCCTTTTAGTCTTGCAAACCTCTCAGTGTCTTGCCCTGCCTCTATCACTTTTTGTCAGCTTCCCTCTTATTGTATACTGCCTTGCCTTTCACCCAAGTTAACACTGGTCTATCCTCTGACTTCCCATCCCTGGCATCAAAATCTCTTTGATGTTTTCCCATCCCTGGTATCAAAATTCCTACAATGTTTGCACTTTTATAATGGACAATGTTACCTAGTACAAGGTCCTTCAGGTCCACACATGTCATGAGGTTGTTGTCTTTAACAACAGATTCATTGTTGTCTTGAACATTGTATAGTATTCCATTGTATGTATCTACCCAAGATTTATTTATCGATTCTTCTACCTACGAGCATTTTGCTACTTTCCATTCTTTTGTTATTCTGAATAGTGTGTGTTTATCTATTGGTGTCATTTTTTTAAAATTTCCCTATGATTAGGAGATTTTTGATAGAAACATGTAGCAAAATATGCACTAATCCAACAATTTCTGCATATACAGTAATTAAGATGATTACATTTGTCAAGTTGTACAACCCTTCAAATGATTGTTTTCCAGAACTTTCCTCCACTATTAATTATTAAATTATGTATTCCTCCACTATTAAACACAGGATATCTAAGCTCCCATCTAATTCTTTTTGAGTCCTTGGTGTCAATTTCACGTCGTGCAGATGATTTTTTGAACTACCGCAGTGCTCAAGGCTCTCTATGTTCAAGGCAAACGTTCTTTACTAATTAAGTGAAGGTATTGCTTGGCTTAAAGATGACTTCAGTTTAAGGTTTACAAATTACCTCAGGGCAATAGTTTCAGCAGGTCCTTCAACTTCAATGGCTCCAGAAATTCTGGCTTTTAGGAGACTTTGAAATTGTTAGAGCATTCCATATGGTAGTTGGGTGTTATCTAGTTAATTTGGTCTTATAGCAAAGGAAGAATTTGTTTATGGAGGCAACGTCTAGGGCATTTTTAAGTGGTCAAATTTCCCACCACCATGTTAACACTCTTCTAGAGTCTCAAATATAGCCGCAGTTGGTCCGCTTCTGTTAGCGTTCCCGACTAAGTTTAGGATCACATCAAAAGTCCTTAACAGGGCTCAAGATCCTCAGAATTGGTCCTGCTCCCCTCTGCTGCCTCCTCCTTTCCTTCATCCATCCTCAGACACTCTGATATCATATTCTCTCTCTCTCTCTCTCTCTCTCTCTCTCTCTCTCTCTCTCTCTCTCTCTCTCTCTCTCTCTCTCTTTCTCACTCTCTTGTTTAACCTCCTTGCCTTCGATTATATTGCTTCCTCAGTTTGGAGTACTCGCTTGCCTTCAGTTATATTGCTTATTCAGCCTGGAGCACTCTCAAGTAAAGAAAAATGACTTGAGGAAAGAGATATTTGGAAACATTAAGTGGAGGTTACAATAAAACATTGAACTTATCTGTAGGTTGCTATGGAGTCATTAGGTGAACCGGTTGAGTACTCAGCTATTAACGTGGGTGGTTCGACCCGTTCAGCGACACCTCAACAGGAAAACCTAAGCTCCCACTTGTGAACAATCCACTGTTGAAAGCCCGATGGAGGACAGTTCTGCTCGGATACAGGTAGGGTTGCTGTGAGTTGTAATCGTCTGGATGGCTACTAGTTTGCTTTGTTGGACAGGCTACTTAGAAATGTAAAGTGTTGCACTGAGATTCTATTAGGGGTGATGGAACAACTCAGAAATGATGATAGTTCAGCAGTAGGATAAACTTATTTAATGTCACTAAACTGTACATAGGAAGCTTTTTGAAATGGTGAATATTGTGTTCCCTTCATACTTACCACAATATATATATATATATGAATGTATATATGTATGAATAGCTCCCTAATGGTTATGGGTTGGGCTGCAATTTGCATAGGCAGCAGTTCCAAACCACTCATAGTTCCCCAAGAGAAAGACTGGGCTTTCTATTCCTGTAAAGAGTTACAGTCTCAGAGACCCATAGTGGGTGTCTATGAGTCAGCATTGACTCAGGACAAGTGAGGGTTTATGCATGATGTAGGAGTGAAAAGTACCAAGACTTAAGTTGTGAACCCCAGCCTCATTTCAGTGACCGGTGGGTGAAACTATCAATATATGGAGAAATACAAATGACTAAGACAGAACTTGTATTAGTAGCTGGAGGAAAAGAAATCTCACAAAAGGTGAAGAAGGTGGCAGGTCTAATTGGATGAAAAGAAAAGAAAAAAGAAAACCACAATAGTGTATGATTGCAAGTAAGAGAAGTAAGAAAACAGTTGTTGCATGTTAGTAAATGTCAGCAGCATGTTAGGTGATTTACATGCATGTAGCTGAAACCCAAACCTAAGGCTCATACTCTGTCCAATATGACACCCCAGCAGTGATTCCAGTGCCAGGTGTTACAGAGAGATCAAAAGGATGAATACTACAAACCATTATTTAATCTACCTATCAGAAATAGCTAGTAACTATGAAGCAATGAGAAGCTGGTGGAGTGAGGTCTAGTTTTTATCAAATACATATTTAATCATTTTGATGTATAGTAAATGACTCACTGAGCCAGAACCAGAGAGATTTTATTCCCAACTCTTATATTAACTAGAAAAATAAAAAATGCATTTGGATTCAATTTCCACAACTAGGAAATGAAGTAGCTTATTTAGTCATCTGGTCCACCAGCTCTTCCTGGAGTCCATAATGTTTACCAGTGAATGTTGCTAGAAATGCATACTCTTGGGATAGTGCTATGTGAGGCAGATACATTCTATTCACAGTAGCAAGAATGGTGTTTGGAACATAGTAGGCATTGGGTATTTCATTGTTAAAGAATAATGAACAATTAAACCAAATAATTTGTACTGACATAAAGCAAATGTATAAGTATTATCCTATTAGAAAATTGCATCCTTTGAGATGATGTATGTATTAAAAATTACATTTTAAAATTGGATGAAGTAAAAACCTATTCATTATGAAATAGTTAAATCAAAATAAAGTTAATATTCACCTACATTTTAGATAGAAAAGTGCTTGAAACTAGAGTTAAATTGAGAAATCGCAGGTGTAGGATAAAATGGGGTAAAGAATGGTGAGAACCAGGAAGATGTAAGTCAATTTAAGCGTCTGTTAAATTATCTGAAATACTAGTACTTGGGCATGATGTCAGTATAATTAAGAAAACAAATCCAGACCAAAGCAGCCTAGTGTTTGAGGCCATTTGAGATTACACCAAGGCCTGGGAGCATACCCACCGGCTGCCACTGAGTCAATTCTGACTCATGGTGACTCTACAGGGCAGAGTAGAACTGCCACTTTGGTGTTTTGAGGATATAAAACTTTATGGCAGCAGAAAGACTCATCTTTCTCCCCTGGTGGTAGGATGCAGATCATACATCTAGATATAGGTATATGTACATATGTGTGTAAACAGACATGCATAGGTGCTCGTACACACATATATTTATCTTTTATTTTTAGAAAGACACCTTTTTTCTGGCTATAAATTGGCTTCTGTGGTCAAAAATTTTGATAATACAAAAATGTAGAAAGAAGAAAATAGACCATAATCCTATCTAATAGCAATGACCTGTTTTACTCTTTTGGAATATTTCTTTCCCATCTTTTTTAGAGGACACTAATTATTTTGTTTGTTTGTTTTATTACTTTTATTTGGGGCTCCGACATCTCGTATCACAATCCATGCATTCATCCAGTGTGTCAAGCACACTTGCACACATGCCGCCATCATTTTCAAAGCATTCTCTTCCCAATTGAGCCCTTGATATTTGCTCCCCATTTCTTTCCCCTCCCTCCCCCACTCTCTCATGAACCCTTGATAAGTTATAGATTATTTTTCCATATCTTACATCATCTTCTGTCACCGCTCACCCACTTTTCCATTATTTGTCCCCCTGGGAAGGGGTTCTAGGCTGATTTTTGTGATCAGTTCCCCCTTTCTCCCCACACCCTCCCCTAATCTTCCTGGTATCTCTACTATCATTGTTGGCCCTGCGGGGTTTATCGATCCTGGATTCCCTGTGTTGAGGGGTCTTATCTGTAGCAGTGTGCACGCTCTGGTCTAATCTGATTTGGAAGGTAGAATTGAGGTCATGATAGTGGGGGGAAGGAAGCACCAAAGAGTTAGAGGCAAGTTGTGTGTTTCATCAGTGTTATAATGCACCCTCATCTCTTCCCTGTGACCCCTCCGTGAGAGAAATGTCTAGTAGTCTACAGATGGGCATTGGGTCTCCACTCCATGCCCTTCCCCCCATTCACCTTGGGTATGGTTTTATTCTGAGTTTTAGATGCCTGATACCTGATCTCATTGACACCTTGTGATCACACAGGCTGGTGTGCTTCTTCCATGTGGGCTTTGTTGCTTCTCAGCTAGATAGCCACATGTTTAACTTCAAGCCTTTAAGACCCCAGATGCTATATCTTTGGATAGCTCAGGACCATCAGCTTTCTTCACCACATTTGCTTATGCACCCATTTTGTCTTCAGCGATTCTGTTGGGAAGGTGAGCATCACAGAATGCTAGATTGTTAAAACAACGTGTTCTGTGTTGAGGGTGTACTTGAGTAAAGACCCAAGGTCCATCTGCAACCTTAATTCATAACATATAGATATGAGTCACAGTTCTATTCCCTTTTGAATATATATATATACATATATATATATATATTTACATATGGACGTGTCTGTATTTAGGCCTCTATAGATGTCCTTTGCCTCCTGCTTATTTACTCTATTTCCTTTTAGCTTCCCTCTTGTCCCACCATCATGTTCGGGCTTAGTAATTCCTTGTTGCTACATTGCCCTCGATTGAGTCCCACTAGGAATCCTATGACCTTTCAAGCTGAGACTAGTTTACTCATCCATTACCTGTTCACCAATGTGGTGAAGTAAAGTCATGTAGTATGACTCTTCCATCCTTGTCTTTGTAACTCCCACCAAGTGATTGGATGTGACCATGCAAATAGGGTCTGTAACCACTTACAGAAGGGATTGGTCAGCTTTGCCATTCCACTGGGTATATAAGTAAGCCGTTTCAGAAATCGATTTCTCCCTCCTTCAGAAGATGAAGAATCATGGTCTAAAGTGGCTGAGGCAGCAGAGGCACCAGAAGCCACTGCATCAAGATCATGAGGCAGAGCTGAAGAAGAGCAGCATGGAGACCCTGAGTAGTGAATTTCCCAGCCCATGAAATACGGCAGAGGCCAAGGGACTACGTGGCTAAGAGTTCAGGGATGAGAAAGGGGAGACAGGCCTGCCTGCATGGCTGAGAAGAGGTATTGTGGGCCAAAGAACTGTATCTGTCACATTTTACAGCATGCTAGCTTCCTTCCTAAACCCATAATCATGAGAATTGTCTTTGAATTCTGTGTGTTTACTGCAACAAAGTACTGATCCCACCAGAGAAGTAGAGTGCTGACAGAGGACGGTGTCTGAAAGGGGTAAAGAAGGACAGAGGGTGGAACTTGACCTTGTAGTAATTGGGCTTGGGATGGTGTGGAGTTGGATTATCCTCTCCTTTGTGTAGCCATTCCCTCAGCCAATACCCAAGGGAGCCAGTTCTAATTTGTTCACTCTCCACAGCCCTGATGCACTGCCTTAGTTAATTAGTGCTCTAAAAGAGAAACAGCACCAAACAAATTCATTGTCCTAACCTTTAGGAGACTTGGAGTCCAGAATCAGGGTGTCAGCCCTAGAGGAAGACATCCCTCTCTGTGTCAACTCTGGAGGAAGGTGCTGGTCTCTTTTGAGCTTCTGCTCTTGGACAATATTCATGTCCCTGATGCCTTTCTTCTCGCCTGCGCTTCTCTTTCTAGTTTATCTATTCTCTTCTGTATCTCAAAAGCGAGTGAATTGATATACACCCAATACTAACCCTGTCTCATTAATCTAACAATGACAATCCATCCCCCAATGTGATTGTAACCACAGGCATGGGGGTTACATGTTTCAAGGAGACAATTCAGTCCCTACTAGCCACCTTCTAGGAACCAAGCACTGGGCTCAATTGTTTAGACTCCTTAAGTCTGCGTACTCACTGTCAATGAGTCCGTGTTGACTTATAGTGGCCCCTGTGGGTTGCTGAGACAGTAACTGTTTATGGAAGTAGAAGCCCCAGTCTTTCTCCTGCGAAGCTGCTGGTGGTTTCAAACTTCAGATTGTACCCCAACAGGTCACCACTACACCACCAGGGGTCTTGAGCTAGTTCTTTTTCATTCACAATTCAGCATGCAAGGTTCTAGTTGCTAGAACCATTTTCATATTGTCAAGCCAGCTCGCACCCCTGAAGAACCAAATATCTGGATTCAGTCCACCATTCCCTCCTGCTGCTGTCGATAGCACACCTGCCTTCTCTCCTCAGTCCTAGCATTCTCTTCACTTCAGAGAACCTTTTTCCTGTGTTTCTTTCCCTAAAAGCCTGTTGCTGTTGAGTTGCTTCTCACTTAGAGTGACCCAATGTGTGTCAGGGTGGGACTGGGTTCCATCGGGATTGTAATGACTGACATTTCAGTGAAAGTGATCCAGGTCTTTCTTAATAGGTGCCTCTTGGTGGACTCAGCCTTGAAACTTTTGGGTTGGCATTCTTGCATCTGTACCATCCAGGAGCCCCTTCCATCTCTAAATGATCACTTTATCTTGTTTGACATGTTTCACTCACTTCTTCGGCTTTAACATTTATAAAATACTTTACTTGAAAAAAAATTTTTTTCATACTCTCCCTCCCTCCACCCCCCAAGCCTATATCATGTCACAGAGCAATCTCAAATAGCACATAACACATGTCGGCATGTTTGGATGAGCCCTCTGTGTGCCCTGGATTCCAACTGGGCTCACTCTGAGACAGAGCTCTATGTTAGCCAAATTGGAAGTGTTTTCAAATATCAGAACATCGAGGAAAAAAAGTGGAAAGCCATCTTAATATTTTCTATTATTGAGCTATTATGCTTCATGGAATATAAATATTCAAATACCCATCTACTTGGCATCACAAAGAAGAGACATCTGGATGAAAGATTGGTTTTCACTTTCCACCCAGATGTTTTGACAGCATCAAAAGATAGATTTAGATGCATGACTTCCTTTCCATTTAAAATTATTTCTTATAATTTCCCTATTCCTTCCATTTCTTCCTTTTGCATTTCTGTCAGACTGCACTTTGCCAGCCTCCTTTGGCCCCCTCTCCAGTTTTTGTTTATTCAAAAAAAAAACCAAACCCCCAAACCCAAATGGTGCCAACTTTCTTGTGTTCTTTTGGGGAAAGTAAAAAGGAAAAGAGGGTATGCATAATCCCTACCCATTACCACCCCCACCCCCCCCCACACATTCACATTGTTGGTGGTGTGTTAGTGAATATTTAACAACTGGATCTCTGGAATGGGGAAGAACGGAGAACACATTTTCAGTTTTTGCCTATTTTCAGGCTGTAAATCTTCCCATCATGGCCAATGTTCAGCTGTTGACACGAGTTTACTGAATGTGGAGTTGGGAAGAGGTACACAGATCACGTTATTATAAAGTATTTCCATCACACAGAAATAATGTGTATGTGAGGAGTTCATAAAGTGATGAAAAAATTCCATTATCTTTTCATTTCAGTTTTCCATCAACATTTTGAAGGCCTCTTCTATACATATATACCCTTAAAAGCAAAACTACTAGTGAAACAAGTAGAAAGTGGTGAGTTTTGTGCCTTTAGTACCTTTACTTTTAGTTCTTGTTAAGAATTAAGGATTTCACTCCCCTTGACACTGTTGTTTTGGGAGGCTGGGTAGTTTTTGTGGTTGCCTGAGACAATAGCATCCTCCTCCCCACAGTTGTGATCAATGGAACAAAAGGGTTTTCAGATAGTGACAAGTGTCCCCTGAGGTGCAAAATCACGTTTCAAGCACTGACTTCCTTGCAAGTTTGTAAAATTTATTATTAGTAATGGCTGTGTTTAACAGTCTGTTTTCAAAAATCCTGAAAATTTAATAGTTGCTAGTACTCACTTTACAACCCACAGTACCTCCCACAGAGAAACTCCTCTTGAAAATTTAGTAGTTCCTCTTCGTCACATGACGTATTAGAAGGAGAGAGAAAGCTTTCGCTATACTTTCTGAAATTCCTAAAATTCAGAGCCAGGTCTTCCTTACATAGTTTGCTGCTGCCGCTCTGAACTAAAGAGTGTCTTGTCTGCCTGCTTCTTTGTCTTCCAAAGGAGATCTTGTGTGGCCCACAGTCCTAGAGGCCCTTCTGCGGTGAACCTAAGGTTCTGATCCAACACATTGAGTCCCTCATTTGGGCACAGATACACTTTCCATACACACCAGCTTTGGAGTGAGAGGGAAGCAATGGGAAATGAAGGGAAAGCCAAACCCACCAAACACAAGGCTATTGCAATGATCCCAACTCACAGCAATCCTGTGAAAATAAAGGTAAAGAACAGGGAACAGAGAAGGCGAGGGGAATGGTGGGAAGGAGCTGCTAAAGTAGAATCGGTGATCAGGGTGGAGAACAGCTGACTCACCCATTCTCCCAGAGCCTATGCCTTGGGCCAAAAAGCCTTAGCCTCTCCTGCCTCTACACACCAGGCAGGGGCTGGAGTAAAGTTCACTAATTAATCTCTTAATTTGAGATAAGCACAGGACACTGCTATATGGTAGCAATTAGTTGGCCTTCTCCTTCCCCTCCCAACATAGGAAAATGACCCCATCTTTAGTGAGGCTACTTCTCTTGAGGTAGTTTTTAAGGTATTCTGTTAAAGGGAGTGATATATGGATGATGCGAGCTAGGGAGGCAAATTGCCTCATTGCTTGAGGAACCAGAGTAGAAGGCAAAGTAGTCTGCGAACCAGAGCCTCTCTTTGTGTTGGTGTTTATAGCCGTGCGCTGTGTGCACCTTTGTGGTTGATTAACTTTATTCCTCATAATGATTTCTGGGTCCTTCCATGTTATTGCTGTTTTTTTTTGTCTCATCCCCATTGTTTAGGGATGCATTCCATTGCATGTGTGTGCCATAGTTTCTTTATCCATTCTTCAATTGATGAGCATTTGAGCTGTTTCCAGCTACTTGCTATTGTGAACTGTGCTGCTATGAACATGGAGAAGCAGGTGCCTCTTTGTGTTCGTTCTGTTACTTCTTAAGGGTATATACCCAGCACAGGTATTGCTGGGCTGTATGGTATTTCTATTCCCATACGTATTGCTTTCCACAATGGTACTACATATTGACAAGCCCATCAGCAGTGTAGAAGAGTTGCAATCTCTCTGAGACCTCTCCAGCATTAGGTGTTAACTGTTTTAAAATTGAGCTATTGTGCGTGTAAGGTGATATCTCATAGTTTTGATTTGCATCCTTCAGATGGCTAGTGATGGTGAACATCTTCTCATGGGTTTGTTAGCCATTCAAGTATATTCTCTGGAGAATTCTCTGTTCAGTTACTTTGCTTGCCTTTAATTGGTTGAGTTGTTTTTTACTTGTTGATGTGTTGTAGAATTCAATATATTTTAGTGATTGGTCCCTTTTCCATGGTGTCATTGCTAATTTTTTCCTTCAATATGTAGGTTCTTACTTAACTATTTTGATGAATTTTTTTGATGTGCATACATGTCTTCTTTTTTAATGAGTCCCAGTCATCTATTTTGTCTTCTGCTCTATGGATTTCCCTTATTATACTTGGCAGTCTGTTCATGCCCAGAAATAAGAGTCCTTGCATTTGTTCCATTTCTCTCATTGATGATCTTTATAACTATGGGAATAGCATTTAGGTATCTAATCCATCTTGAGTTGTTTTTGTGCATCAGTAAGTTGCGGATTCTCTTTCATTCTTTTGCAGATGTACGTAGATACAGGTTTCCAGCATCAGTTATTGAAAAGGGTGTCTCTGAACCATTTAATGTGTGGGTCAATGGTTGAAAATCAGTTGACTGTAGGTGGATGTTTTATTTCTGGGTTTTAAATGTTCTGTCCTGTTAATCAATGGATCTGTCATTATGCCAGTACCAGGTGTTTGGCGATCGTGGCTGTTACAGGTTTGGAGGTTGGGTAATAAAAGGCATCCTATTTTGTTCCTTTTGGAGGAGTTCTTTACTTATCTTGTTTCCCTCCTCCACATGAAGTTGGTATTTTTTCCCATTTCTTTAAAGAATGAAGTTGGGATTTGGATTGGAATTGCATTGTATTCATAGATTGCATAGTTTTAGGTAGTATTCTGGATAGTCATTACAAGTTGGCCTGCAATCCACGAGGTGAGCAGTTCACATCCACTAGCAGCTCCTCAGGAGATAGATAAGCCTTTGTACTCCCATAAACAGTCTCAGAAGCTCACAAGGCCAATTCTTCCCTGTCCTAATGGGTGGCTATGAGTCAGTATTGATCAGTGACAGAGAGTGAGTTTTAGGTCGTATTCCCATTCTCACTATATTATATTATATTATCCTGTCTCTGAACATGGACTATTTTCCCATTTGTGTAGGTCGCTTTTGGTTTCTTGTAAGAGTGTACAGAAAATTTCTTTGTACAGGCCTTTTGTTTCTTTGGTTAGGTTTATTCCTGAGTATTTAATCTTTTGTGTGACTATTATAAATGGTGTTGTTTTCTTGATATATTTTTTCAGACTTATTTTAGTTGATACATAGAAATCTGATTGATTTTTGTTTGTTAATCTTGTATCTTGCCACTTTACCAAATTCCTCGATGTTTTCAACATTTTTTTTTGTGGAGTCCTTGGGGTGCTCTCGATATGAAATCATATCATCTGCAAATAGTGAGTGTTTCAATTTTTCGCCCAATTGAATTCCTTTACTTTCTTTATACGGTCTAATGGCTCTGGTTACCACTTCTATCATGATATTGAATGAGTGTTGATAGGGGGGCATCTATGTCTATTTCCTGTTCTCAGGGGAAATGTTTTCAGGCCCCCCTCCCATTGATCATGATGTCAGCTGTTGGTTTTACATATATGACCCTTATTATGTTAAGAAGTTTCCCCTTTATTCCTATTTCATTGAGTGTTTTCATCAGAAATGGGTGTTGGAGCTTGTCAATTGCCTTCTGTTTCTATGGATATGACCATGTGAATCTATTCTTTACCTTTTTAGTGTGGTGGGTTACATAATTGTTTTTCTGATATTGAGTGAGGATTACATCCCTGATATGAATCCAACTTGGTCATGGTAATTTATTTTTTTGATAAGTTCTTTGATTCTGTTGGACAAAAAGTTTGTTGAGAAATTTTACATCTATGTTCATGAGAGATATTGGTCTAAAGATATTTCTGTATTTGTTACTCTTTGCCTGGTTTTGATATGAGGGAGCTTTATGGAATGAGTTTGTGGTTTCTTGTCAATTTATATATTCTGGAATCATTTGTGCAGAATTGGTGACAGTTCTTTGCCGAAAGCTTTGTAGAATTTTCCTGTGAAGCCATCTGGTACTGAGTTTTTTCCTAGCTGGAATTTTCTTGATGTCTTTCATTATTTCTTCTTTTATCATGGTTATATTGGGATTTTCCTATTTCCATCTCTGTTAATGTGGGTATGTGATATATTTATAGGTTTTTGTTCATTTCTTATAGGTTTTCAAGCTTTTGGAAGCACAGCTTTTCACAGAAGTTTGTTATTATTCATTGTATTTCATTTGGATCTGTTGTGGTGCCTTATTTTCATCTCAAATTTGAAATATTTGCATATTTTCTTTCTCTTTCTCTGTTAAGTCTGCCAGTGGTTTGGCAATTGTGTTCATCTTTTAAATTTACCAACTTCTTGTCTTGGTGATTTTTCTATTGTTTTTCTGTTTTCCAGCTTCTATAATTTTTATATCATTTCTTCTGTCGGTGGAGGGTTTATGCTGTGACCTTTGTTCTAGATGTTAGAAGTGTTTTTTATAAGATGTTGATTTTGTTTCATGTGTGCATTGATTGCTAGAAATTGCTCAATGATAACTGATTTTGCAGTGTCACAAAGGTATTAGTATGCTATTTCTTAATTTCATCCCTTATTTAATCCATTACCCAGACTTTTGAAGTAGTGTATTATTCAGTCTCCATGTGTCTGTATTTACATTCCTATTCTTTCACTGATTTCTAATTTTTTAAATGTTGTGATCTGAGAAACTGACTTGTAGGATTTCAATGTGTTTGAATTTGTTAATCTTGCTTTGCAGCATAGCATGCGGTCTACTGTAGAGTGTGTACCGTGTGTCCTGGAGAAGAAAGTTATTTTGTTATTTTCAGTCGGATGCTCTCTATATATCTGGGAGGTGGAGCTGGTTGATTGTGGTGTCAACTCCTCTATACTTTGAGTTTCTTTCCTGATCTGTCTTTCCTTGAAGGTGATGTTTTGATGTTCCCTACTATTATTGTTGAGTTGCTGATTTCTCTCTTCAACTCTGTTGGGATTTGGTTGTTATATTACAAGGCTTATTTGTTAGGTATGTATATTTGTCCATTATGGCTATGGTTCTGGTCTATTGATCTTTTGGTTTTGAGTCATATTTTGTATATGAGCTTAAGGTGTGTCTCTTGTAGGAAATATATTGTTGGATCTTGTGTTCTAGTCTTTTCTGCTCCTCTGTGACTTTTGACTGGCTTGTGCAGTCCATTGACATTCAGTGTTATTATTGATATGTGGACTTGTCATTTTTCTGTATTTGTGTTTGGTTCCCTTCTCTCTCTCCTGTGTGTGTGTGGGGGGGGGGGGGGTTGGGGTGTATTTATTGGTATTTTTGTTTCTCATCTAGTTCTGTTTGTTGGGTATTGTTTTCATTGTATTGGTTTCTGAGTAGTGTTATCTTGTGTGAAGCTCTCAGATTTGCATGCTGATGTTGATTTTCTGACCATCGTATCAGGATAGTATTTTTTATATTCCTGCTCATAGCTATATTAATTCCTTCAGTTTTCCCTTGTTTGAACTACCTTTATTATGCTCACGTATTTGAGAGATAGTTTTACTGTTTATACAATTCTTGATTAGCAGAGATTTTTTCCCTTCAAAGTTTGGTATATGTTTCTCTTTTGTATTCTTGCTTGCATACTTTCTGTTGAGAATTCCAAGCTTGTCTTATCAGCTTTCCTTTGTAGGTGCCTGTTCTTTTTTTCCCCTACCTACCCTCAAGGTTCTCTCATTTACCTTCAAGAAGGATCATTTGGTTATAATATGTCTTGATGTTTTCCCCTGAGGTCTATCCTATTTGGGGTTCTCAGAGCTTATTGAATAGTTATTTTCTCCTTCTTTGTGATACCAGGAGAATTTTCTTCCATGAATTCTCACATTTTTCTTTGTAGGAGTTTTGTTTTATTGTTTGTTTGTGGCATTTTTTTTTTACTTCTTGCTCCAGGATACTCATGAGGCATAGATTGTTTTTCTTGATTGTGTCCCACATTATTCTCAGGCTTTCTTGGGACTCTTTTGCTTTTTGGTTAATTATTGCTTCATTTGTCAGCTACAGAGTGATTGTCTTTGAATTCGCTGATTCAATTTTGCGTTTCTTCCATTCTAGTCCTCAGATCTTTTACCATGTTGCTTATTTCTGTTATCTCATTCTTTGTCTCGTGGGATTCCTTTGGGTGTGAAGTGTTTACTTTATCAGTTTCTTCTGTTGTTTTTAGTGTTTCTCATATCTCATGAAGATTCCTAAGCATTATTTATTTAAATTTTATTTCTAGTAGTTTCAGGCCCTCTTTTTCAGAACATTCCATTAGGGTTAGATGCTTTTCAATTGTTTTTCCTCATTTTACTTTCAGGTGGGATGGGGCTAACTGTTACTTCCATGGCATATTAGTGAAGCTGTTAGTGATATGTGGGCTACTGGCTTGTGTAAGGGTTGCTAGTTTTTTTTTAATTATGGGAGAGAAGTCTAACATGAGACAGTAATCATCCAATGGAAGATGAAAAAAATGGAGAGAGATGAATAGGTGGGGAAAGTAGGGACAGGGGAAGAAGCAAGAGAGGAAGGTTTAAGTATTAGTAGTAGTAATAAGTGACCTTTTGGAAAGGTTGTAAAATTTTCGGGGGGGGCGGTTAAGAGGTGTAATAAGACTTAATGGTTAACTTGAAAATATATTGCACTAGGAGAGGAAGAGCAAAAGTGGAAGGTCATGTTGAGTAAAGCAGGAGAATAGTATGTGATAATTAACAGCCTGGGCGAAGACTGTGTGTGTGTGTGTGTGTGTGTGTGTGTGTGTGTGTATGTGTGTGTGTGTGTGATATAGTATAATTGAAAGTGGGAATAGAAAGAAAAGGAAATAGAGAGGGGAGGGGAAGGAAAGATCAGAGGGTTACAGACACCAGAGAAGAAAAAGGGTATATTGGGTGGAGAGAGTAAGAAAAGGGCGGGGTGGGGTGGGGGATGGAGACTTGGGATGGGTGTGGTTAAGGAGTTCTCTTGCTATGGGAGGGTGCACATGGGTGAGTCTGTACTCTTAAGGACCTTGGTTTGCCTGTGTCTGGGATGCATTTTTGCTTGCTCAAGGGAGAGTTCACTCAGAGAGGGGCTGTGAGTTTTAAAAAGGGTTGAGGGGTATCGGGAGTCTAGAAGAAGTTGGTCTAGAGGTTAAATATTATGCTTGGACTAGGAGCAAGTCTGTCATGTGGCTCTTCCCCAACAGTCTCAGTGAGGGCCTTGACTGTGTGGATTTAGACAGTGTTTGGAATGGTGGTATTCTTGTATGGAGGCTGTGTATTGTCTGAATGTGATTTAGATCAGTGATGGGAGCAGGGGATGCTGGTGCACTTCAACTTGAAAGTAAGAATCTGATTGGGGTGAATGAAGTTAGCCTTGTTTCCTAGGAGGCTCACACAGTTGCCAGAGGGGTGCGGCTAAGTGAAAAGAGGCTTTAGGAACCAAAGAGGTATGTGAATTAGCTTACAATGAAATAAAAGTAAAATGCAAAAACCTAGAAGCAAAGACAGACTGTGTGTTGGATGCGGACACTCCTGAAGCATGTTTGGTGTGGTGTGGTTAAGGAGTTCTGTTGCTGTGGGAGAACAAACATGGATGTGTCCGTGTCTTCAGGTGCCTGGATTTGCTTGTCCTATGAGGATTCTTTGCCAATCGTTCCCACGAGTCTGTGGTCCACACCAGGTTTTCCAGGACTGGTGAGGTAGGGGTCTTGGCTTTGTTGGTTGGGATGGTCATGTTCTTGCTGGGGGAAGATAGGTGTAGCAGTCAAGGCTGCCCATCAGTGGTAGGGGTTGGAGATACTTGTGAGTTCTGAAAAAAATAATTTGGCTGGGGTAGGTGCAGTCTGCCTGTGTCTGCCTGGGAGGTTTACGTAGCTGTAGTGGGTTGTGGCCTCTGGAAGAGAGACTATGGGCACCAAAAAGGGATCTAGGTAAATTTACAACCATATAAACATAGTTTGTCAAGGACATGGAGCAATGGACCTGACCTTGGTTTGGGTGAAGGCTGCCCCCTTCTTGGCTTTAATTTATAAGAGCAATCCACCAGGTGTATGTGGGGGTGGGGATGGGGGTTGGAGGCAGGCATGTAGGGAGAATCACAGAGAGAAAGGGGGTGAAGGGAAGCTGGGGATCTCCTAAAGTGACAAATTTTGTTACTTAGACTGTGAGGAAGTCTGCCACAGGATTTCCACACAGTCCATTCTCCACATTGAGATTCTGGTCAGCAAGGTGAGGGGCTTGGCTGGGTAGGCTGGAGTGTGGCCTGTGATCAGTTCTCAAAGGATGGCCCAACTGCTGCTGACAGTGAGCAGTCAAATTGTTTGGTCAGTGTTGCTAAACTCTGATTTTCCCCTAAAAGAAAGATAAAGAAAAGAAGCAAACCGACAAACAACGACAATAAAAAACCCAATGCACTTCGCTTTCAGGTTGAGCACTTGGGTTCAAGAAACAAGGACTCTTTCCTGCTGGGTTCTCTCCAGTATTCCCAGAGGGACTCCTCCTGCGGGTGCTACCCAGTGGCCATTCCCAGGTCATCCTGAAGATGTTTATTTTAAATGCATCTGCAAATATCTCGTTTCCAAATAGCATAGGATTCATAAGTACTGGGGGCTTAGAATTGGTAAGAAAACTATTCAGCCCACCTTTGAGTCAAAAGCATGGTGGTAGTTGTGGTTTTTCTTCAAACCACTACAGGTGCCTTAGGAGGGGACACTATTTCTCCTGTTGCATAAATCATCAACTTGTCTGACCACCTAATCCCAAAGCCATCCCAAAAGTGAGGGGAAGAAGCTTTGTGGCCTTTAGTCATTATTCTCCCTAGGTGGAGGAGCTAACTATTTGGGGGCTTTCTGTTTCCACCAGCTCCATGTTACACAGGCAGCCTTGAACACCTTCGCCAAGAAGGAGCTGCCCACTCTCATGTACACAGCAAGCAGGGTGCGGGGCAGCTAAGAGTTGAGAGAGATGGCCTGAGCCTCATCTGAGAGAAGCAGGGAGCTGAGTCCCAGGCTCTACTGTGCTCCATAGCCAAGAGGTAGGATGACATGGCTAAAGCTGGCCTAGGCTGGGCTGGTGCAATTCCAGCAACAAGGATGGTGATGAGGAGGGACAGGAGGGTAACAAAGGGACCTGGAACAAGCAAAAAGCTTCTCTGAGATCCTTCCAAACACCTGAGGAGTCATCAGTGTTGGACTCAAGGTTCCTGGCTTCTCCCCCTTAGGCCCCTCCCTGACCAAAAGACAATGTTCCTCTGTGTTAAATGTTAGCAGCCATTACATTATATCTGAGTTTGAGAAGGATCTTAAGCCAAAGTAGGATAATAAAGTGGACCCGCCAGAACACATCACAGAGTGGATTCGGGTTCTGAAGAAATGCTAGAGACAGCCCCAAAGGTTTGTTCCGGCACTGAAGACACTGCACCGCCCACTGAGCAGGGAAGACAAGACATCACGTGGGTATCGTGCTTGATGGTTTTTGAGGAAAAGGAAGCATCGTTGTTTCCTTTATCCTCCCAGAACTCACCACCCTCCCCTTCCAATCCCCACTCTGCCTTTCCAGTTCTCCTCCTCGGCCTCCCTCTTCTATCTGACCTTTAGAATGTAAAATCCCAAACCATCTCCAAGGCACTGATTTGGAACTCTTTGCTTCTTTCTGCCTCTTGAAATTCTGGCAGGGCCCAGCCCTCACCTGCTCTTCCCTGATGTTTGCTATTCTTCCCTCTCTCATGCCATCAACAAGAATGCTTCAGGGCTTCTGTGGTGTGATTGGGAGAAGTTTGAGGCCTTCTTCCCCACAAAGAGTTAGAGTCTTGGAAATGCTGTCCTCTAAGGTCACAATGAATGGAAATGGATTGGAGAGCAGTGAGTTTGAGTGAGCGAGTGAGTGATGTGCTTAAAGGTATGGCCACCTCTCCGTCTTGTTGTTGTGCTTCTCTATCTTGTCCACCCCAGCTATGGCTGGTGTGATGTTTGCTTGCCAACTGTCCTTTGAGATGCAAAATGTAAGGAGTGCTTTACATGTTAGACGCATGTCTTTCCACTTAATACAAAGAAGGGGCAAAGCATTCAGGATTTCAGAATGAGGACATCCAGAGGACCTAAGGGGTGAACGTGGTTTAGATGACCCCTTTGGTTCATTAGTTTTTATTTTTTTATATGGTGTTTACTGGATCTGAAAGAACACCTTTGGATGTAAAACATATTCCACTTGTTTGCATGACTTGAGTACCACTGTAGGTGAATCAAAGGAACCTGGTGTTGCTATGAGTGAGGCGTCGGAATATCAACCAAAAGGTTGGTGGGTTAGACACTCCAGCTGCTCCTCCAGAGAAAGACAAGTCTGTCTCTCCTCATAAAGATAGACCATCTCCAAAACCCAGTATAAGGTAACTCGACGGCAGTGGGATTGGGGTTAGTTTGGGATCAAATAATCGGAGCTTTGCGGTGAAGTGCTTAAGTACTCAACTGCTAACCAAAGATCAGTGATTTGAACCCACCTGCTTGTATAAGACAGATATGACACCTGCCCCTGTAAAGGCTGCAGCCTTAGAGACCCTGTGGGGCAGTTCTACTCTGACCTGCAGGGTCATGCTGAGTCCAAATCCACTTAAGGCAGTGGGTTTGAGATTGTTAGACTAATTAATCCAGTACAAATGAGCCACCAATTTTTGAGAAATGAAAATATTATAAAACCACCAGTAACATTATGCTTAGGGTAATTAAATGGCTCCATGATTAAGAATGCGCTCATTCTTCTTCAAGTGGCTGTGGGTCATAATTATGCACAACAGTTACTCTTGCCCCGAAGATGTGTGCAAGCATTTACTGAGAAAGTTCTTTCAAAGACACGCCAGACGAGCCAGCTTTTCACGATGGCTGCTTGGTGTTCAGAGGGTAACTGTCCTATACCGGGCTCAATAGTGTCCTATTCCCCGCCACAGAGAGACTTTGACTTGATGACCCCAGAAACCCTTCTGGACTGGCCATTTTAACAAGTACACTTAACAAGTACAAGGTACTCGCCATTCTGCCCAAGAGTTGCTACCTACCTGGCACAAGAATTAACTCCTCCCTGGCATTTAATTCTGAAATTTATACGCGTACTTCGTGCCAAGCCTCTGCAGGTTGATCTTTTGATCTAGGCAACACTCTGAAAAAGCCATTTCCTCCTCCTGAAATGGAGACCGTGACACTTCCCATGCTCATGTCATCTCTGACAAAGCCCCACTATGTCACACAATGATGGAGGTGCCCATGGCTCTACAATACTGTTGTCTGAAGGCAGTGGTCTGCACTGCTCAGAAGTCTTTCTGAGACCTGTAAGGAGCCCTCGTGGTAGACTGATTATGTCTTGGACTACTACCTGCAAAGCCAGCAGTTCCAAACCACCATCTTCTCTGTGGGAGAAAGATGAGGCTTTCTACTTCTATAAAGAGTTGCGATCTCAGACACGCCATGGGGCAGTCCTAGCCTGCCCTTCAGGGTCTTTCTGAGTTGGTATGGACTTGTGGCATGCCCAAGTGAGCCTTCTGAGACCTGGAAGGCTAACTGCAGAGTCACAAAGCCCCAAATAGAAACTCCAGCATTTCTGAGGCCTCCTGCATCGTGGGCTTATAACATGACCTTGAACATGTTGCTCCTGTCTCCTCTTTGTTCTGACTCAGACAACCGCACCATTCCCTTCTTGCTTGGAAAGCTCCCAAAAAGCAGGGGGTTGGACTGGGTGCGAGTCTCTGCACCTGCTTCAGCATGTATCTCTGGGAAATCAATGGCTGTGTGTCCTGCGTGTGTACCTCCCTTGTCATTCAGGCAGACCCCTTCTCTCTCACGGCCAAGAAAGCACACCAGGGACAGTATTGAGAACATTGGAACTGCTCTCATTTATAAATAGGCATCAATCACTGCCAGCTTCAGTAGTTTATTATTGGTAACAAATTACTTGTGACATTCTTCACCTATCCTCACTCCATGGTTGAAAACTGCAGAGCCAGATGATAAGATTACTTCCACTCCTAAACATCTCAAATCACATGTGTGTGTTCAGACTATGTAAATGTAAATGTTGATGACAATAAGACCAGATGTAAACAGAGAGAAGGAGCCCAGGGAACCCCTCCCAGTGGAGAGCGGGGACTTGTCCTCCAGGCCCCAGCTATTCTCAGACTGGGGAAAGAAGAGCACAGGTATTACCAGACGGCAGTCCGTAGGGCCAAATTGCAAATGCGAATTAAAAAATGGCATTCACATTGTGAAATGGCTGGGAGGAGGGGGGGGGGATCAAAAGAATAAACCTGGTTTGTGATACATGAATATTGTGTGATGTTCAAATTTCTGTTTCCATAAATAAAGTTTTATTGGAATATGGCCACACTCATTCATTTCCATGCGTTGGGGAGGGGGGCTTCAAAAAGATCCTGGGATAAATGGAATTAAAAGATAACAGAGTGTTTCCATGAACTTTCTGAAGTCCCACTGGGCACTCTCTGTGGCTGCTTTTGCTACCACAGCAGAGTTGAGTAGTTGTAAAGAGAATCTCTCACCTACAAAACCTACAATCTTGACTATATGGTCCTTTATAGAAGCCATGTGCAGATCATCCAAACCCCAAATTCAGAAAGAAGAGCATTTAAACTTTAGCTTCATCTCTGTCTCAAAGAACAATTCTTGCTGCTATTATCTGCTGTTGATTTCAGCCCCCTGACTCCTGTGACCCCATGCACAATGTCCATCCTCACAATCAGTTGCAGATCAACTGCTGATATGCACAGGGATGTCACTGGCTGATTTGGGGAAGCAGATCACCAGCTCTTTCATCCTAGCCCATCTTCCTCTGGAAGCACTTGTGCTGCATCACAGCAACACACAAATGTCCCCTGACAAGTGGAGGATGGCTATGCCTAAGGTTCGCTGGCTGGAAATTGAACATGGATCCGCTATAACAGTAGTTCTCAACCTGTGGGTTGTGACCCCTTTGGGGGTGGAATGATCCCTTCACAGGGGTTGCCTAAGACCATCGGAAAACACATAAATATTTCACAATCTATAATTACACACTGTTTTGTGATTAATCACTATGCTTTAATTATGTTTAATTAGGTTCAATTTGTAACCATGAAAATATATCCTGCATATCAGATATTTACATTATGATTCATAACAGTAGCAATATTACAGTTATGAAGTAGCAATGAAACTAATTTAATGGTTGGAGGTCACCCCAACATGAGGCTCTGTATTAAAGGCTCACAGCACTAGGAAGGTTGAGAACCACCACTCTATAAGAACAATGAGAATGCTAACAACTGAATCACCACTACTCCCTCCCCAACAATAATTAGGATTACCGCATACTTTATTGTGCAAACTGAGTCCTTTTTAGAGAGAGCAATATGCATAAACTACAAACGGCGTTGGGAGAGTTGGGACACATGATCACCTTGCTTATTTATAATCCTTAGTGGGAGCCAACAAAAGGAATTGTCCAGAGTGGAGAAGACATCTCCCTGGGCTTGAACTCCACTGGCCTCTGGAAAAAGAGGAAGAGGAGGTTTCAGGAAGAGTTGACCCCCATTATTTAGTCAGCATGTCAATATTTCTATATGTTCAGGTGGCAGCAATGGGCTCATTTATGGGGATGGCACGAGACAGAGCGGGGCTTTGTTCTGTTTTCCACAGAGTCCCTGAGAGGGGCACCAACTCAGCAGCTCCTAACAAAACGTCATGCTTTCAGAGAGCCCAGCTACTTTTACCATTGTGTTTTGTTAGTAGATAAAAGTATACTGAATACTCAGCATAAACACCGTCTCTCATCTTCGTTTGTTTTTGAAATGCTCTAAAACTATATCCATCACCCAGCCTCTGGTTATTTGTATGGGCGCTCAGGAATGAAAGAAGTGGAAGAAGGAAGTGTGACCCTGCTGACAGTTAACCATTTTCGGGGAAAACCACCAACAAAATGCTAAGCTTTTACCCCAGGCCAGAGAGTTGACACATTAGCATGTGGTTGCACTACAAAGGGATGTCTTCTTTAGCTGCTGGGACCTTTGGATCCTCCATCACACTTCATCTCAGATAAAAATCCCAAACAAAACACATCTGATTGACTCTTGGCAAGGGCTAAAGGAGAGCCGGTCTCTCAGAAAAGCAAGAACATAGTACCTTGGGCTTTAGACTTCATTGTGAAATCCGTGCTTGAGTGGGTTGTGTTTAAAAATAAGCGTGCAGCCTCAGCCAGCTAGAAAGGAAGGTGCAACACCCATTGAGCAGCAGCCAAGGCTCACAGGTCTGCTGCATCAGAAAACCAGGGGCTCTGGGTCCCTGTGCCCAGGCCTGGAACATGGGGACATCCTTTCAACCTTTGACAGTCTGGGGGCTAACTCTCCACAGGGGATCCCAGCAGAAAGAAAAAGACAGAGACTAGTGACCCAGGCCCCATTCCCACGGGCAGATAGCAGATAAGACTGTGCCTGCCTCAGCTTCAGGGGCCCCTCTGCTCTTGGGGAATACACAAGATCCTGGCAACGCCAAGGGCAAAATACTCAACCATGAACTGTTCAAACCCATCTCTTTGAACCACCACATCCCGTGGAGCTCAGTTCGACTCTGCACCCACAGTCAGAATCAACGGTCACCAAGAACAGCCCTGAGAACTGGCTCCAGGATTTTCCTTCCCAGGCTTTGTTTTCTGATAGTTTCTGTTTTCACCTGATAGGAAGTCCGTGTTGTCCATGTAGTGCAATAGTGATGGCCAGCACCCTGGCCATACTGTGGAATGGTGCTGCGTAGTACTTGGGAGGTTGCAGTAAGGGGATAGACTGTCCTGATAACTTTCAAGTCTGACTGTGGACGTTGTTACTTCTCCAAATGAGGCCAGTCCGAATGGAGGCTGAGGGCTTTAATTTCCATGGGTAGGTAGCTGAGCCACTGGCCCTTGGTGGGGGTGAACACATTCCCATGAGCTCAGGCCTTGAGCCTTCAACAGAAGCCCATAAATGCACCACTGTAAGTTCTAGATTTTAGCTAGATTTAGATACATTTAAAACATCACAGCACTTTTGAAATTAAAAAAAATGCGATTACTTGTTTCCTCCTTCCATGTAGGTAAGATTTCAAATGGATTGGGCAAATCTTTTGAGAAGATTATGTAAGGCATCAAATCCTGCCACCAAAAAGTCATCAACAAAATGGAATCGTCAACATATTTTACACAAACACATAAGAAAATTACTTATTCAAAGTATAAAGAGCCTCACGTAAATCTGAAAGATAAACATTACTCTCTCCTACAGGAAAAAAATGAACAATCTATATGAAGGAACAATTCACAGAAAATGCATACAAAGATTAATAAAAGGACAAAAATTAATAATTAATAAATAAGATGGCTAGTAGTAAAAAATGCAGATTAAAAAAAATTCAACTACAAAACTACCAAAGATATTTTAATGATAATAATACAATAATGCCAAGAAGAGTTAAGTGCTGTAGCCTGTTGCTACATTTGTAAGAACAATTGTTCAATATGAATTAGAAATCATAAAGATATTTACTTTAAAAAATAATTTTAGTGGGGCTGTACAATTCTTATCACAATCCATACGTACATCCATTGTGTCAAGCACACTTGTACATTTGTTGCCATCATCATTCTCAAAACATTTGCCTTCTACTTGAGCCATTAATATTAGCTCCTCATTTTTCCCATTCTGTCCCCACTTCCCCCTCCCTCATGAACCCTTCATGATTCATAAATTATTATTATTTTGTCATATGTTACACTGTCCGATGTCTCCTCCCACCCACTTCTCTTTCCTGTACCAATGTGCATCCTCTGGTCTAGCCATATTTGTAAGGTAGAATTGGGATCATTATAGGGGGGGGGAAGCATTTAAAAACTAGAGGAAAGTTATATGTTTCATCTTTGCTACCCTGCAACCTGACTGGCTCATCTCCTCCCCACAACCCTTCAGTAAGGGGGTGTCCAGCTGCCTAGCGATGGGCTTTGAGTCTCCACTCTGCCCTCACCCTCATTTACAATGATATGGTTTTTTTGTTTTTTGATGCTTGATACCTGATCCAAAAATATTTACCTTTTTAAAATTACCAATTCTCCTTCTAGGAGTCTATTCTAAGTTTATACTAAGCAGTCTAGTCTAAGAAACTTGGACAAAGATATATTTGAGAAATATCTTAATACAATATTATCTTTAAATGCAAAAATCTCAAAATATAAAGGATATCATGATTATAAAATGGCAAAACAAAGTACAAACATGTTCATAGTCTGATCCCAATTTTGTAGAAATTATAACAGAAAATCTCAAAAATTTCACAGAGCAGCTTTCTCTTGGTATTTGGGTTACAACTGATATTTTCTTTCTCTTTTTTTGCAGCATCACTTACAATGAGCATTTAAAAAAAGCTTAATTATGCGTTTATACCTTGTCTTAGCCCCCAAAGAGAATATAAGGATTAGGAATATAATCACATGAAATAGACAATTAAAAATAATGCAGAAAGATGGAGATAAGGCAAATGAGGAAATGATTAATGGACCTAAAAATATCCTGGGTACACAGAATACAGGCTGTGTAGTACCCAGTCTCCTTGCTGGAGAAATCACAAGCTTGGCTGTAAGTCACACATTCCTAGCAGCCAGCACAACATAAGAAATACTTCCAGTTACTGAATTCACATGTGCCTAAAATAAAAGCAAACCAGCTGCTTAATAAAAACATGTGTTCTGGAACTGGGACCACAGACAATTACCTAAGACGAATGTTTAAAGAAAGGAAGGCTCCCATCATGACCCAAATAATAATCATAGTGATGTGCTGTGTGCAGCACTTCTTTGAATGACTGACGTCATCACCAAAGCCCAAACCAAACCTGTGCCTGTGGAGATAATTCCAACCGATACTTGCCCAGGTATAGAGTATGCTTTTCTTGCCTACATGCTTGACAGAAAGCAGATCACTAGACCTTTCTTTCCTGCTGCCATGGGAAGGGTTCAAACTACCATCAGTATCCTAGAGCAAAACATTCACACCACCCAGGGACCCAGTGATGTTATCACCAAGCCAACCCAAACTAGACCAAACCAATTCCACTGCCAGCAAGCTCAGTCCAACTGATGGCGCCTCTGTCCTGGGTTTCTGAGGCGATTGTTACACCAAAGTTTAAATCAGAGAAGCAATTCTGATCATTGCACTAGACACCAGGAAAGACCCTAAAATGCCTACACCAAGCACTTTAGAGTGAGTTCTGTATATCTTTGGTCATCTGGTTTCTTTGCCAGAAAAGAAATATTTTTCATGGACACCTGCTTTGGAGGACACCTGAAAAACTCTGTCTCTGAGAAAGTCACAGTACACATTATCAAACCAAGAATGGTTTAATCCAAGCTTACCCAAATGCACTTGACCAATTTCTATGCAAAATGCCCATTAGATCTAGAATCCAGATCTTGATTCTAGATGAACCAGCCATTTCCCTTTCTTGGATTTTACTTCGGGGATAATTCCCAATTTAAAAAAATAACAGTTTTATTGGCATGCAATTCATGCAACACACAATTCAGTGGCTTAAATTCACTAAAAAGATCTGTGCAGTTATCACAATGTTAGAACATTTTCTTTATTCTTGAACCCATTGTTATTGCCTTCCCATTAACCCCCATAACCCCTACCCCCTGCCAATACCCTAAGGAACTAGTAACCTAGTTATTGTCTTTATGGACTTGCCTATCTTGGATTTCATATAAAGAAAAGAATACAAAAAATTTCCACAATGACAATAAAACAAAACAAAAAATGTATCAATCCAAAAACACAAGTGATAGTATACGAAATTAGTCGTTTACTTTTCAAGCACTCTGTCTAAGGCAAGACTGTTCACATCCCTGGTCAATACTCTGAAAGGGTTCAATGGAGGGTTAATCCACATGGGGACTCTGCAAATGGATCTGGGGCTTTCGTTGTCATTCAAAACCTTATGCATGCTGGGTGCTCAGTATTTAAGCTCTAATATAACTCCCTCCTTTGATCTTAGATTTTATTCTTTACAACCCTTGAACCACACAGGCTGGTGTGCTCCTTCTGTGTGGATTTAACTGATCCTTCACTTAGATGACTGCTTGTTTTAAGACAAGTCTTTAAGACCTCAGACACTATTCTTGTTAATGGGTGGGCACCATCTGATTTCTTCACCACACTTTTCTATAACATCCAAATTTTCAGTGTCACCTCATGAGGGCAAGTATTGAGCAGGGCCACATCATAAGATCCAATTGTTCTTATGTTAGGGTTTATGATTAAATGCAAGCTCAAATCCATTCATATATCTAAAGTATATCTATGGTCCCCATTACAGGCAGTATTGCTGGCTTATTGATAAATAATTTAAGTAACATCATAAAATATTTGGTCATTCTAATAATTGTATCATTAATCTATCATAATCTAGCCAATTGTCAGCTGCCACATTGGAGGAAGATCAGATTTCTACTCTCCTAAAGATTTACAGTCTCAGAAACTCACAGGGGCAGGTCTACTTTGTCCTATATGGTCACTGAGTTGGCATGGACTCAATGGCAGTGAGTTTGGTTTTGGCTTTTAATCAGCCAATGGTAGAGATTTTAAAGTATGATTGAGAAATGGAAAATATACATGTAAGGAAGCTTTTTAGACTAAATTACATGACATGCTGGCTTTTAGAAGTTAAAAACTTTAGTAACTGAACATTTGTGGAAAGCAATGAGGGTTAGCCATAAGGTGGAAATTTCAATGACATTCACTCACTGAGACAAAATGATTCAGGGTTAAGATATGTCACAAAGGTGAAAAAATATGAAAATAGCAAGTACATGGTCGTCTTAAGCTGACAATTATTGGGCAACCTCAGAAGCAAGAGATTTGAGCCAAAATCTACTGAATTCCAAAACTCTATCACCTTAGGATAAGAATCTTCTGCTTCTTCTCAAACTAGGATGTTTCAGCTTTAAGTCCAAAGGACTATTTCAGTTCCTTTAATCTGAAACAGGTGAGTTTAAGGAAAAGTCCAGTGTCCTTACCGGAATCCCCAATTCTCAAACCAGAGGGGAAATCACTTGGCTAATAGTACATGAGGAAGCCCCATATGGTGAAATCACTGTGCATGGGATTCTTTGTAACCTTGCCCTTATATTAAGGTTTTAGGTTTGTCTCTTTGAAATTGCTCCCCTCGCCCCTTCATCTTCTCTAGGTTTTGCCTCCTGCTTTCTTGCTGTTGGGGATCCAAGAAAGTTAGAAGCCAATGTCTATTGTTTCACTCCAAGGTTATAATGACCATGGGCAAGAGGCCAAGTTGGAGAAGGTGGTGAGACCCGAGATAGACACAAAGTAAATAACTCAGACCTTTAATTAAATTTTCATGATAAATAAATTGGTTGTCATTTATTTCGTAAACAAATTTAGGCAGATAATGAGATTTCCACTGGAGGCTGAGAAATGCCCCAGAGGCAGATGCCAGCCAGTTCACCCGTGCCCTCACTTTCCACGTGTTCTGTAGAAGGGTTTTTCTGGCTCCTCAAGTGGCTGTGTCTGCTAGAGGTGGGACAAGACATGAAACGTGGTGAAGAGCTGCCCTGGTCTTTCCATTGGTGGGCATCTCTTCATCACCATTCATGCCTTGTCCCGGGTCTACAGCAATCAGAGAAGAACACTCTCAACATTTGTTCTTTTTTTCATTGAAGAGGGGAAGCAGCTTTCTCTTGACAATTGGAATAGGCAAAAGAAGCGAAGGAACATGTTTATCTCTTCTGTAAAGAGCTACCGTCTCAGAAGCTCACAGGAGCAGCTCGAGCCTGTCGTAGAGGGTGACTGTGAGTCGGAATGGCCTGGAGTGGTTGAGTTGAAAATAAGATAACCGAAGTCAGTGGGGATGAAAAAGAGATGGGTCTGGCCAGTGTCCTTTGCACAGCACTCTGCTGTGGCTGGTAGTCTAGCAAGGAGCAGGGGAGGTTGGTGGCACTGGGAGTCTTCTTGAGCGAATGAAGGGGTAGCCTGCCGCGTCACCCATTGAGCCCCTTTAGTGTCTTTCTCATTATCTAAGTTGTGTACTCTGTCTCTCATCCTCTCTCTTTCTCATGTCATGGAAACAAGCCCCTTGCTTCTTCTTAGAAGTGAACATTGGTACCAGTCTGCAGCAAATCACGTTGCCCAGAAATGCTGGGCAGATGACCAGGTTTTGGAGCATCAGCATAGACTAACAATTTGAGATGCATTGCAGGATGCCTTTAATTTTCCAGCCCTTTTAGTCCTATAAAAGCCTAGCAGGTCTGTGAGACTTGTCTCAGACAGGAAGCTTACACAATGCTTCACGTTCATGGCTCCCACCCAAAGCCAAGGCCCACTTTTTGAGTCTCCTTATTTGACTTGTCTATGAACACCTGCCCCATGCTTGCTTCCCTGGCTCTCAAAAACAAATCTAATCTAAATTTAGAAGAGACTACATAGAAAGAAGGTGAGGTATCTGTTTCTTTCAGGGTTTAGGGTAGAGTTTCTAAGGTCTACATGGATATCTCCATCTTCCATGAACCCTGCAGGATCAACTTCACTTTTAAGGCCATTCCACCTCTGCTGTATCGCCTGAGAAGGAGTCCTGGTCAAGTAGCGCTTACATGAGGGACTGCTAACTGCATGATCAGCAGGTTGAAACCTGCAGGTTGAAACCTGCAGCCACTTTGAGGGAGAAAGACAGGGCATTCTACTCCAAGGAAGAATTAGTCTCAGGAACCCACAGGGGCAGTTCTCCCTTTTCCTCTAGCGTTGCAATGAGTTGGCATCAATTGATGGCAGTGAGTTTGGTTTTGTACCTCCTTCGTGTTGTTTTTTTCTCTAACACTCTGGGGCCCTTTCTCATTCTGTGGCCCATACAGATCTTCTCCTTCCTGCTAAACAGCAAACGACTCAGTCAGGACAGGGTTGAAGACATGTCTGACTTTACCACACGGGGCCAGAGCATAGCACCAGTTGGAGTAATGGTGCTCTATATACTTATTGAATGAATGTTGATCTTGAGTTTGCACAGAGCCAGCGGGAAGAAGTAATTGGAGCCGTAGGCTGAGTTATGCACTTACCACTGCCCTGAAGCCCACGCTGCAGGGCACCACAGCTTCCCATGTCCTCGTTGCTCCAGACTTACCAAGACCACACTCAGGTTCCGCAATAGGGCAGAGGGGTCAAGGCATTCAACAAGGCTCTCAACTCATAGCTACAGTCAATTATAAAATAAGAATAGGGATTTAAATGAACAAGGATGAAAGATACATAGGACAGAGTCCAGAAGAGACCAAATAAAAGCTTCTAGAAAATTATGTCAGTGGCACCTAATTTCCCTAGCAATGATGTGTGACAATACAGCTGAAGTATTGTCAGCCACGGAAACTCTTTCAAGATTGAGTTTTTATTAGGGGGAGCCAGGAGGGCCTCAGATGAACCCCCTTAAACAAAGACACTTTCCTCAGCCACGGTATTTCAAGAGCTGCGAAGAAATGTCCCAGGAGCCAGTCAAGGACCAACCCTGTTTTTGAAGTGTGCAGGGTTTGAACATCCCAGATCTGCTGAGTCAACCATTGACTACACACCCATCCATCCCTTACTCTTGGCTCAGACACCTTGTACCCCTCTCTCTCTCACAGAGAGGAAAACAGGTAGAAGGGCACTGAAATCATCACTCAGCAAATGTTTGACAGAGCCAAATGCCTGGATTCCTCAGGGATGATTCCATGTTGGAGAGAAGGAAAGAGGAAGAACAAGGAAAGAGACTCCTTGCTGATTTTGGAAGTGCAGAGGGTTGGGGTCCTGCTGCACGCTCGTTGTTCTGAGAACCCTGGCGGTCATTGTTTCCTGGACCTCGGTATCTCAGTCAA